>NC_046160.1:99273757-99573757 GCF_011064425.1 Rattus rattus
CTACCAGACCAGCTTCAACTGGCCTTCAACTTTAAATTGAAAACCTCAAATTTAAATATTTATTATTTCTACTGTTGTTATTATCATCATAAGTGTGTGCACATGCATGATGTACATGTACATGTGTGTGGCTCATGTGCCACAGAACACACGTGTGAAGGCTCCAAGACAACTTAGTGGGATTAGTTAATTCTCTTTTGTGGGTTGCAAGGATTGAACTCAGATCACCAAGGACGGTGGCTTGAATAGGAGTGGCCCCCATAGACTCATGTATTTGAATGTTTGGCTCACAGGAAATGGCACTATTAGGAGGTGTGGCCTTGTTGGAGGAAGTGTGTCACATGGAGGTGGGTTTTCAGGTCTCAGTTATGCTTGAACCATGCCCAGTGAGACAGTTTCCTGCCGCCTGCAGATCAAGATGCAGAACTTTCAGCCCCTTCTCCAGAACCATGTCTGCCTGCCTGCTGCTATGGTGATAATGAACTAGACATCTGACACTGTAAACCAGCCCCAATTAAATATTTTATTTCATAAGAGTTGCCATGGTCATGTCTTCACAGCAATAGAAACCCTAAGACACCACATTTTCAAGATAAGCAACTTTACTTGATGAACCATCTTGCTAACCCCTCTTAAAGTATCTCTCTGTCTCTGCTCCCCACCCTCTATCTATTTATCTATCTATCTATCTATCTATCTATCTATCTATCATCTATCTATCTATCTATCTATCATCTATCTATCTATCATCTATCTATCATCTGTCTATCATCTATCTATCTATCATCTATCATCTGTCTATCATCTATCTATCATCTATCTATCATCTGTCTATCATCTATCTATCTATCATCTATCATCTGTCTACCATCTATCTATCATCTATCATCTGTCTACTCTATCTATCTATCATCTATCATCTGTCTATCATCTATCTATCATCTGTCTATCTATCATCTATCAATCTATCATCTATTTATCTATATCTATCTATCTATCTATCTATCTATCTATCTATCTATCTATCTATCTATCGAGTATGAATCTTTTGCCCATGTATATTTGTGTACTGCATGGGTGCCAGGTCCCTGAAAAAGCCAGAAGAGGGTGTTAGATTTCCTCAAACTGGAGTTACAGACAGTTGTGAGTTGAGTGTGGTGCTGGGACTCAGGTCCTCTGGGAGAGCAGCCTGTGTGCTCTTAACTGCTGTACCATCTCACCAGATTCCTCCCCATCCCCTTCAAGTTCCTAATGAGTCTCTTAGGTAAGTGTTTCTGGCTCCAAATTGTTTCTTGCTTTAGAATCTTGGGTGCTCAAGAGCACCCCTTTCCTTAGCTTTGAGTCCAGTCATCAATTTGAGCAATTAAAACGGGTCCCTGTAGCCTCTAACACACAACTCTCTGTAGAAGGAAAGCCCAGGGAAGGGCATGCATGCTGCATTCCCCAGGCTCCTCAGAGCCTATGACTCGATGGTATTCCACCAATGAGTGACAAGCCCATTACACAGGTCCCTGGGGGACCCAGGTGACCTGAAAGGACCAGCAGTTTGGTCAAATGTACCGTCACGATGTTCCTTCCCTAATTGTTCCTGCAGTGAACACCCTGGCCAAGGACAAGGGTTTCTTCTAACCCAGGAACTACCCCACTCTCTGTCTAGGTTACTGCAGAGGTTGCTGGCCTGGCTGGGACCTGATGCTCTGGGTGGGGTTGGGGTCCTCAGGGCCCAGCCAGAGGCCTGAGGGGGAGAGGGGAGGCTGCTTCCCTCAGAGAATGAAGCCAAAGACAATGTCTTTGAACAGCTGCAGCTGAAGAGAGAAGTAAGAAGGTCATTTCTTTAGCTGCTGAGTCCTCTGGGGCCAGCCCACACCCTCTCTGATCCCGAGCCAGGAACACATGCTGACCGAACCCCAGACTCTCCTCCAGGGCCCCAAGCCTCCATGAATAGATAAGTGGAAGGCAGCTGCCTGCTTAGAGCCCCTCTGCCCTGTTCATCATCATGGTCTCCACTCAAAGCTATAGCAGTGGTTCTCAACCTGTGGGTTACGGCCATCGGAAAGCACTTAGGGTGCACTGACACCACTCGGTAGCAAAATTATAGCTATGAAGTGGCAATGAAAATGACTTTCCATGGAACCACAACATGGAACTGTATTCAAGGGTCGCAGCATTGGGAAGGTTAAGAACCACTAGCCTATAGGCAAGCTCCTTTCTGTCCCTGAGCTCTTGTGTGTTTCAATGTCGAGAGATACAGTAGGGCTCTTCCACCAGCGAACACACACCACAAAAATGTACACACACCACCTCACGGGTCAGGAGCAGCTAGGTGTCTGCTAGAAAATGGTTTGGACTCAAAGAAGGAATACATTTCCCACCCCTCAGGAAGGAAGGTGAAGAAGTTGAGGGGCAGAAGGAAGAAGTTGGCCACAGATCCAGGTATTCAGATGCCCAAGTCGTAAGAGGACATCATGCTTCAGCAAGCCTAGGACACTGTGTCCTAGGGACTGAGGACCCTGGGAAACCCATTTATTGGCTACCCAGAGTCTGTGCTCCAGGCTGGGTGTGGTTGGCCTTGGGTTAAAAAAACAGGGCCCTGTTCTTGTGTTTGATGGGGCTTAGAGGAGCTTAGAGGAGGCTCGAGCCAGAGCTGTCCCCAACTTTTAGAGTTGAGACTATATGTTTGGGGCAGGGTGGCCTCCGGAGCTATTCCTGAAATAGTTTCTGTGGAGATAGTCTCTGAAGACCATCCAGGGCCACTGAGACAGTAGCAGGCTTCTTTTACCAGCGTCAAAGCTGGAGAGGTCTATCCAAGCGTGAATGCAGGGAAACTCAGCGTCACTTGGCAAATCTGGGATAAGGTTGGCCTAACTCTCAGCCCAGTGCTCCCTTATCCCTGCATCGCCCATTCTGCTTTCTCTGGCCTCAGTTTCCCCAGCTGTCAAATGGGAACATATATGATGTCACCCATGACATGTCCCCTCACAACCTGAGAAGGCTTTCTGAGATGAGGAATCGAAGCCTGGCTCTGCCTCTACCACACCCTCTTATCTGCCTTGCCTCCACGTTCTGCTCGCCCCAACGGCTCTGGAAGACATACATTCTAGACATGTTGGTTCCAGACTAGAATGCTTTATTCAAGAGAATCTGGCTTGGCAGTTAGACAGTCCCGGCAGAGACAACTGGTGGGCTGCAAGGGCCCTCCAGGAATTGGTTCGCTCTTCATAGCTGTGCACATGGCCCAGACTTGCAGTGGTCAAAGTCCATGGGCTAGTACTCCTCATGCAGCCTGCTCTCTCTTCAGCCCCGGGCCACTCTGCCTGTGTCCCAGAGAGGGGACAGCTTGGTGGTGCTTTGCAAAGGGTGAAGCGTGAACTTCTAGGCTGACAGGCAAAGCCCACAGGCGAGCTCTGTCCTCCAGAGCCAAATGTCCCGTCCTGATCTCCAGGATACAGTAGACTGGGTCCCCTCCACATGTCTTCAATGCAGCCAGGGCCAGAGCTGCTGTCTGGGTGGAACAGAGGACCAAGGCAGGCTCTGGGTCTCCTCTTTTCTTCTCCAGTTCCCTGGAGACCCAGGGCCTCTGAGGTGTGGCTTGTCCCTAGTACAGCCATGTCCATGTCTTGCTTCTTCCCAAGCCGAAGGAAGCTCCCACGGAACCGTGGCTGGCTTCTTCCTTTCTCTCACGTTCTGTTTTAAGGCACTGAATTCCTGAGGGTCTTGTCCTTCCATGCCCCTTATCTTGGAGGGAGCAAGTCATTCAGCAGGGACGAGTTGGCTAATAAATAGAGGGTAGGTACCAGCAGGGAGGGTTCTGAGAGGGTGACGGTAATAAATATATGAGCTGGGTGTGGGTCTCTCCTCTGAGTGGCTGGTTACCTCCGGGAAACAGCATCACCTGCCAGAGAACAAACACAGACGAGTCAGGGAGAACAGGGTGCTCTGGAGGACAGGTCCCCTCCTACAGAGAGGGCTGGGCCCAGAGGGACAAGAAACAACAGGAAGAAACAGCACCCCGGGACGCCTGCTCATACCCTGACCAGGAAGCGGGCGTCTCCCTTGCCAAGCACCTGCTTAGGTGCCCAGTTTTGTGCCAGGCGCTGTCTCCTTCGCCCTTTGCAATACCCCACAGGAGTGTTTCTCTTTCACAGAGGCGGAGCTCAGGCCCAGAGAAGTTAAGAAACTTGCCTGAGATCACACAGTCTTTCAGTAGCAGAGATATCTGAAGCCAATCTGGCATTCCGTAACAGTCACTCTGGTTACCCATCCCAAGACAGCAATCTTCAGACAGACTTGGCGGGAGTGGTTTTGTTGTTCGTACTTTTTTTTTTTTACTAGGTGTTTTGTGGCGCTGAGGGTTGAGCTCGGGTCTTACACATGGTAAGCCAGCTCCCTACCGCTGCGCTACATCCCCAATCCAAGGCAAAAAAAAAAGGGGGGGGGTGTTTTTAAAGAACTCAGTCTTCGGGCTGGAGAGATGGCTCAGAGGTTAAGAGCACTGACTGCTCTTCCAGAGGTCCTGAGTTCAAATCCCAGCAACCACTTGGTGGCTCACAACCGTCTGTAATGGGATCTGATCCCTCTTCTGGTGTGCCTGAAGACATCTACAGTGTACTTATGTATAATAAATAAATATTTAATAAAAAAAAAAGAAATCAGTCTTTAGCCTCCTTGGACATTCGATTAAACTTTGGGTGAGGGAGCGCCAAGAGGCAGCTGTCCTCGCTACACCTGCTCTTCCCCCTTGAGGATTAGGTGTTCCAAACCCAGCCTAATATGATTTTCAAAGGTAAAGAAGAGCCTAACAGTGGTTGCGCACGCCGTTAGTCCCGCGCTCAGGAGGCTGAGGCAGGTGAATCTCTGTGAGGCCAGCCTGGTCTACAGAGTGAGCTCCAAAACAGCCAAGGGCCACACACAGACTAATCCTGTCTTGACAAACCAAAATAAATAAATAATTTTAGAAATTAGAAAGAAAGGAAGAAGGAGAAAAGGTTCACAGTGGCACGCGAGGCAGGATTGCTGTGAGTTTAAAACCAGCTTGGACTACATAGCATCCTATCTAAAAAAAACAAAAAACAAAAAAAGAAAAAAAGAAAAGGCCCAAATGTTCAAGGCAAGGCCAACCTAAAATTAAGCAGGAGCCCCAGGAGCCGTTGAAATTCTTTCGGGCAATACCTGAACAAGACCCCTGAAGACCCGTATCTGAGGGACAGCATAGTGGCACTTGATCTACGTGTGTGGAACCTTCAGTTCTGGCTCCCTTGGTTCCCAAGTAGGAGGGTCCCTTCCCTGATCCCTGTCTTCCAGCTCCACCAGTTAGTTACTCTGTAACCTGGGACTCCAGCCTGCTGTCCCCCGAGGTGAAGCAAGGATGGGCATGGAAGGGAGAGAGGAGGAGGAGGGAAGGATCCAAAGACAGAGGGAGACACTGGCCTGGGAATTTGAGAGCAGCACACTGCACCTGCCCCTGGGATGCCTAGAAGTGGCCAACTATGTAGCAAAAGGCATACCCTGGAAGAACAGGGCACGGGGTTGTCACTCAGGTGCCTGGCACTCAGCGGTGCTTGGTGACTACCTGCAATAGCCCATTGCTTGCTGTATTCCCAGACCCATCGATTTACAAGGAACGTGATTTGCTTAAGGCCACAAAGAGATAAGGGACAAAAACTAAAGTCCCTCAATGCACCTTAGACCTTACAAGACATGGATTCCCTGTTCTTGCCCCAAGACCTCATCCCAGTTTTGCCTCACACCCCTCTCCGGCCATTGCCTCGTGCTGCCAGGGCAGCTCCCCCACCCACCCCTTAGGCTCAGCATACTCACAGGTGGGGTTCCTCAGTCTGTGGGGTTTTGCTTTGCTTCCTCTTCCCCTTGGTTTTCCTCCTGCAATAAGTCAAGCATCAGTACATGGGGCTCCTGGTGCTAAGACAGCGACTGGCGGGTCCGACAATCTCCCCGAGCAGTACACTTACCTTTCTGCCTTTGTCGTCTCCAGAATAGGCCTAGGGAAACAGAAAGATGCAGGGGAGAAGAGTAAATGGATGTTTCCTGCTAACACCCACTTCCCCCAGAGTTCCTAGGTCCTGGTAACGCGGTTGCTCCAGCGCCACTAGGGGGCAGCACGGAGCTGGGGAAGAAGCTGTGGCAGGGGCGCCGGGGCTTGCGCTCAACACTACCCTAGGTCCCCGCAATCCCGAGAGGTTCAAGTTTGCCTCTAGGGCTTTTCATCACATGTTTCTGCTCGCCCTAGCCTCTTGGCATCAAACCTGGGATCTTTTGACTCTGCTCTCTGCTATTTTACCTTTTCCCTGTTCACTTTCCCGTTCCTTCTGGGGTGCCTTCTGGGAGTCCCACAAGAGAGTAAATGATGAACAAGACTGTAGACAGGGCAATAGTGACTGCCAGCTACCGCCTGGGCTTAGCCCCGCCCCACCGTGGCAACAGCAGGGAGCCTGCTTCACAGTCTCCAGGCATGTCCCAGCTCTGCCTTCTGGGGCCGTGGCTCTTGGCCCAGAAGTAAAAAGAAAGGTGTCCCTGTTGCCTGGCCTGCTGGAAAGAGATCTCTTCAAGAGTTCCCAAGAACAGGGTTCCAGGCAGGAGGGGCCGCACGGGCCCTGAATGTATGCTGTCCTGAGCTGGCCCACTTTCTCTACTTCTAAGCAGATGGGCAAGTTGAAGTAAAGGTGATATAGAGGTGAAGATCACTGGGGGAGGGGGCAAGGAGGGGGTCCTGGCTGAACTACTGGTGTCTGGCTGGAAGTGAACAGGTTGAGTCGAGGCCTCTAATACTGGCATAGTAGAGAGGGCCTGGAGCCAGGGCTCAGGTTCAAAGAGGGCAGCTAGAGTCCTAGGCAGAGCCGGGCAGTGTAGCTAACTGTGGCTATTGGAGACTTGGTGACTGCCAAGAAAGGCAGCAGGAGTGAGACAGGCCAGATCCAAATCTAGAACCCTCTTCCACGCTGGCTAGTGCAGCGAATCATAGAACTGCACAGAGCCTGGCTCGCCTGCCTCATCTGTGCAATCTGTGGCCACAAACGGCGCGGCCGACCTTGCTCTCTTGCTTACCACTGTATCCCAGGCACTTAGGCCAGCGGGTGGCATGCAGTGGGCATTGAGTAAACACAAGTGGAAGGTGATCGTCTCCCCCTTCTTCCCGCTCCAGTCTAGGCTCCCGACCTCTAATCTGGTGCCTTGTCCATGACACAGAGAAGCATCAAACCCCTCATGTTTCCAGGACCTAGATGGCACTCTGGGCTGCTGTTCCTAGCAACAAGTGGGCCAAGAGCCCGAGGAACAGACAGCAAGGCTAAGCTCCCAGGGACCGTTAGCAGTGTGCTGCAACTCTAAAGACACTGCCATACCTCCTTTATCTGTCCCTTTCCTTCTACAAGGGTTTTGTGCTGTATTCTTCTCGATACAGTTTGCCCGCCCCACCCCCAATGGGCAGGCAGTGTGGTCCAGAATCAAGCACAGTGATACCTCCGTCTATAGAAACCAGTTCCAAGGACCTGTGGCAGTTGTGTGACAAGTGCCGGGGCTCTGCAAATCTAGGAGAGACTTCCTTTTCTACTGTGATATCTTGGCAGCTGTGTTCCAGCTGCTGGGGCCAGCTCCTCAGGGTGAGTTGGCTCGCAGGGAGTATTAAATGAAAAGCATCTCCCCGGGACCACTTGCTTAGGGAAACAAATGCAGCCTGCTGCAGGCTTGCAGCCTTCCTTTTCCCAGGGGCCTGGCGAAGATCTGCTAAGGCCCAGGATCTAAGTGCACAGGGTCTGTCCCTGCTGCCCACCCAGGACTTACCTGCATTCGCAGAGCACATCCTGAGAGAATGTCATCTCCACATAGGAATGTGGATCCCGATTGGGGGGGATCTTTAAGATCTGCGGGGGAATAGAAAGTTCATACCCAGTAAGGAGCCAGTGAGGAGCTCAGGGTTGGGATGGGGGCTTCAAGAAGGTTGTTCTGGAGTGAGGGACCCTGGCTTGGAGTTTGGTTCCCATTGTAGGTCCCTGGCCTGCCTCTGTCCCTATCTGGGTAATTTCTAGAGGTTCTGTGGGCCTCTGGATATGGTGGGCTATGGGCAGGCGGTGACGTGCGGGGAGACCTTCCTTACCTGCATAGTGATGTTGGCTGTCTTTAGTGCCACACAGTGCAGACCCTCGTCACCACAGCAGCCACTACAGCGACTCAGAAGGACACATGACGGACTGAATATATGAGACACTTCATTAGGGTGTTCATCTGCAATGTACACCAGCTTCTCCATTGGCCGGCAGTAGCTGCGGCCCCACACTTCATTGAAAGGCACCACTACGGGAAGACAGAAGGGCCAGGTCAGGTCAGCAGGGATGCCCCAGGCTTGGCTCTCGGGTTCAGTTCACACAAAGTTCACTTCTTCCATAAAACCCCTGGCCCTATCTGGGTCCCTCTGCTCTGAAGTACTGCTTCACTCTGGGATGCCTTAGCTGCTGCTGGCCTCTCAGCTCTTCGGGACTCAGATTCCAGTGGAGCAGAAACTCTCAAGGTCCCAGCTTCTCAATCTGTCTTTCTCGCTGGTTCCAAGTCTTCCTTAGAGCTTTGACGACTATGCCGTGGTCACTCCTCAAGCTTGTGGGTCTTTCTCCAGCCTGACCTAGTGCTTCCTGGGCCTTGGAGAACTTGCTGGAAACACTATACCAGGAAGCATATAGTATACAGTATACTAGCCTTCCCTTGGCCTCTGCCGCAACCCCATTATGGCTTCCTTGTGTCCTGCCCCACTCAGTGCAACTCCCCTTCAGCCAAGAGCATGCCCCATCCATATGGTCCAGCCTCGTGTCTATGGGGTCCCATCAGCTTGAGGGAGCCAAGACATATCAGTATTGACTGCACCTTTGCAGTCTGGACCTGCCTGGTCTGGGGAGACTGCGTGCCTACACGCCCAGCCCCCACTCCTCCCTGAAGGCTTCTCCAGCTACTCCCCCAGGAGCGGTGCTCCTTTTTTGGAGCATAGCTTGGGTCCCCGGCTCAATCCTCCATCTCTAGTGCTTCTTATCTCTGGGCTCTGGGAGCACAGGAGCTGACCCCAGTAAACACAGGCCAAGTGACTCCTGACGGATGAGGTGACAGTTGGCCCAGGATTACCAGGAACATTCCCGATCCCTGTGACAGCCTGGTAGTGGTAGTGGAATCTCTAGGGGACAGCTCTGAAATCCCCCCAAAGGCACTGTTCCTTCAGGGGGTAGCCTGGTACCCGGGACTCCAACACAGGCTCTCAGGGAGCAGCTGACACCAGACCATCTGGCCTCAGTGCCTATACTGGCTGAATGACCTTGGCGAGGTCACTTAGCCACTCCAGGTATATCGGTTTCCTGCGCTTCGGAGAGAGAGGCAGGCCGGGAATAGATGGTTGCTAAGGTCACCTATGCCCTGACAGACTGTCTGTGATTCAGTGCCCTGTAGCCCCAGCCCTGGTCAGCCTTGAGACCATGCCTGGGTCAACCTGTACCACATCTAATGACCATCCTCAGCTCATGGAAGGCTTGGGACCTGGGTTACCTACAAGTCTTTTCACCTTAACAGAGAGCAGTGGACTTTCCTAGCAGATCCTCACTTCCATGGTCCTTCCTAAGAGGCAGAGGGGGCCAAAGTCCATCTCACAGATCCTGTGAGGATATGCGTCTCCGGGTAATCTCAGAAGAAAAATAAACTTCAGACATAGCAGAGGCCCTTGGGAAAGGCTGCAAACTGGTGGAAAATACCCAAGAGGCGGTTCATCCATGTGGAGCTGGCAGAGCGGCCTCAGAGGCAATAAACTGTACTTGTCTAGGCATCTGGTGTTTCATCCCATCCTGCTCTGCTTTGAAGGTACTTGGGTTAGACCAGGGGCTGCAGGGGGATGTGGAGACCCTCTGACACTACTTTTCTAGGCCACTGGACACTCTTCCTGGATCCAAGTGGGAAAAGCCAGGCAGGGAAAGCCTGCTTTTGCAACATGGGTCAGAGGCCACCTCCCTTTCCCCAGTGTCGAGAGCTTCGTGTTTAGTCTGAAGCCTTCTTGAACATCAAACCACTACTAACATTTAATCTCTGCCGTGGAAACATAAATAAGGGAGCAGAGCAGTCAGCTACAAAGTATCACAGAAAGGCTTAGCTGCCAGGGAGGGGCAGCAGTGAAGGGGGCCTAGCCCCCCGACCAGCACCCAATCTCCTATCCCACATCCTAAACATCTTGGATTCCACGACCCCCCAAATCCCGACACCCGTTTTTTTAGCGGCCTAGGAAGGCAAAGAAAGAGCTGAGGTGATGTCTGGAAATAGGGAAGTTGATCCCTGGAGCTGCCCTGTCTGGGTGTAGAGGAGAAATAAAGGCAGGTAAAGGGTGCGGTGAGATCTCTGGTTCCCTGATGCAGGAAACGTTCCTTAGGACAGCACTGTGCCCTGTTCCTCCCAAGAGAACTTCCGCTAACCTCAAACTTCTTCTGGGTAGGAAATGGGTGGTGAGAGGCCTGGGAAGTTGCTCCTCTGAGGGCCTCTCTTGGGGGCCAGAATGGGTTCCTCAGCTACCTGTCTAGCCCTGTGAGTGAGTGAGCTGTCATCTGTCCTCGGCTGCATGCTACATAGCACGGAAGAACCCCAAGAAGAAGGCTGTTTTATCCTGATGGAAAGCTGCTGGAAAGGCCTGTGCAGTAGCCACTGGCTACCAGCCGGGGCCTAGCTGGTGTCCTCCTCACTGGCAAGGCACGCAGCCAGCCTGCCACAAGTGATACTTTCCTCAGGCCTCCTCAGCTCCTGTGCAGCCGGGAGGCCTGGAGCTGGGTTTGCCGGCTTTGCTGGATACACTGAAGACTGCATAGAGCTTTGACTGCTTTCTGGGGCTCGCCTCCCCTTCCCCCTCCCTCCCCAAGCCTCATGTACATCATCTGTGACACACGGGGACCTTCCTCCTTCACAGTCTATGGTCAGGCCAAGTAACAGAGCATGCCCATCCCTAGATCTGAGAACAGTGGTAAAAAATTGATGCCCTCGGCTGTACCACACTGCCTCTGCCTCTGGTGTTGGCAGGAGCGGATGGTAATACCAGATTTGAATAGCTGGTGTTTCCTCGTCCACACCGCAGGCCCGCTTGCCTGTTAGGATTACGGGTGAGCCGACCTACATTCTGAATCTATACCTCCAAGTTTTCTCACCCAGGATCTTGGGAAGTAATATACATTCACGTTTCTTCCAAGGACTCAGGATCTCACAACGTTAGGAAAAGAGTCTTTGATTTCAAGAACTTAGTTGAGCTCTCCCATTTCACAGATGACAAAATAGAGGCTGAGACATCTTTGAAAGCTGGTGCCTGCTCTACATACAAAAGTCCTCAATAACAGATATGGTGTAGCGGTGGGAGATACGACCCTCCTCAGATCCGGGGGAGCATAACACTGTGCCAGTTCCGGAGGGCTCAGAAAACGGGCAAGTTCCTAAAGTTGAGGCAGCTACCTCTCTACCCAGTGGTAGAAGCCCAGTGGTCTGGGCTTCAGATGTGAGAGCAGGCAGAAGAGGGGCTGTTCCCAGGGGGCTGGTGAATAGACAAGAGAGCAGGCCGCCGAGGGTATTCCCAGCCCCAAAAAGCAATCCAGCTATTATCTGTGCCTACGAGGACACTGCTACAAGTACATCCCGCCTCTCTCCCGTGCTGTCAGAAACCTCGGCGATGGTATGTGGCCATCACCCACGTCTCTGAGAAGCAGGAAGGGAGAAGGAGAAAGGGCCTGGCATGATCTCCCTCCCTGCCTTCGGCGCACTCCTTTCTTTGGCAAAGGTCCCACTGCCCTTTGAAGATTATGTCTTGACACAACCCAGGGCAGAGAGTGAAAGGGCCAGGGAGGGTGTGACAGAGCCCGCCTGTTTGTAATCAATGGAAAGGCCTGGTCAGCGCTGCACAGCTCCACCAGGGTTGGAATGGTAGGGAGGACTCTTCGTCCTGACCAAGCCCCTTGACTGCTTTCCTATGATATCCAGCTCCCAGACTCCAGTCTGGCCTCTGGTACTCAACACAAATCCTGTCCACCAAGACTCCATCTGCACCTTACAGCATGCTGGGCAGGGGCCCTGAGCCAGCTGGAAGAACCCTAGCCATCACGTCCTGCGCTTTCTGTGTGCTTGGTGAACCCTAACCCATGACTGCACCTCTCTAGGCTGCGGGGTCACAAGAGGTGAACTCGTGGGCTTCAGCCATGATGTCTAGCTTACGGAGCCTCCCCTGCTTGCTATCGGCCTGTTCTCACCCTTCAGACCAATCCCTTCTCCTCTGCTGGGGCTCAAGAGGAAAGAAGAGAGGGGCTCAGCTTGCAGAGCTGGCCTGGTTGGCTTACCTTCCATTTCTGTTGAGTTGTTCCCAGCAGACAGGGCCCCCTGCGGTGGACACAAAGGTGGAGCTGTGAGGAGGGAGCATCTTCTTGGGGCTCAGCTCTTTGAGCCCACCCTGAGCTCCTCCCCATCCGCCGCTAGAAACCACCTGACTCTCTGGCCTCAGTTTCTTCAGTTGGAAAAGGGTAGGAGGAGGTTTCTGGTGTTCCAGAGTGCTTGTAATCCTGTGGGGTCTCTCTTCTACCCAGCCCCCAGGCCAGCCCTGCTGGGCCTACTACAGCCCGCCTTGGCTGGGTGCCAGAGCCCAGGGGGAGGTGATCAGCTGGTGGGAGCTCAGGGGCTGGAGAAGGCGGCGCCAGGAGCTGGTGTTGCCTGCCAGTAACGTTACACCTCGAGCGAACACTGCAGCAAGCAGGCTGATGGCCTGGCTGCTCGGCAAGGGGGACTGTACAACCCACCCACTCCTGGGCTGGGGCTGAGGGCTCTCAGGGCAGTGGGCAGTGCAGCGGGCAGTGCAGCAGGAAGGGAATGCATTGGCTTTGTCAGGATTTTGCTGCCCAATCTGGCTCGCAGCCAGACTCACCCAGCTCCTGGGAAAAGGGCCCTGCTCGCTTCCCCAGGCCCTGCACTCAGGACCTTCTGACACCCACCAGGAGGAAGGGCATGGCGGGATCCCTTGTCCTATCTGAAGCCCACCCAAGAGCCCCCTGCTCAACTGGAGCAGTGGTGGGGGAAGGGCCTCATCTCCCCACCACAAGCTTCTTTAGCTACAGCTCCTTCCCCACTAGGCCAGGTCAGAGGTCCTGGGGGCGCCTGGTTGGTCATGGGGCCACAACCCTGACCACAGGGCCAGGGAACTGAGTAGGATTAGTGGAAGGATGCTTTTTGCAAAGCCACTAGGGCTCCAGGGGCCAGACAGGAAACCTCCTTCATTCCCTGTGGCTTCCCTGCCCCCACTAAGACAGCCCCCAGGAATTGGGGACGGCCCAGCCAGAGGTCTCCTCCCTGAGGTCCAGCCCAGCCCCTGGGAAATATGTGGGCATCCTAGCAGAAGCTGCTCTCTAAAGTGAGTCTGTAATTTAAGACCATAGCCCCTGTTTCTATGGCTGGGATGAGAAGGTCAAGAGGAAGCCAGGCCAGGTTCTTACCTGGGAATGCACAGCCAACCCAGCTAGGACCTGCAAGAAGCAAGTGAACAGCTTCATGGCCAGCATCTTCTCAGACGTCCAGAGCCAAGGTCCTTCAAGGCACAATCACCATGCCCGTCCCCCTAGGAGGAGACGCTGATACCAGAGGGGAGGAGATGGGTGTCCCGTTCACTGCTGTCCTGAGTCTCTGCAGTCTGCCTGAGCATCCACTGGAAGCCGGGAAAGTCCGGAGCTCACAGGTAGGGCTGTGGCTGAGGAAACTGGTGAGGAGCGTCCTGGCGAGTTGGAGAGATGTGAAAGGGTCTTAGGTGTCCAATGACCCTAGCTCCTCTCGTGGGTGAGCAGAAGTCTGAAGACGCAGTTTCCTTCTCAGACTGCAGCTTCCCTATGAACTGAAGCTAGTCGGCCGCTGGTTTTCAAGGCTGTGCATGGGGCGGGGCTGCAGCCTGCCCCGCCCACTGAGCCCGAGGCCCCTGGAGCAGCCCGGAGCGCTGAGAGCTCGGTTGGCGGTGAGACCTGAGTGCGCGTGACCCCCGCAGGGCGCCGAAGGGGCGCTGCCGGTGCAGATCTCCAGGCCCCTGGGAGCGAGGCGTTAGCTTGCCCCGGGGTCAGCCCGCAGCGAGGGCCAAGATTGCACCTGGCTCGTCTAGAGCTTCCAGGTGCGGACGTCCAACATCTGCCCTGGAGACGGCTGGATACTTTAGTGGCTTCCGCAGGGATTGCAGTCCTAAGAAGGCAGCATCTTGCTGTGGCCCTTCACGACCAGTGCTGTCCCCATACAACCCTGGGAGGAGGGGGTGAAAGGATTACTAACCCCATTTTATAGACTAACAACCCGATCCGGTGAGAGGGCACCACCTGCAGATGACGAACAATGTTCATATTCACACTAGGAAAAGTGTCTGTGTGCCCGCGGGCATCTGCCTGCGTGGACAGAGCTCTGGCAGAGAAAGAAGGCAAGCTACGTGCCTCCAGAACCGTCCCTCTATTCCATCTACTATCTGACCCGGTAGGCAGGCACAGGGCAGCCCAGCTGTGGGTGGCACACAGGAAACACCCCGGGGCACCTGGCTAGACCCAGGTCTACAACCACTTCCTCTTGTCGGGTCAGGCCAGCCTATCAGAGGTAGGGAATGGACTAACCTGGCATCACCTCCTGAGCCCAAGTAGAAGAAGAAGTGTTCTAAAGCAGCAGGGACGTGCTGAGGGAGGGTGGTGTCTGCATGGGCATTTGTGTATAACTATGAAGCTGTGTGTACGTGACACACCGTGTGTCACAGATCCGGGTCTTTGGGTATCTCTGTGTACGTGTGTGAGTGTGTGTGTGTGTGTGTGTGTGTGTGTGTGTGTGTGTGTGTGTCCTGTGTGTTTGAATATCTGGGCATGAAGGTGTGACCATGCAGGTCTGTGCTTTTGTGGCGACCGCCTTTGCTCTTCATCACCTACCGCTCTAACAAACCTCTGTGACCAGCTTGTGGGCTGCCTGCAAAAACCTGGCAGCGTTCAGAGTCAGAAGTTGGTGGGTGGCTCTGGGGGAGGAGATGGGCCTGGGAGGTGGCTCTTGGATCACATTCCATTCAGAGGCAGGGAGGCCAGGGCAGTCCTGGCTCTCACCCCCAGTGACCTCTGCGTCTGTGGCCTGCTGCCCACCCACCAGGGGCTGCCAGAGATGCTGCCTCTCTGTCTGGTAGGCCCTGAGCCTGCAGGTCCAGGAGCCAGGGGCCAGTCATTGGCCAGCTAAGCGGGGGCTGCAAAGAACATTCTGACAAGCTCCAACATGCTGGGGATCGGACAGTAGACAGATTGTCTTCCTGGCTTCAGAGCATGGTGCGGGGTCACTGTGCATGTGGATGAGGGTGAACCGACCCGAGGATGCTGTGCATAGCCAGGGTATACACGTGCTCGCCGCATCTTGTGTACACGTGGGCATTGAAGTGTGCCTATTCCCAGACGGGATTTGTGTATGCGGGCACGAGCGTGTGTGCTCTTTAAACATTTTTTTCATGGTTACTTTATCTTTTCGTGTTGCTATGGTGCACATGTGGATGGGAGTGGTCAGAGAACATTACCTTCTGATTGGCTCTCTCCTTCTACCACGTGGGTTCCTGAGACCAAACTCAGGCCGTCAGGTTTGGACACGCGCCCTTACCCGTTGAGCCATATCACCAGCCCAGGTGTGTAGCTAATTATCTGTGTGATATATTCTTGTGTATACTGACTCTCTCATGCACTCGTGGATTGGGCATATTTGCCTGTCACTGTATCTGAAGATGGATGCGTACACTGTGTGTGTGCGTTTGTTCATCCGTTACTTCATTTGACATCTTACTTTAGCTCTACGAAGCCGTAGGCTCTGCCCCAAACGCTGGGGGATTCAATACAGATGGATTCAGTGCATTTCCATTTGCACAGGTGGCTACAGATGCTCCAACACACCTCTTCATTCCTGCATGAGCTTAGCCCCCTGGGTAACCTCTGGGTTCCCTACAAGTGCCTCTCAGTCTCTCGTCCCTAAACTTCAGCCCCATGTGATTTGGTTCGTGAAAGGAATGAATAAAGTGGGTAAGGTAGCAGAAACCAGGAGGACTCCAAGACCTCCGTGGCGTGAGGATAGCTCATCTCCTTCAGGACAGATGGACTGACGTCTCTGTTCCCGTGTACTGAGGCTCTACTTCTGGACAGGCATGCGGCTAACTTCAAGCTGTGGCTTTCATTTTCTGAGTCCTTTCTTTCCATCTGCAAAGCAAGAAAAGTGACAATCGTTACTCAATAGGGTCACAGAAGACTATAAAGGTGCTGTGTGTGTGTGTGTGTGTGTGTGTGTGTGTGTGTGTGTGTGTGAGAGAGAGAGAGAGAGAGAGAGAGAGAGAGAGAGAGAGAGAGAAGAGCTAATGGTAGGGTAGTTCTTGGGCATGGTCTCTAGTTCAATTTTGGATTCATATTAGAAAACTAGAGGGCTCGAGAGATGACTCAGCAGTTAAGAGCACTGACTGCTCTTCCAGAGGTCCTGAGTTCAATTCCCAGCAACCACATGGTGGCTCACAACCATCTGTAATGGGATCTGATGCCCTCTTCTGGTGTATCTGAAGATAGCTACAGTGTACTCACATACATAAAATAAATAAATCTTAAAAAAAAAAAAAGAAAGAAAACTAGAAATGCTACAGTTATAGACTAGAATCTTTCAGAGCACAGGCAAGACAAAAGGAAAATAAAGATTCTATCTTCTGCCAGTTGGGGAAGAACCAGTGGATACAGGGGTCTGTACACACTAAAGCACATGCCTGTACACACAACGTTTCTATCACAGTCCATTCCATCGGCTCTCTACACAATCCTGGCCATTCACTGTCACCGAGATCCTTGGAGTAGATTCACCTGCTAAAAGGATGACAGTCCATATTCCCAGTTCGGCCCTTAGCTGCTTATCAATATGTTTGGTGTTGTTTTAAGGGAGAAATGATATTTATTGAATACCTATAATATGCTAAGAAGCAGCCTGGTGCTTTCAACATCTTAACTCATTGAATTCTGCCCACAATCTCATGATGTAGGGTCTAATTGCTCCGCCCCTTGCCTTGTCCTGGTGCTTCTGCAGACAGTTAGTATGTGGGACGGGGGAAGGCCCTGGTCTGAGGAGCTCAGCATCCCAGGGTGCTGAGCAAATGTGTGTTAACATTTGGGGTGAGGCAGTATGGATTCCCTGAGCTACAGGTCAGCCCCTGGCTCCTTCATTACCGTTTCTCATAGTCTTCCTCCAAAATGCCTGCCCTAGCCCACCTCCACTTTGACATAAGGTTTTCTCATTCAGATGGTGTTGGCTTTTCATTCCAACCCTAGGGGCACTGAGGCAGGGGGGTGGCAAGTTGAAGCCATCTGGGCTGCACAGTGAGTGCTGTCTCAAACAAGCACCTCTCTGACTTGTTTCTAACCTTCCTAATGTCATGATCCTTTATGAGCCTTTCCCCTCCTGCGGCCTCTCTTTCCCAGTAGTGACAGTTCAGCTCCTGCCTCTGGCAATGTGTCACAACAGCTCCTTGTCCTGGAAAAGCACCTTGTCCTTCTGCTCTTGGACCCCCTAGCCCTAACCCAGAACTTTTCCTGAGGCTTATCCCAAGCACCATCTATAGTTCCCCTTATAGGTGACATTTCCCTCAGAGGTGTCATGACAGCCCTGGAAAAGCATCTTGTCCTTCTGCTCTTGGATCCCCCAGCTCTAACCCAGAGTCCTTTTCCTGAGGCCTACCTCAAACACTATTGTATAGCTTCCGTCACTCAGGTTGCCACAGCACCTGGGCTGCCCCTCCATAGTGATACCCAACACCACTGCCCTGTTACATATCTGCTTGCCTCAAAGGCTATAAAATGTACAAGAGCAAGTACTATAAATAAACATTAAAGGGGGAGGGGGCTGGAGAGATGGCTCAATGGTTAAGAACACTGACTGTTCTTCCTGAGGTCCTGAGTTCAATTCCCAGCAACCACATGGTGGCTCACAACCATCTGTAATGGGATCTGGTGCCCTCTTCTGGTGTGTCTGAAGACAGCTACTGTGTACTCATATACATAAAATAAATAAATATATCTTTTTTTAAAAAAAGAGAGCAAGTATTGTCTTTTGTCTGTCTGTGTGTCTCCAGCACCTTGTTCAGGAGTAGAGCACATAGTAGGGGCACAATCAATATGAACCAGCCCTGCCCTCCGAGGCCCCACCCCTCCCCACAGGGAAGATGTCTCAAGTCGGCCAAGCGATCGGCTTCTACATTCAGGATGTTTCACTGTGGGTGGATGTCTCTGGAGCACAGGCAAGTATGGGAGAGTCATCTCCCATTACTGTACAATCATGTCCCGTGTTGGTCACCACAGACTTGCCAGCCACTAGAGGATAAAGCTCTTGATTTCAGCCAGAGCCCAAGGCCCCGTGGGAGGCCTTGAGGTGGGGTTGAATGGAGGTGGGGACAGAGATGAACCCATGGGTGACCAAAGGGTTCCCAGGGTGGGAAGCAAGATGGCACCCACCGCAGGGCTGGGAACAAGGAGAACCAGGCGAAGTGCCCGAGGCCTTGTCCCAGGCCTCTTGGGCGATGTGCTGTCACCAAAGGAATGGTACCCTGTATTTTAGGAACTTGGCAGCTGGGGCTAGGTTTTTCGTGTTTTCTGTAATTATTTTCCTTTTGTTCTTCCTTGGTGTTTAGTAAAGCCCTTTGTGGAAATGCCAGCTGGTCTCAGCTGTGCTAAGGAGCAGTGACAAAGGAGGACTGTGCATGGTTGGCCCTGTGTTTTAGTGGAGGGCCTAGTAAAGTCAAGGACCAGTCAGGCCATGAGGAGGCTCTGGAGGTGACTGCCAGGATCATGTGTCCAGATAGTCTCTGGATGCAGATTCCTTCTAGACTAACCAGAGACAGTCAGCTTTCCTGAAAGCTAGAGATCTGGCAGGCTAGCCCACCCTGGTTGCTTTGAAGGAAGGCATTTGGACTCCAGCCAGAGATGTGGAGAGCTCTGGTGAGACCCAGAGGCCAGGCACCTGCTGAGTTATATCTATCCAGCGGTGGTGGGGGGAGAGAAGGGGGCTCTCCACAGCTGGAAGCTGCTGTCGAGGAAACAGGGTAGGAGCAGACGCTTAGAACTACTCCCTTCCAGCTAGCCCCGTTGTGGGGTTTTTTTGCGCCTGGGAGTCCTGTCTGCTGTGCATGGGTGTGAACCTTCAGCTGATCTGTCCACCTGCCTGGGACCCACCACATGCTCATTTCCTGCGTCTGCCCTCTCTCATCCCCCCCGCCCCCCTCCGTGTTAGCTCTCAGCGATGTGGGAGAGAGGGGCCCAGAGACCATCCCCGGAGGAACAATCACCCCTTTCTCTCTGTGTCAGTGATACATGAGGTCTCTGTAACTAATCAGTTGTGATGTGGAACGGAGCCTAAGGAGAACCCGATGCTGTCCCGTCTTTGGATGACAGCTGGATGGCTCTGTAACTCAGTCTTCTGATGGGGACAGCAGGTCACCCCCTTCTCCTCTCCCCGCTACCCTGCTGGGAGGCCCCAAGGATGCTGGGGGGGGTGATGGCTCATCTCTGCTTCTGCTTGCTCGCTGGGTTTTACACATGCAGTCTGCAGAAACCTTCTCCCACCTTCCAGGGAAGAATTATCGTCTGTACGTTTCAGCAAAGAAAACAGGAGAAGTGAAGAAAGTCACGTGGGCACCACGGGCTGTGTAGAGTAGCGAGCAGTAGAGGTGAGAGGGAAAAGCAAGGAATCAAGAGTCTACCCTTTTCAAGATGTATAAACTTGGACAAGTCTTTTCATCTCTCTCTCTCTCTCTCTCTCTCTCTCTCTCTCTCTGTCTCTCTTTCTTTCTCTCTCTTACTCTCTCTCTCTATTTCTTGCTTGTTCACTCTCTTGTTCTTTCACTCTCTTGTTCTCTTCCTCTCTCCCATTCTCTCTCTTGCTCTCACTCTTACTTTCTCTCTCATTCTCTCTCTGTCTCCCTCACTTTCTGTCTCTGTCTGTGTCTCTGTCTCTGTCTCTCTGTGTCTCTGTCCCTGTCTCTCTGTCTCTCTATGTCTCTGCCTTTCTGTGTCTCTGGCTCTCTCTGTGTCTCTGGCTCTGGCTCTTTCTGTCTGTCTCCCTTACTTTCTGTATCTGTGTCTCTGTGTCTGTCTCTCTGTCTCTCTGTCTCTGTCTGTCTCTGTCTTTCTATATCTTTGTCTCTCTGTCTGTCTCCCTTACTTTCTGTCTCTGTGTCTCTGTGTCTGTCTGCCCCCTCCCCCCCCCGACACACACACATCCTGTTCTCCTAAGCTCTCCTCAGAAGCTGGCAGTGTGGCTTAGTAGGAAAGCAGAAGCTGATGGTTAAGCTGGCACAGCTTGGTGACTTCAGCTGTCATGACTGTTGCTGTAGGAGGGTGGAGGCCAGCTGGCTTCTTCCCGCCAAGGTCTAGCAGCCCCTTGTGGGTGCTGAGCTGGCAGGGCTATCCCCACAGACTTCAGGCTTCGGTCTATTCCTTCACTGTCAGGGTTGAGGGCATGCATCTCTCTCGATGGAGCTAGGAACTGAGGAAGAGTGAGGTGAAAGGCGGTACCCTTACAAACTAGGTCCCTTCTCTTTGATGAGCAGGTAAGGAGGCAGAAACAACCCTGGCTTATAGACAGTTAGAGTCAACGAAGGATTCCACCTTGGACAGATATAGTG
Organism: Rattus rattus; assembly: GCF_011064425.1. NCBI lineage: Eukaryota > Metazoa > Chordata > Mammalia > Rodentia > Muridae > Rattus > Rattus rattus. The sequence goes on from NC_046160.1 coordinate 99,294,423, forward strand.
AATGGCACATACCTGGAATCCCAGCACTGGGGAGACTGAAGCAGAAGTGTGCGTTTGAGGCCACTCTAAACTGCAGAGTGAGATTCTGTCTTAAAAAGAAAGAATTTGAGGGCTGGCAAGAGGGCGCACTGGGTAAAGGTGATTGCTGATAAACCTGAGTTTGATCCATAGGGTTTACACTGTAGCAGGAGACAGTTGACTTTTGCAAGTTATCTTCTGATCTACACACACACACACCCCCCCCCCACACACACACGATTAATAAATAAAATGTTGGGCTTCAAGATGGTGCCTGACAAGGGCCTTGCTAACAAGCTTGATGCTTGAATTTGGTCCTCAGATGTACGTGGTAGAAGAGAAACAACTCCTACACGTTGTCCTCTGACCTCTGCACACACACAGAGAGATGGGGAGATGGAATGAATCCAAATTTCCCCAGCTTAGTACTTCTGATTACTGTTTCCCCAGGAGAGATGACTCCCTCTGTTGTAAGAGTCTCTGAAAGGCTAGAGAGTCAAGGCCCAGGGCCTTAGCCTTCTGTAGGAAGGAGTTCTAGGCATCCCAGATGCCTTCAGGTAGCAAAACACCTCTGTGGGGTGAAAACCAGAGTCTCCACAAGCAATTCATCCGCAGGGAAGGGACAGCAGACTCTTGTCCCAAGAGCACTGGGCCAAAGGCCAGTCTGAGTGGCTGTCCCAGAGCTAGCAGAGTGAAGCATCTGACTCTGAGGCAAAAAAACAAAAAACAAAAAAACAAAAAAACAAAAAAACAAAAAACAAAAAACAAAAAACAAAAAAACAAAACAAACAAGAAAAAAACCACAGTGTTTGCTGATCCCAAGGGTCCTGGGCCTTCAAGGGGCCAGAAAGTCAGGCAAATTTAGGGGTACAGCCTCAGCGACTGAATGGAACATCTAGTTGGATTATCAGCCCTGGCCAGTTGTCTGTCCTTTAAAGAAAGGGGGTCAGAAGGTCCCTTGATCTTGTTCTGAGCCTGTGTCCATTCCTTGGATGATCCATGCTGTCAAGTGGTTGGGCCGGATCTCCTAGGAGATAGCATCCTCCACTCAACTCCTGACAGACGGGGATGCCCACGTGATAATGGTGATCAAGGGGCTTCCGGTGCAGAGGGAGAGGCTTACTGTTGCCTTCAAAGATACCAAGTCTCCAGGGCTTGTGATACAGAACCCTGGTTCCGGCAGTGAACAGTCCCACACCTTCCAAATACCTGACCCTGAAGCAATTTGGTGATGTAAAAGAATGTTCTAGGACTGGGGTGTAGCTCACTTGGAAGAGTACATGTTACCGATACGTAAACCAGGTGTGGCGTGTGTTTATAGTCCCAGCACTCAGAAGGTGGAGGCAGGGGGATTAAGTTCAAGGTCATCCTTAGCTACATTGCAAATTTGAGGCCAGCTTGGGTTATATGAACCCCTGTCTGAAAGAAAGAGGAGGAGACAAGGGAGGGAGAGAGGAAGGAAGGGAGGGAAAGGAAAGAAGGAAGAATGTTCTAGAAACTTCCAGAAGATAGAGAAGATCCACAGAGCAGACAAATCAGAGTGGAGAAAGGTTTTCCTGTGGTGAAGAAAAAGGCCGTTAGCCTTCTACAGAATGAACCAGGATGAACCAGGAGCAGACGGGTGGATTGGCCAAGAAGGGTGGGCTGGCTGACAAGGTGTGGGGTGTTTAAGGGTTGTGGTCATCTGTGCACGGAAGTCAGGGAGGTCAAACTGTGCATGGACGTGAGGTTGGAAGGGAAAGCAGGGCAGTGTTTTGAGGAACTTGAAGACCATGTTGAGATTCCCTGATTCTTGAACAGAGGAGTAGCATGGTGTGACCACACGTACCATTTGCAGAAGCATCTTGAGCAGACAGAGAGCTTAGCCTACAAGTAGGCTTAGCCCCAAGGTCTCTTGGGTAAAGAATTTCCTGCCTCAGCTGTCTTTTGAGGCAGCTGTGGCCTGCTCCTAGCTGCTCCCTACTTGTTAGGCCTTCTTAGGGTTATGGTTGGATGTGGCAGAGTTAGATTTAACCTCTTGCAAGTTTCTGCCGAGTTTTGCCTGACACTTGAGCATGCTGGTAGGAGCTATGACAGTCATCTTGGACCATGAGTTACAGACAGAGTAGAATTACCCCAAAATATCATGAAGTGTTCATATTTCCCAGTTCAATTTCCACCCAGAGTTAATTTATATTAAAAGGCAATAAACTTCAATGTTGTTAAAGCTGGTGTTATGTCGTAATTTTCTATTAAAATGGTCTGTTTTACATTTGCTTCCCCAAGGTGGGACGACGAACTCCTTTATTCTATATGAGTTTTACAGGAAAAAGGCTGGATTTGCCTTTGGCTTATCCCAGGGAATGAGTCATATCTCTGTCTCCTGGGAGGAATGGGGCTGTCCCATCCCCTCCCAGTTGGAAGCAGGAACGGAGAGGCCACTGTTGAGGATACAGATATGGGGGCCCAGCTGAGCTGGATCAGCTCTCTCAGATGCACCCCTCACTCCCCAGCCCTCATCTTCTCCCAGAGAGCAAACGAAGGCAACTGATGTAGGCACTAGGTGCAAAGGGGATCCGGATTAGTTCCTCTTATGCTTGGATTCCCAGGGGTAGAGGAGCCAGAGAGTCTAGCGAAGCCTTTAGCAGACAGACAGTGGACCTCCAGCTGGCTCCTAGGGTCCCCGACACTTCTGAGTCAAGGAACATTTGGCTGCTCCTTCCAAGATCCTCTCTTCCTTCAGCTTCCCTCATCTCAAAGAGTGGGGCCTGGAGTCTGCAGCCCAGGAGGCCCCTGGGAACAAACAGCTCTGGAACCCACTTTGGTGCAATGAGGTTTGACTGGGAGGCCAAGTTGGTTTGGGAGCAGACATCTGTGATACTCCTCAACGATCCAGCCTTGGGCTCACGTAAAGAATGTCTCAGAGAGTGTTTCCCCCAAATGATGACTCATACTCGGAGATGACACCTCACATTCCAGTCACTTCCTCATCTCTTCAGGAACCTGAGGAATTCCCTGGAATCCCCACGTTCACGGAATGCTACGTGGCAGGCTCTGTGTGTCTCTGTGTGTATGTGTGAGCTCATTGTAGCTTCACAGGGGGCCCTAGAGGTTGACATCAGCTCTGTCTTAGCCATGAGAAAAGTATGTCACATACAAAATAAGTAACTTTCCTTGAGTTATCCAGTCAGTAAAAGCTTGAACTGGAGTCCTAATCAGATGACTCTGAAGACTGGGGTTTCTAAACCAGACACCCCTGGGAGCCCCAGAACCAAAGACACATGGTGGCGTCTAAAGTCCCAGCTGGTGGCTTCTGCCAGGAGGTCCCAGGCCCTAGGTAGAATGAGAGAATCTGGCATTTTCCACATTTACTTCTCTCTCTCTCTCTCTCTCTCTCCCTCCCTCCATCCCTCCCTCCCTCCCCCCCCCCCTTCCTTCCTTCCTTCCTTCCTTCCTTCCTTCCTTCCTTTCTCCCTTTCTTTTTTTCATGTGTGTTCATGCATGAGTGCTGACAGCCATGTGCATATATGCTAAGGCTAGAAAAAGAGATCCGGCATCTTCCACTACGACCCTATATCTTATTCACCACCACCACCGCTGCCACCACCTCCACCACCACTCCACCACCATCACCATCACCACCACTACCACCACCACCATCACCACCACCACCACTCCACCACCATCACCATCACCACCACCTCCACCACCACCACAGCAGCAGCTTCTGTGTGTGTGTGTGTGTGTGTGTGTGTGTGTGTGTGTGTGTGTGTGATTGTATGTGCACATGCCATGCCATGTGTGGAGGTCAGAGGCCAACTTTTTCTTTTTCTTTTTTTTTTTTTTCGGAGCTGAGAACCGAACCCAGGGCCTTGCGCTTACTAGGCAAGCGCTCTACCACTGAGCTAAATCTCCAACCCAGAGGCCAACTTTTTGAGTGTCAGTTCTTACCTTCTATCATGGGTTTTGTTTCTGGATCTGAGGATGTAGCTCAGAACATCGGGATTTTACCTGCTGGGTTGTTTCACCTTGTGGGGTTTTTTTGTTTGTTTGTTTGTTTTTGAGACAAGATCTCTTAATGGATCTCAAACTCACCTCAGCGAGGCTTGTTGGCCAGTGAGCTCCCAGGACTCATGTGTCTCCACCCCCAATGCAGGGGTCACAAGCATTCACAGCCATGATAGCTTTTATGTAAGCACTGGAGATTTGAACTCAGTTCTTCTTGCTTGCACAGCAAGCACTCTTGCCCAGTGAGCCAGGTCTCCCTCTGTTGTCCAGGATAGCCGGGAACTTGCTATGTCACCTAGGCTAGGCTTGAGCTCACAGCCCTCTTATGTGCTGAGATCATAGGTAGGCGCCACCATAAAGGTTTAGTATATCTTTTAGCCCTTCCAAGTTGAAAATATTTTTTCAAAAAAATTTTAAGACTTATTTTATGTATATGAGTACATTGTCGATCAATGTCTTCAGACACACCAGAAGAGGGCATAGGATCCCATTACAGATGGCTGTGAGCCACCATGTGGTTGCTGGGAATTGAACTCAGGACGTCTGGAAGAGCAGTCAGTGCTCTTAACCACTGAGCCGTCTTTTTTCCAGCCCTTGAGAATATATTTTTAAAAGATTTTTTTAAAGATTTATTTATTTATTATATATAAAGTACACTATTGCTGTCCTCAGACACCAGAAGAGGGCATCAGATCCCATTACAGACGGTTGTGAGCCACCATGTGGTTGCTGGGATTTGAACTCAGGATCTCTAGAAGAGCTGTCAGTGCTCTTAACCACTGAGCCATCTCTCCAGCTTGGAAATATATTATTAGTAACATTGTATCTTTACCTTAAGTAAAGGCCATGTACAATTAAATTATGACCAGCTTTCCTGATGAGACACCAGCCTGAGGCCTGTTCTCTCTCTCTCTCTCTCTCTCTCTCTCTCTCTCTCTCTCTCTCTCTCTCTCTCTCTCAATTTATTTATTTATTTCGTGTATTGAGTACACTGTAACTGTTTCCATGCACACCAGAAGAGGGCATCAGATCCCATCACAGATGGTTGTGAGCCACCATGTGGTTGCTGGGATTTGAACTCAGAACCTCAGGAAGAGCAGTCAGTGCTCTTAACCACTGAGCCATCTCTCCAGTCTGCCTGTTCTCTTTTTGTGAAAGAAAACTTGGCAAGACTAAGTGAGGTGCTAGAGGCTAGCCTATTAGAAGGCTGAGAAGAGGACAAGAAAGGGGTCAGCTTTCTCATGTGTGATTCGTTGTTTTAGACGTCTGTGAGTCCAGCTAAACTCCCATCTCATTTATTTCCACTTGCTGTCCCAGAAGACACAGATTGGATGATTCTAAAAGGGAAGAAGTAAATTTAGGTTCATAGTCCTGGAGGCCAGAGACGTGGCATGAACATTTGTGTAGGCATGTGGCCCAGTAATATAATACATACCTCATCTTAATTAAATAATTAATATAGCCAGCAGTGACTGTGCATACCTTTAATCCCAGAACTTGGGAGGCTAAAGCAGGTAGATCTCTGTGAGTGCCCAGCCATCCTGGTCTACAGAGCCAGTTCAAAGACAGCCAGAGCTACACAGAGAAGCCCTGTCTCGAAGAACCAACCAACCAAGAAGCCACTATCAACAAAAACTACAACACCCTCAAATAATAACTAATACATATTTGTCACACAAAATGCAAATTAGCATAAAGAATAAAAGTTTTAAGACCACAATCTTATCACCCAGCAAATCCCTCCTGTTATGTTATAGGTGGCTGATGAGTGGCTTAGAGGTGAGCACTGTTCATCTGGCAGAGGTTCCGTTCCCAAGAATCATAGAGTGGTTCACAACCATCCATAGCTCCAGTTCCAGGAAATCTAGTGCCCTCTTCTGGCTCCCAAGGGCACCAGGCACACAGCTGGTTCACATACATATCTGCAGGCAAAGCTCTTGTACAAATAAAATAAATCTTTGAAAACTTTAAAAAGCAAGCTGGGCAGTGTTGGCGCTTGCCTTTAACCTTCAGAGGCGGAGGCAGATGGATCTCTGAGTTTGAGGCCAGCCTGGTCTGTAAAGGGAGTTTTAGGATAGCCAGGGCTATAGAAAAAGCTGTGTGTGTATATGCGTGTGAGTGTGTGTGTGCGTGTGTGTGTGTGTGTGTGTGTGTGTGTGTGTGTGTTTATGTGTGTGTATGTGTATATATGTATGTGTGTCTATATGTGTGTGTATGTGTGTGTTTGTGTGTATATGTGTGTATGTGTATGTGTGTGTATGTGTGTGTTTGTGTGTATATGTGTATATATGTGTGTGTATGTGTGTGTATGTACATATGTGCATGCACACACACACACACACACACATATATGCAAGAAAACATCGCTCTCATATGTTTTCCTTGTAAAATGGAAACCTGTTGCTTTGCAACATACTTTTCTTCAGCTAAACGCACTTGTGGGGGCTCAAGGGGAGAGCACCTACCCAGCATGTATGAAGCCCTGGGTTCCATCCTCAGCGCCGTATCGGCCTGGATGCGGTGCCGTGCACCTGGATCCCAGTGCTTGGGAAGTGGAGGCTCCGAGCACAGGCTCATCTTTAGCTACGGAGCCACACTGCCCCAAAGTGGTGCGGCATCTTTCTGTGCCGACACCGCTCTCGCAAACATGGCGAGTGTTCCTAGACTCATCGGCCTCTCTGCACCGCCCCAAAGTGACACAGTACAGGACAAACAAGGGTTCTGTGTCCGCCAAGGGAAGCGGCCTTCTGACAGGGAATAGCCTAAGTCTATTTTCTGCAAAAAGATTAAAATGACGGAGAAGGTTTGCTGAAGCTTGAGTGTATGCAGCCCAACCTGAGACCAAAGAGCATGCTGGGAGGCGATGGGCAGAGACAGCGCCAAGTGATCAGCTCTAAGTGATTGTCTTACGAAGACTATAAACTCACGGGCATTAACACAGAAAGGAGGAAGAAGAGGAGAAGGTGGTGGTGGAGGAAGAGGAAAGAAAAGAAAACAGGCCAAAAGGGAGCTGGAGAGATGGCTCAGTGGTTAGAGCACTTGTTACTCTTGCAAAGGACCCAGGTTCAGTTCCCAGCACCCACATAGTGGCTCACAACCATCTGTAACTCCAGTTCCAGAGGATCTGACACCCCCTTCTGATTTCTGTGGGTACCAGGCAAAACATTCACACATATTAAATAAATAGATAAATAAATAAATAAATAAATAGAAAAACAGCAACATAGTTTTGGAACATCAAGCTTTGGAGGGATGGCTCAGTGGTTAGGAGCACTTGCTGCTCTTGCAGAGGACCCAGGTTCTGTCCGCAGCATCCACATGGTGGCTCACAACTGTCTGTAACTCCAGCTCCAGGAGATCTGACTCTCTCTTCTGGTCAAACGTTACACACAGCGTATATACACAATGTAGGCAAACACTCATACACACAAAAATGAAGATAAGTAAACTGTTAAATTAAAAACATTTTTAAAAAATCAGGTATGGCCATGCATGGGCTGTAATTACTTCACTGTGGGGGCCAGAAACAGGAGGGCTTTCCAGCTGCCAGTCTAGTTCCAGGTTTGTGAGAAGCCCTAACCCAAGGGAATATGACAGAGAGTGATAAAGCAAGACACTCAATGTCCTCCTGTGGTCTCTCCTCACTTCACACACACATAACACACACACACACACACACCACACACACACACACCCACACACACACACACACACACACACACACACACACACACACACACACACATACACACACACATACACACACACACACACACACACACACACACACACACATGCCTCATAGGCTTGTTGAATCAGAGTCTGAATTTTAATAAGATTCTCGGGCAATTCTTGTACACATTAACATTGAAGTGTGTCGGGGTTGGGGATTTAGCTCAGTGGTAGAGCGCTTGCCTAGGAAGCGCAAGGCCCTGGGTTCGGTCCCCAGCTCCGAAAAAAAGAACCAAAAAAAAAAAAAAAAAAAACATTGAAGTGTGTCACTATTTCAGTTTTTTGGGGGGTTTTGGTTTTTTTTGCTTTTTTGCTTTTGTTTTTGTTTGTTTGTTGCTGTCATTGTTTTCTGTGGCTACACACTCAGGGAGGATGTACACTATATGATTAAAATGTATCTTTTCATGTCTTTCAGCTCTTGTCCAATGTTCTCTCTTTTCTTACCAATGCTGTGTGGTGCCTGTGTCCCTTAAATTCTATTGTTTGTTTTTTTCAGGACAGGGTCTCATATAACCAGGCTGGCTTCGAACTTCTGATCCTCCTGCTTCTCTATCCCGCCAAGTGATGTGATTACTATAGCAAGTAGTACCACACTCAGTTTTATGCTTGAACCCTGCACAAGTCTTGTGCACACATTGTTAGGTAGACATTGGGCCAACTGAGATGCATCCTACCGCTGCCCCTTAAATTCTCAAGAGTGGGATTTTTGAGTAAAAGGACCTTAAAGTTTTTTTTTTGGGGGGGGGAAGGGTGGAGAGGACAGGGATATAGTGGCAGAGTGGATAGGGATCAGGTGGCAGAGTGTATGCCCAACATTTGCAGAGGCCCTAAGACCCTAGTTCTGTTCTAGTGTCTTTGAGGGCAAAAGCCTCAGTTTACCCTTCTGCAACTTTCTACACTGCCAGCCCTGGTATTCTCTGATCTTTACCCAGCAGATGCATGAAAGCCTTACCTCAGAGTTGGTGCTGGGTCACCAACTCTCTGGTGCTGGCTCTCCACTCATCAGGTTGCTATTTCTCTATGTGATGGCTAGCCATTTCATTGCTTCTGGCTGTACATCCACTGCAAGCCCACCAAGACAGCGAGAGGTGCTGCCAGGGAGGAGAGCCACGCCCATCCTTGGTACAGAGTCTGGCAGTTAGAGGACATCAGTGTTGCCTTCTGGCTGGAGCACAATGAGGGAGAGCCAAAACTCAGACTGAGCCTCGTGCAGTGTCCAGGCTCCAGGATGAGCGCCCAGCCAAGGCCACACCTCCTGGTTTGGCAAGGTCTGGGTGCCTGCCGCCACCCAGGCAGGGCACCCTGTGGTTCCCCAGACCAGCAAGCAGGCCAACTAGGTGTGCTGGGGGAGCAGGCAGCCAGGACAATTCAGGGAAGTGGCCCTCTGCTTTTCAGAGTGCCTGTCCCGACAACTTTGTGAACCACCACCCACTGGCCACGGTTGCTGTAGGGGGGGGACTGGAGGGGGGAGAGGAAGTGAGGCGCTTACTCAGCCCTCTAACTGCACGTGGCTGTGTTTGCAGCAGTCTGTCCCCTCCTCCCTGTGACACAGCTGGGGGAAGCAGTATGGGGAGGAAACAGGAGGGGGTCACACCCTTCCCCCATCTCCTGCAAAGCTGCACCTGTGCCCCACCGACCCTGCCACCTGTTGCCCAGCTAAGCATGAGTCTCCCATTATCTAACCCGATCACTCGAACTCTGTGTGGTTTTTCTCTCTCTGACAAAGAAGAAAATAATAGCTTAGATAATATGCCAACCCGGAGATGGGAACCTAAAGATGTTAGGACCTCTGCCGAAAAGTTCTTTACGCTGTAGATACAGAGCCGAGGAGATGGTTCTGTCACTAAAGTGCTTGCTGTGAAGACAGGAAGGCCTGAGTTGGAGCCTCTGAACTCGTGTGAAAAATCAGGGCACGGCAGTGCCTGCCTGGGTTGCCAACCCCGGAGGAGAGAAGACAGGCCGATTCCTGGGGTTTGCTGGCTGATCAGTCTAGCTGAACTGGTAAGCTCCAGATTCAATGGAAGACCTCATCTCAAAAAGTAAGATGGAGTGGTTGAAGAGGTATCCCCGCGGTTAGGAGCACTTGTTGCTCTTCCAGAGGACCTGAGTTTAGTTCCTAGCACCGATGCTGGGAAGCTCACAACTGCTTGTAACTCCAGCTCCAAGGGATCTGATGCCTTCTTCTGACCTCCTCGGGCATACACAGAATGCTAGGCGTTCATTCACACAGCTATACCACACGCACACATGTTATGTGTCCCACCACCTGCACATGTACACGCACAGGTGCGTGAACGTGCACACACATGCACGCACACACAGGCTCGGGGGATGAAGGAGGTTAGAAGGTACACTTACTAGATGAGAAAAGGCCTAGATAGGTAAAAGAAAGCACTTGCTCTAAGTCAGTCTCAACCTCAGTGTTTGGTGCCAGTGCTCATATTCTTAACTGCTCTTACCTCACCAGGTGACCCTTTCAAAGCTCAGTGGGCAGAAAGAAGGCCCACTGTCTTCTGGATTCAGTTCCAGTCACCCATCGTCACCGTGAGACCCCAAGCTGCCTGTGCGGTCCATCTGATCATGGGCTTTTCTGCCTCATATCCTTTTCTGGGTGGTCGGGCATCCTCAGGGGCGATCCCTAAACACTCTTTGGTGTTTGTGTTTCAGATTCCTCTAGGGACCAAGAGGACATGTGTATGAAGTGTGACAAGTTCCTTGTCAGTGGACTTTCTGGAAGTATTTCTTGTTGAGGAAACCTAGTTACCACAAAAAGGAGGAGAGCATCTCCCGGCTGTGAGCTGAGAGGGACGAAGGAGAAGCTGGGTGTAAAAGAAACAATCACTTTTTCAGGGCTGGTGGCTGAAGCAGGGGCCTGAAGGAGGACTGGGGCCTACAGAGAATGAGGCAGCCCTGGGCCCCTCCTTGCCTTTCGCCATCAGGCTGGGCAACCCCAGAGCGGTAACAGCAGCTGCGGATGAGGCAAACTGTTGGCTTCTCTGGGGAGCAGGAGAAAGGAAGGGTTGCTCTCAGAGTTGGGGCACTCCACATCTCTAGCCTGTATAACCATTAATTCTCTGGGTTCCTAACCAGAGTCCCCCCTGTCCCCCGTAGGGCTCCAAGCCAGGCCTCCAAGGTCTTTTGCAATCAGGATGGAGTCAGCCACCAGATGTCATGGTAGCATGCATCTCTCTAGCACATCCCAGAAAGAGCGCCAGGAGCTCAGAGCTGTGTAGTGATGGGTAAGCCCACGGGTGTGCCAGGAGCGATCTCATAGACCAGGCCTCACAGAGGGGCCCTGCTTTCTTCCAGTTCTTGCTCTTCCCGGCAAAGTCTCCTGGGTCTGGCCTAACTAAATTGGACAGCAGCCAAGCTGGCTGGCCTCCACGTGGATTCGGGACAGACAGCTGGGATGCTGTGTTTCCCGCTCCAAAGAAATGGGGCCTGGAGATGGGGCCACAACAGGGCTGCACAGTTCTAGCCAGATGATGAGGTCAGGGATGGGTGGACTGGCTCTGGTGGAAGTTTCCCAGGGAGGAAGTGTCCAAGGGTCAGAGGCAGGTTGACCTGGGCACCTCTACCTGTCCTCTGTCTGGGTAAGGCAGCACATGTCTGCTTCCTCTGAGACCTGAGTGGGTTTCATGGTCTTGGAACACTCCTCAACCCTGTGTCCTCCTGATGGTTCTCACTCAGGAAGACAGCGTGGCCTTCCCTGTGATCAGGCCAGTGGGGCCTGGGGTAGTATCAGGCACAGCTCGTAGCCTCCTTCTCATTTGTCCCTAGGGACTTTGTCATAGCTGCCTGGACTCTACAGTTCTGGCACAGACGCAGTGTTCAGCTCCTCAGGACAACCTGTGCTTGGCTCATGGGGCATACACAAATGAGTAACATTGTTGCCCCCCTCCCCCCAGGCCATGCAGCTGCCAGGTTCAGTTTGGGTCACCCTTCCTGTCCCTTCTTGCCTAGACACCTCTGCTCCATCTCTGAGGCGGCTCTCAAGAGGGAAGCCGTCCTTCCCTCCATCACTCCAGCCCCAGCCTCTTAGTCTCCCCTCACGTGCCCTTCCCCCTGCTGCCCAATCTGGGATCCCTTGGCCCAAAGCACAGGGCAGGCCCTGTGTGACTGGAACCTACCAAAGAGCTGCCTGGATCCTCACACTATTGCTCCGGAATGCCCCCAGGCTCCCACTAGAGTCCTTTCATGTTCTTCAGCTTGGTCGCACTGTGGAACCTACCATCCCAGTCAAGTCTCTGCTGAGCTTGGCCTCCCTGGTGCATGCCACTGCCTCCCCTTGGAACAGCTGTCACCTTGCGTCACCTGTTAAAACTTTCTCTGCTGGGGTTGGGGATTTAGCTCAGTGGTAGAGCGCTTGCCTAGCAAGCGCAAGGCCCTGGGTTCGGTCCCCAGCTCTGAAAAAAAGAAAGAAAAAAAAAACAAAAACAAAAAAACAAAAACAAAAACAAAAACAAAAAAAAACTCTCTCTGCTGCAAGATCTGGGGTCTCCTGGTCCAGGGAAGCCAACGGCTCCCAAAGGCTGTGGGAATCCTCTTCAGAGTCCCCCGGTGTCTCTCTGCCCTTAACCACTATAACCAATGGGTTTTGAAAACTCCTACTGCATTTTCCAAAATGTTGAAGCTGGAAGCTGCAGCAGCTAATAGCTTACCGCTAGTGCTTCTCTCCCTATGCGTGTGTCTGTGTGCATGCGTGTGCGTGCGTGTGTAGTGTGCCTCTGTGTTGGCATGAACATATGGTATGAACAAGCATGCACACAGAGACAGGTCCTATGCATGTGTTTGGAAGTCTGTGTGACAATAAGGTGCCTGAGGGGCAGCGGGTATATATGTAAACATGTATGTGCAGGTAAGCATGAGCTGGGCATACATACCAGAGACCGTATGTGTGCTTATATGCATTGAGGAAAGGTACTCATGGTGGAGAGGAGGCGCTGTATGCCTGTGGGATATGCAGACTGATTTTTATTCCCTGCTGCCCACGGGAAGAGGCCAACCAGTCTGCCCTCTCCCCTCTCTCCAGGAGAAAGAGGAGGTGTATGCAATGTGTCCTGTCCTTTGACAGAGAGAAATCGCACTCTTGTTAGGTTGCAAGGCTGCAGCCATGAGCAGCTTGGGAAAGGCAGAGGAGTGAACTCACAGTATCCTAGTCCCTGGCCTCCGGCCCTCAGCATCCCTTCCCTTAATGAGCTGACAACCAAGACTAAGTGCGTGTAGGTTAAATCTAGCAGGAGATGTCAGCACTGCCCTGGTCCCCAGGCAGCAGGATCCCTCTCAAAACCTGGTAGGAGTTATGAGGCTGGACTTAGGAGTGGATGTTGACAGGTCAGAGTACCCAGGAGGCATAGATTTATGATGCCCATTCTGGGGTGCGAACGTCAGAAGAACAAAGCAACCAGTTAGTGCTGGGAGGTACTTGTGCTAACCCACCTTAGAGAAAACAGGAAACGCAGTTTGAAAGGACGTTGAGGAGTCAGAGCTGGTGGTGCGCGACATCTGCAAAAAGAGCAATCAGGAGGCTGAGGCAGGAGGATCAAGAACTGGAGGCTTGCAGGGGTAACATAGCAAGATCCTGGCTCTGATCGATTCATTACAGGAAGTTAGCTCTAAGGAAGAGATCTTCCGTGAACAAAAGCCACAAGGTCTGCACCTACAGAGATCCAAAACAGGATTTACATCCACCCAGAGCAAGCAGGAGACTAGCCCTGAGGACTTTTGAAGTGTGTCTCCCATCACCCCTATCCCTGGCTCTGTGGGGCCCAGAGTGGAGTGTGGAGTGGGTGACTGACAGGCACAGTTCTGTGGACTGTCCTGAGAGTCTGACATGTCCCTCTGGAGCTTTCCTGCCCCCATTTTCTGTGATCCCTCCTCTCAGCACCTAGTGGCTGCCCCAGCTATGCCCTCCCTACCTCGCCCCCTCTCTGCTGTTCCAGGGTTCACTAAGGAAGTCACAAATCTTCCCAGCAGACCACCCCAAAGGCCTGGCTGCACCCAGCCTGGTCCCTAGAGTGTAGCCTTCCACCCACTTGAAGTACTCAGAGGCCTCAGGGGTGGGGCAGGTAGCTCAGTGGGCACCATTCTTCCTCCCTGGTGGTCCTGATAAGATGGGGCAAGATCAGAAGACCTTTGCGGGGGGCACTTCTCACTGAGGTTCCGTTTTTCATCAGGGTTTTAGGGCATCCCATCTTGTCTTTCCTGGTAGCTTCCGTTTACTCCCTAGAGAGTGGTCCGTGAGAGAGGCCAGGCTTGAAAGGATGTGGAAGGGGACGCCCTCCCGACACTTTGTGCTCTCTCCAGCTTCTCTCCAGCTCCCATGGTTTCCCTGGGAGGTCTGACCCAGGAGAGTCCAGAGACAAGGGGAGGAGGTCGTTAATCACCGTTATTTATTATTTCTTATGTAACAGTGTTATGAAATATGAAACCTGTACCAGGCAGTACTGGGAATATAGAAAAGAGGTCCCTAAAGGTAAGCGCTTCCTGTGCGTGGGTGAGCAGGTGGGCCCAGAAGCCACCAGACCAGTCTGAGGAGGAGAATTCAGGCTGGCTGTGACTGGCAAAGAAGGACAGTGGCCAGTGTGGTTAGAACTCTTCATTGTGGGGAGCCTTTGGGTGGAAAGGGGCTGGTTTTGGGATCCTAGCTACTTTGTACCAGACTTAGACTAGCTCTGGCTCCAGGGTGGCCTGGGTCACAGCTGGAGTTGTCACAATATTGACCCAGGAGGAGATAACATCCAAAGAGCTTAAAGTCCCAGTCAGACAAGGAGGGGGATGTCGCCGGAAAAGATCCTCGGACCCCAGGGGAATCAAACTAAATGGGACTTTAATAGGTCTCTTCCAGCTCAAATTTCACAGATAATTGGAAGCAGGTCCTGAGCTGAGCAGAGTGGGCGGCCCTACTGGCCTGCTGACAGCCGCTCCAACTAGGAGATGAGTGGGGACTGAGACGGGCCAGAGAGGCCACCTCTCTGCCACCCACCCACAGCCATGATTGGGTTCACCCTTACTTTGAGATGGAGTCACTGCTGTTTTACCTTATTCAAGGAGAAAGGTGGACACTTGGCAGCGTGGATCTGAGTCAGAGTCAGCCTGCCAGGGAAATGAGCTTCAGGTAAACCAGACATGCACTCAACCTGAAGCCATCCATCCATCTATTCAGTCATCCATCCATCCATCTATTCAGTCATCCATCCATCCATCCATCCATCCATCCACTCATCCATCTATTAATCTAGTCTTCCCACTCATCTGTTGGCGGCAAATATTAAAAAAATAAATAACGTTTTATCCTGCGCTAGTGCTGGCACCCGTAGGGCCACATGGCACTGCAGGGTATCTTTATCTCAGTGGCTCTACGTTGTCCCCAAGTACTCTCAGACCTAGGTGGTCCGCTAGCCGTTCCAGCATGGCACCTTGCCATGATGGTCCCTTGAGTTAGTTCCGGCACCAGAGGGCTATATGGAACGAACCATAATTTATCTCTGGTTAATATTTCTCCTGGTGGCTCCCTACTAACCTCAAACTCTCTGGTTCTAGCTACCCGGTAAAATCAGGGCTCTAGAAGTCCAGCAGCGGCTGGCCTAC
Organism: Rattus rattus; assembly: GCF_011064425.1. Lineage (NCBI taxonomy): Eukaryota > Metazoa > Chordata > Mammalia > Rodentia > Muridae > Rattus > Rattus rattus. Next base: position 99,309,750 of record NC_046160.1, read on the forward strand.
CGTGGCTCCCTGCCATGGACTCTGCCCACACTCCCAACAACCGCCCCCTGGTAGTTATGGTATAAACTCTCAACTACTCGGTGAAATCCTGACTCAATAAGCTGTAATTATCAATCGGATTTATGTGTTAAATTCTCAATCCACAATACATCCGCACAATAAACTTAAAACCAACTGATAAAGGTATGCCCACTTAGATAAGTTGACCTATAGAAATCATCCCTTAAAAAATATCCATAGCAACCTGCATCTATGTAGAGATGCTAACCAAGGTGCCACACTGGAATGGCTCGCAGACACCTGAGTCTAAGGGTACTTGGGAACAGTGTGGAGCCGCTGAGATAAAAGCACTCCCACATTGCCATGTGGCAGGGACTGGCATGGGATATTAGGTTATTTACTTTTTTTTTTCTTTTCTTTTTTTTGGAGCTGGGGACCGAACCCAGGGCCTTGTGCTTGCTAGGCAAGTGCTCTACCACTGAGCTAAATCCCCAACCCCAGGCTTTTTACTTTTTAATAATTACCACAACACCCATCTATCCATTCACCCATCGAACCTCATCTATCCTGCCAGCTAGCCCATCAGTCCTCCAGCCCGCCCACCCATGTATCCATTCACCCACTTATCCATCCAGCAGATACATAGTAACATTTAAAGTTGCAGCAATTCTCTTAAACAAAAATCCTTACTGTTTTCTAATTACATTTATTTATCTTATGCTACATATATGAGGGTTATGTGTACCCCATGCATGCCTCGTGCCTGCAGAAGTCAAGAGGAGTCAGATTTGCTGCAACTGGATTTATAGATGTTTGAGGGACACCATGTGGATGCTGAGGACCAAACCCAGTTCCTCTGCAAGAACGACAAGTGCTCTTAGCCACTGAGCCACCTCTCCTGCCCCTTCCTTGCTGTTTTTTTTAAAAATTATGAAATGATATGTAGTTATTGAATATTCAAAGTCTTCCCACATCAAGACATAATAAAAAAAAAAGTGATAGCATTCCCAGCTATCAACATTCTGCCCCTCCTGCTCCACGCCTGTCCTCGGGGGTAAGCCCTGCCTGTGACTCCTTGAGTGTCCCTCCCTGAATGTCTTCAGTGCAGTTGTTACTACATCTTGTAGCTTTCACTCCACACCAAATGCTAAGGTGAGTGAGCGTTCACATTCCTTATTGAATCTTGAAGATGAGAGAATTGAGGTTCTTAAAGGTTCAATGGCAGCTCCAGGCTGCTTGGCCAGTCCCTGCCATCTTCCTGTCATGGTCTCCTCTAAGGCAGAGGGTCTGGGACTCCCACATAGAAGATAGGGACAGGAAGGGAGCTGAAGAGTGAGGTTGGAGCGGTAAGCAAGGAAGGATGACGAGTCTGCTTGGAAGCCATTGATGCTCCTCTCCAATGGCCTCTGGAGCCCATCCTGTTCTCAGACCTAGAGCCTGGGGCCCTGCAGGCCTGAGCAGAGCAGGGGAGAGCAGTTGGCAGTGGAGGGATTGTTTAAGCTGTACCTGGCAAGAACACAGGGAGGCTAGCTTTTCAGTGTCAGAGTGCTGCAGACACATCTTCATCCAGGCCGCCCTTCTCTAGCCTCCAGGGGAACTTCTTGCCTAATGCCCATTGGTAGGTGCTGGCCACCGCCCCTGCAAGACCGCCAATGGAGAAGCCTGGCTCTCCCTAAGGATGATCATACCCCTCCTGCTACCTCTCACAGCTTTGCCTCCACTTGTCCAGGAGCAGAGGAAGACACCTCTCATTCCAGTCAAGGTCTAGAGAAGCCAGAAGCCAGCTCCTATACACAGACGGCTTGGAATACCTTCTCTGGAAGGGATGGAAAAGACAGGCAGATGAGTGGCTAGCTCAGACAGACCCTGGGATTGGGCAATGTTACAAGGCAAACTCTGGAAGGTTGTGACACAGACTTCCACACCATACTACCAGCCTTCCGGGCTGCTGTCACCTCCAAGGCAGGGAACCCGGGAAGCAGATGCAGAGAGGAACAGAGGAAGCACTAGGAAGAAAATGTCAGTGCCCCCCCTGGGCAGATGGGCACACACACATACACAGACACACAGACACACAGACACACACACACACACACACACACAGACACACACACACAGAGACACACACACACACTTACCTAGAGGCACATACACACAGAAACACACATACACAGGGATACACACAGGCATACACATACACAGACATACATACACAGGCTCACACACACAGACATACATACAAAGGCTCACACACACAGACACACATGCACAGGCTCACACACACAGATACAGACATAGGCACACACACACAAGTACACATACACAGGCACACATATACAGGCACACACACACACTCATACATATAGGAACACACACCTAGGCACACACGCCCAGGCACGCACACTCACACACACACACACACACAGGCCTATATACACACAGAGATACACACCCATCCAATCTGGTGCACCACTCCCACTCACAAGGGAGAAGTCCCCGGGAACGTAGGAGACAGCAGAGACACAAGAGGGAGGATTCCTTTCAGGACAAGGGCACTGGCTGGGTGGTCTCTGGAGGACTCCAGTCTTGAGAACTTCTGGAATAATGTGGCAAAGGTACCACCCATGCCTTGGAGGGCATCACAGAGATCCTCCCATAAAGCTTATCATTGTCAAAACTATCCTGAGCCAGGTGCCACGTGGGGGGTGAGGGTGGGGTGGGGGGATATGGAGTCCACTTGTGAGGTGCAGCTAGCACTAACATCCGGGAGGTATCCCTTTCCTGGGAGGGTTTATTCAGCCACGTGAGCTGGCTGAAGTCTCTGAGGGATATGCAGAGTGGTGGTCCAGCTTAGCCATATTGAAAGTGGACACCCTACATCCAAACCCAACTACCACCCACTTAAAAGGAGCCCGATGGAGCTGAGGTCTCCTCTCTGCCCGCAGCCCCCACTCCCCGATCCTTACATTGCTGGTCCTGGCCAGGGCCCCAGGAAGGAAATCACTAAGAAGGATTGAGTGTCAATTCCCAAACTAATCCGCTCAATGCACACAGCCCCCTCCCCTGCCCTGCAGACCCTGGCGGCTGCCGGCTGTCAGGCCTCTGCCTGGCTGTGAGACCAATTACTGCAGCCTTAATCACCGCAGTGGCGGCGGCGGCTCGGCGTTAACAACTGTCTGCCCACCAGTCTCCTTCCTGGGGCGTTGAGCAGGGGATGACCCCTCGCAGTTCTCCTCGAAGGAGCATGAAATTGTATCCCAACGACAGTGCAGTGGCCGCCATCCAGGGGAACGCCCGGCTCCCCTTGCTGCCCTGCTGCTCTTTTGCATGTTTGCCCGGCTCCTCTCTAGCCGCGGGGCTCAGGACAGGCACTGAGCATCCTCTGAGCACTAATGTCATTGTTCCCGCCAGCCAGCATTGCCAACTGCTGAGCTCAGGAAGGCGGGTACTCCCTGCCAGCCAGAGCAAATTAGGTGCCCGGATGTTGAGGTCTGTTGGCATTTCCTGTGTTGGCTTTGGCTGGTGGGCCAAGCCAGTGGGATGCCCTCTTGACCTGAGCTGAGCCAAACCGGCCAGTCCCAGAGTTTTGAGCCCACTGACTTCTGCCCCTGTGCCCGCAGGGAATCATGTTCCAGAAAAAAGGCCACCTTTCCCTGCTATGATTCATACTGAGTAGCTGTCCTCTCCCTTGTAGGGGACCACAACAACCCAGGCCTGGCCAGTCCCTAGCTAGTCTGTCCCAGAGCGCGGTCCTTCAGGCCCAGGAATGGGAAGCCATGGACTACACAGACCTCTAAGCCTTCCTGAACTGTCTGGATAGGGTGAGCCCCTCTGTGTGCTTGAGGCTACTACTACAAGGTTTAGACTGGAGACTCCCAAAAGTATTTGGAACGATTTCCTTAGGTCCATCCTGAGTCTGCATTTCGGGAGCTCTTGGCACCTAGGCTCTAGTTTGGGACTCAGCAGAAGCCCCTACCCGACCCAGCAAGTCCAGACCAGCTGATTTCACTGCAGGCCTCAAACATTGCTGGTTGGTTCCTCAATCCATGTTTTCTTTGGCACGGGGTCTCTGGGACACCAGATTGTTCAAAATAAGAAGACTTCATGATATTTACTTTCCCAAAGAGCAGTATCTATAACACAATCAGGCCCTTTGTGTGTAGTGCTGTCCCAGGCCACGCCCTCTCCCACTGTGCCTTTCCTACTCCAGCCAGGTCCCTTGGGGCGTGAAGTACTCTTCATTCCCCCCACCTAGGATGGGACCCAACTGGGCAGAGAAGGCAGAACCAAATCCCACCCCATAGGTCATTCCTAGTGCACACAGCTCCCCGACTCCCTTTGGAGAATTAGGTGCCTTTAGAGCCCCTGGGAAAAGCAGGACATAGGACAACCTTAAGACTGGGAAAGATGGGGTTGGGGATTTAGCTCAGCGGTAGAGCGCTTGCCTAGCGAGCGCAAGGCCCTGGGTTCGGTCCCCAGCTCCGGAAAAAAAAAAAAAAAAAAAAGACTGGGAAAGATTTGGTAGGAAACCAGCTCTGCTACACCCCAGCCTCAGTCCTACGTGGCCGAGGAACTCTGTAGCATTGTCAGGAAAATAGGTACAGGAGAGGCACCTTTGATAAAGAGCCTGCGAGTGCCCAATACTCAACAGAGAGGCCCATTACAAATGGTAACCCAGCACCTGCAGGGCTGGATCAGTTCCCAGCACCCACATGGCCGTTCACAGTAGTCTGTAATTCCAGTCCTAGGAGATCTGATGCCCTCCTCTGGCCTCTGAGCACCCGGGATGGAGATGCCGCACGAAAACACTTGTACACAAAACAATCTTACCCATGCAAAGCAATAAAATAATCTTTATGAAAAGGCGGTACTGTTTCACACAGCTGCCTCCAGATAGGGGTTGTTGGCTCAGCAAACCATAGGGTTGTCTCCAAAGTGCCCCTGGATCATATCTACAAGGGACCCCATTCCTACCTCACGAGCTGCTCCTTTGCCCCAGGTTGGCTCTGTCCTGCCATTTCCAAGTGGGCTCCAGGCTATTTTGATTCATTCTGCTCTGTGGTCATCAAAATGTGGCTCCTCCACTAGGCGGGACCTCTCCCTCTGGCAGAGTGGCATCAGGAGGTGCTGGAAGAAGGTGGGTAGGTCTCCTGAAGGCCTGCTTGTGGTGGTTTCCACCTTGCTCCAAGGGAACGAAAATGTAGCATGGCCCCCCTCACCTCAGCATAGCCCCTCAGCTAAGGGTCCGCTGAGTGTGGGGAGAAGAGGAGACCTTCCCTGTGCTGTGTATGGGAAGAGCAATACGCACCATCGTGTGCTGTTTTCTGGGGAGTTTAAGTGACATTCATCAAGAGAGCAAGAATGTTGGTCACTATGATGGCCACTTCAGGCAGTATTAATATTCCTTGAGAAATACTCTGAAATTCTGGAAGTCAGGCAGGGACCCATAAAAGATGTCTCCCTGGAAAGGCTTACTTCTCGGTATCATTTGTATTAGCATATAAACACAACACACAAAGAACAGTTAGGTAATGATAGAAGATTAGCTTGGGATATTGTTCTAGCCCCAGCTGTGCAAGGACTTGAGCAAATACTAAAGCACGTGTTTAGTAAAGCCCCGGATGACACGGCAGCACCTGATAAAAGGGTCAGGGGTCTATTCATCACACGAAATCGTTATTGTGTTAAAAATAGGTTATGAATGCATAGACAAAATATGACACACCATGGAATATTATTTGACCTTAAAAAGGAAGGAAATTCTGACACATGCTGGAGCAAAGATGAACTTTGGAGCTATACTCCGTGGAGTAGGCTAGACAGATATGATTTCATGCATAAAGTATGGGTGCAGAGTTGCTGTCGGAGGTGACAGAATGTTCTGGAAATGGGTGGTGGAGAAGGTTGCTGGGAGTGTTCATTAGTATCCGTTAGTATGGCCACCGTGCCTGAGAGCCACTTAAAGGAGGAAAAGAAGCTTGGTTTCACTGTTTTAAGGGTTACATCTATGGGCACGTGGTCCCCATTCGTGTGGGCAGACATATTGGAGACCGCAGTGTGGCACAGGAGGAAGTAGGGCAGGAAGCAGAGGGACAGGAAAGGACCAGGTAGAACCTTCAAAGGTGTGCTATGAGACCTCACCTTTCCTGTTTCCAAAAAAACGTCCCCAAATAGTGCCACCCTCTGGGGACCTGCAGGAAACACTTCATATTTAAGGGGCAGCAGGCAAAAATGGGGATGTGCTTAACTATGCCCTTAAACACGGGCAAAATGTTAAACTGTATGTGGTGTGTATTTTGAGACAGTCTAGAAATGTAGGCTATGGGTAAATATGCCAAAATGTTCATTACGATTGTGTGAGATGGGTTACGAGGGACCCCTTCCTCTTTTTCTTTTCAGTTTCTAAGTGTCATGGCCTCCCCACCCCCCACCAACGTGTGTCATGCTGCCAGACCCTGTAAATGAGGTTTTGTTTTGTTTATCATTTGTTTTAAGGAAGCTTGCTCCCAGCATCTGCCAGATGTGTGTGGAGGTTGATAGCGCTTCCAGCTGCAGATGGTAAAAGAGAACGTCAGGCCTCTTGGTGGAGACGGTGGCCCACAGAGGTCTCGAGACTTCTAAGCCAACCCCACACCCCAGTACCCTGCCCTGCTGGCTGAACTCCTCCGCTGGGCCTCAATATTCTGGGGCTGCACTTTGCCCAGGATTCTGTCTTCCCAGGAAATCCCAGTCACTAGCCCAAAAGGGCTGCCCCTGCTCTAGTGGGAATGTGGGTTCGGGGCTTTCTCAGACAGTCAGTACCCAAGACGCCTTCCCATGCTGCTCCGCCCCAGCCCAGCTGCAAAAACAACATCCTATATCCAAAGCCCTGTTATTGCAGGGAGAGTGAAGCCCGGTGTGCAGCTTCAGGAGAAGCAATGAGGTCTGAACAGACCCAGGGGCAGGGGTGCCCTGGGCAGCTTAGGGGCTCCCCTCTTAGTGCCCTCCTTGGAGAAGCCTGGCTCTGAGGTGTGTGGGGAAGGGGATTGAGGAAGCCTGTGGGACTTAAGGATTGAAGGACAACTTTGCCAGTGGCCTCCCTGACTCCCTGGGGACAATGGGAGGTGGGAGTGCAGAAGGAAGTCAAGCCACTTGGGAACCCGCTGAGCCAAGCCGTGGGTAGGAGGCGGCACCATCGTGGCTCCTGGGCTGGCCTGGGGCGATGCTTTCCCACGGGGTGCGACAGGCCATGGGTTCTGTGGAGTGTACACTCTAGGCAGGTTTTATGAACCCGGAAAGAAGTTTCTGCTCCCCTTCCTCAAGGACTGCGCTTGGCAGCCGGGACGCTTCCGAGGCTCTTCTGTCTCAGCTCTGTGTGGACATCCAAGAGGCCAGTGCAGCAACTCGCTGCTCTGCAGCGATCTCAGCTTCAGCTGGTCTCATCTGCTGGCTCCCTAGTCATGTGACAGGGACAGCTATACCGATGCCCTTCCAACACTCAGGTCTAGGTCAGAGTAAAACCCTGTCCTTGGACAGGGAAAGGCCCTTCTGCCACTCAGGTATGCCAGTGAGCCTGTTCTCCAGGCAAGATCGAGGGAAGTCCCAGAGAGAGATAAACCTGGGTTAGAAGTTTTGTATACCCTGTCCCCCACTAGCTGTGAAATCGTAATGACTCTGAGCCTCCTATTCCTGTGGATGTGTTCATGTTCATCTATTATGAACATGTGTTAACCCGATATGATGACCCATGACTGATGTCTGGCGCCTGGGAGGCAGAGGCAAGAAGATCTCAAGACAAGGGCCAGCCTGGGCTACACATTAAGATTCTCTTCTCCTGCCTACTCCCTTTCATCTCTCTCCCCATGACCCTCCCTAAGTGGAAGAAAACATTTACCTTTCGGCTCCCTAGAAGGCTCTGAGGTCATGTATACAGTGTCCTTACACTACAGGCCCTCACAAGGAGTACTTCAACGTGACTTCTTTGTGTTTGTTTTATTTAAATTTTTAAATTAGCTTGCGAGATATCGGGTTTCAATAGGGCACTCTCTCACAAACTTAGCCTTGGTCAGGCTCCTCCTACCCTTCCCCTCCCCCCTTCTCTGCCTCCAATCCTGCTTGTACTCGGCCATCATCCCAGGTAGTATTCCACATTGAAAAAAAACAAAAACAAAAAACCTGTGTGTGTGTGTGTGTGTGTGTGTGTGTGTGTGTGTGTGTGTGTGTGTGTGTGTGTGTATGTGAGAGTCCAAAAGGCCTCAGATCTCCTGGAGTTGAGCTAGAGGCTAACATGAACCATCACCCACCATGTGGCTGAAACCTTACCTGGGCTATCTATCTGCAAGAGCAGCAACTGCTTAAGGCTCTGTCTTCATCCCTCGCCTTGTACCTTCATATCACACGTTCCCAGACTCTCCCAGCACCCCCCCCCCCTTTAAGCTCTCTGCCCACAAGGCCCTTCTAGCTTTCTGGCTGTCCTGGTCTCTGCACACACTCTTACTATAAACACACATACATGAGTATCGGTGCGAGAACATGCGGTATTTGTTTTTCTGAGCCTGGGTTGCCTGACTTAATATGGTTTCCTATACATTTTGTAATTTTATCTTTATTGACCACATATAAGTTGATGGATATCTAGCGTGATCGTTTCCTTGTTGTGAACAGAAAAGCAGTAAACGTGGATGCACATGTACGTAATTCACTGTCTCTGTCATGCAAGTCCCAAGAAATGAAATCAGCCCAAATCAGAAAGAACCTTCGGATCTCCAATTCTGGACTTAGTTATCCCCACTCCCACATTCGGCTCAAGGCTCAATGCTGCTTCCCTCTCCCCCTTGCTCAGGGCAAGGACTAGTCAGACTCCTTCTGAAGTCGGACAATGACTGCCTGTTGCTGGGGTGTTTGTGACATCATCCCAGGGATAGAAACCATTCCCGGTTGGTGGTGGCAGTGGTGGTGGCTTCTGGGAACAACCTGCAGGCTGTATCTGCAAGTCCGCCACTGAGTGTCACTTATGCGTAGAGTGGCAAGAAGCTGGGGGCACCCAGGGCACAGGATTCTGGCAGGAGGGCATGGGGCATGTAAGCTGCTATGCCAACATGTTCTTGAGCAGGTGCAGTGATGAGCCCTTGAAAGAGGAAAGGGGGTGATATTTTTGTTTTGATTATCTGGTCTTTGAATTAACAACCGGTTCCTCATTATAGAGGTTTCTTTAATTCATCTAGACTATGGACAGCCAGGCCTACTGAGGCTAAGCCATCCTACATTGGTCAATACTTTACAATCTGTCACAACATTCAAAACCACCAGACTGCCATCTACCAAGTCCCTCCTACTATCCATGGACCACTGATAGCACGTGCCAAACTCCACCAACAATCAGGACTATCCAGTTAGCTGGTAAGGGCTAGGTTGAGTAAGGTAAGCGCCGATCTGAGGGACTTCTAAACCCAAGCTTTTACATGGCCAACCATTCAACGTCACTTCCACCATCGATGGAAGAAGAGCTCGTTAGTGGACCTGGGTCTTCACCTGGTTTTTCTCTTCAGAATCACAGATTGCAATTGTGGTTGTCTGTGTGCTTGGTGCAGTTTCATATAGGAGAGTGGTCCTGTCATTTGGGATACCCGATTTAACCAGAGCACCCCCCCCCCAATAAGCAAGACTCCGTTTTTATAAATTTTTTTTCATGTCAGATGCCCTAGCACTGGAATTAGAGACAGTTATGAGCTGCCATGTGGGTGCTAGGGGTTGAACCTGGGTCCTCTGGAAGAGCAGCCAGTGCTCTTAACCACTGAGCCATCTCTCCAGGCCCAGAGTCAGCTCTCTCAGTGGGGCTGTGGTAGTCACCAAAGTAAAGAAGAGAGAAGGAAGCATGACTATGGCACTGTTCTGTATTCTCTGTGCAGCTCAGAAGAGTGTGTTGATCTCTGAGGTGTGGTTGCTAATGTGCAATTGGGAATCCAACAGGGGAGTAGTTGTTTAACCTCAAATCCTGACCCTGTCATTTGAATTTCTCTCCAAGTTCCTATCGCTTGCCCATGTTCAAGCGGACAGTGCCAGATTCTACAAAATATACATCTACATTTAGACCAAGATAAGCATCTAGCTTAGCAAAAGCAATGGCAGAATGAGCTCCCACCTTGGCTGAGTAGTGTTGAGATCCTGGAAGACGAAAGCTAAGCTAAGCCAAGACTCCCACAGCAGAGTGAAGCTGAGGCCGGATTTGTCTATGGGGGCTCTGCCTTCAGGTCTGGCTGGAGCTAAAAGCCCCTGTTGCCTGTTTCAAATCGTCAGCTCATTCGAAATTCATAACTGTAGGACTTGGCTCTGCTCACCTCTGCTGGAGTCCAAGCCAGGTTCTCCCCTGTGCAGTTATTCGACCTTCTAAAGAAGAGCAAAGCCCTCTCCATGAGGCTGGAAATGTGACCCCTGACAGTCCCAAGCCCTTTCTCCCCAGACCTCTCTGGCAAATCACAGGGAAGAGTCAGGCACCAGAGTCAGGCACCACCTCAGTACACCAGAGTGGAAGATGGACGACGACAGAGGTGACCTGGATCTGTGGTGAGGGCCGCCACTGGAGGCACCACGAGGTGCTGGATTGACAGTTCCACCCATGTCACATGGGACCTGGAGGGGCAATTCCCAGCGGAAAGGGGGTGCAAGGCAGACACAAACAACAGGTGTCCGGGACAATAGCACTTGCTCTCCTCAGGTTGCTTGGAGACATGACCTAGAGCAAAACAACCAAGAAGGGTAAAAACAGTAGTGCATGTGAATGCCGGAGTGTTGAGTCAAAAGCCTTTCAGGAAAAGGAAACGATCTGTGACCTAAAGGAGAGTCTGTCGCCCAGGAGGAGAAAGCTGTAAAAGTGTGGCTCAGCCTGCAGTTGGAAGCTGTGTTACCATCTGCAAATCTCCATGAAACACAGGAAACACACCTGACAAGAGAAATGTCTGAATGCTTCATACGGGGCGCACTCAGGGAAGAGCTGGGAGATCCTATCAAAATTACCATTTTTTTTTCCCAGTTGAAAGAAGGGGGCTGGTGAAGAACTGCTTTTCTTTTTTCTATCAAATAACTTCTACTTTCAGCTGTAAGTGGGCTATGTTCATTCGACGTGTTTTGGGAAATGCACGGCAGTTCATAAACTAAAAACAAAACACAACCCACTCCTGCACCTATCAGATCTGGTGTAAACTTCAAGACGTAAAATCCCAGAACGGAACTGACTTGAACAAAACCCTGGTTTGGTTTGTTCTCAGCTACTTAAGGTCCAAAGACAAACAGCAGTCCAGGCTGGTATGGGGACTCTCCTCCTTGGAGGCCTCAGGGTCCCCATATGGCTGCCAGGGTGCCCACTGCTCATCACCAGCTCCCGACCCTGTGCCTGCACCTGTGTCATCCCAGCTGGCGGAGCAGAGATGGACCTGAAAAGAGACACATTCAAGCAACCTCCTAGGGAAGGGTCCAGAAGCAGCTACACACTACCTTCCCATCAGCAAAAGCATAGGTGCAGGGTCACATCTACCTGCTACAGACTAAATGCAGTCTTTATTCTAGGTGGCCATTTTGCCCAGCTAAAATTCCGTTAGAATACTTTAAAGAAACAGAAGAATGGTTCGGGGGCAACTAAGGGTCTGATAAGCTTGTAACGAGAGGCTCTTAACACACACACACACACACACACACACACACACACACACACACACACACACACACACACACATATCATGTCTTATTTAGGGCCCATTGATCTAATGAACAAAGCCATGACCAAAGCAACCTGGGTAGAGAAGGGTTTCTCTGGCATGCTTCCATATCCACACTCCATCACTGGAGGAAGGACAGGCACTTCGAACACAGTAGGAATCTGGAGGAGCTGCTGATGCAGAAGCCATGGAGGGTTGTTGCTTACTGGCTTTCTCCTCATGGCTTGTTCAGTCTGCTTTCTTGTAGAACCCATCAGGGATGTCACCAACATGGGTGGGCTGGGCCCTCCCCCATCAGTCACTAATTAAGAAAATGCTTGCTTACAACCTGATCTTATGAAAGTATTCCCTCCCTCCTCCCCCTCCTCCTCCTCCTCTTCCTCCTCTTCCTCCTCCTCCTTCTCTTCTTCTTCCTTCTTTTCCTCTTCCCCCCCCAAAAAAGAGTTTCTCTGTGTAGCCCTCTCTGTCCTGAAACATTCTCTGTAGACCACACTGGCCTCAAACTCAGAGATCTGCCTGCCTCTGCTTCCCAAGTGCCGCTATTAAAGTTGTGCGACACCACCCAGCAAGAAGGCGTTTTCTCTGTCTGGTTCCTTCCTCTCAGGTGACTCTAGCCTATGTCAAATTGACTATTTTTGTACCCTGCTTTTTAAAACAAACAAACGAGCAAATAAGCACTGCAGTTTAGTCCCCAACATCCATTAAAAAGTTGCCACACACCCGAATCCCAGCCAGCACTGGGGAGGTGGAGACAGGAGACTCCTGGGGCTTGCTGTCCAGACACGCTCTCCAGTCAGTGTATCTAAATTGGCAAGCTCCGGTTCATCAAGAGTGATTGAGAGAGACTTCTAATGTTAACCTCTGGCCTTTACATGCACGTGCACATGCACAAACATGAACACATATACACCCAAGGTCATGTCCACATAGCACCATGCTAATAATCAAAACAACAGCAATGAAGCAAACCCTGACTACTGGGTCAGTGAGCCGGCTCACTAGTAAAAGCCCTTACCACACAGAACTGACGGCTTAAGTTCAGGGCCCAGAACCCATGTGAGAGGAAAGAACGGACTCCCGAAAGTTCTGACCTTCATACATGCACCATGTCAGCTACGTGTCCACATGTCGGACAAACATACAATAGTAATAATGATTTAAAGTTTGATCAGGCCCAAACAATACATTATAGTTTTCATATATGTGTGGATACATTTTATAAATTCTAATTTAATATTTTCTTAGAGAGCTGGTGGCACAGCTTAGCACTGCAGAAAAAAACTATTATAAAATAATCATAGATTCTTAGGCGGTCCCTACACACACACACACACACACACACACACACACACACACACACACACACTCGCACACACATACACACACATACACACACACACACACACACACACACTCACACACCCACACTCACACACACATACACACACACACACACACATACACACTCACACACACATACACTCACACACACATACACACACACACATACATACATACATACACACACACACACACACCCTTCTAAGATCTTACACCGTGACACATGCGACATATATCTTAAGCATGTATGGGTGCACGTGTGAACCATGAAGAACTTGTGTGTCATCCACAGGAATGCAATCCACCTCCTCTGAGAGAATGTTTATAATTGGCCTAGAGCTCCCCAGCTACAGCAAGCCCCAGGCAGGGGTGTTCCTGCTCCTGTCTGCTCCTCCTCGGTCCCAGAATTACAACGCATGCTGTAATTACATAGGTCCTGGTGTCAACTCAGGTCTTCACACAACTTTAATGCCTGAGCCATCTTTCTGATCCAGAGAGTACTTCCTCCGACTCCCCCGTTGCACGCAGCATGCCAAGTTCTATTCCATGGCATGGAGGTAGTACACTTTAATATCTGACAACTGTGGTAGACAGTTGGATATTTTCCAGGATTCAGTCATTATGAATAAAGTGTCATAAACATTCATGGCCGTGCCTATGGATGCACTGCCCTGAGTGGGCTGGGTTCCCCTTCATCAGTTATTAAGAAATAAAGCTGGGTGTGCTCAAGCATGCCTTTAGTCTTGGCATTTGGGAGGCAGAGGCAGGAGGATCTCTGTGAGTTCAAGGCAAGCCTGGTCTACAGAGCCAGTTTCGGAGAAATGCCTCAAGGATGTGGCCACAGGCCAATCTGTCTGATCTAAGCAATTTCCTAGCTGACGTTCCTCCTTCCCAGGTGACTCCAGGTTGTGTCACACTGACGGCTGGAGCTAACTATGATGCATAACACTGAACAAGTCACTTGGGCCTCTGCTTTCTCTGTGACTTAAGAAAGCCTTCCCGAATCCAAAACTGAAAACAAGCTCCTGTATTTTCCTCTGAATATTTTAGTTCTGTTAATAGTTTATGAAATGAGGGGTCGGGGTTAGGGATTTAGCTCAGTGGTAGAGTGCTTGCCTAGCAAGCGCAAGGCCCTGGGTTCAGTCCTCAGCTCTGAAAAAAAAAAAAAAAAACCTTCATGAAATGAGGGGTCACACTAGGGTTCTGTGTACATTTCTCCACTGAGGTAGCCACCTAGCGTCTTCTAATCTAAACATTTAAAGAAATTGTCTGAATACATAAATTGGAATTATTTTTTGTGGGGGATGAGAGATGTTCATGAAAAGCAATTCTCTTTTCTTTCGCCATTCTTTTCAGCAATAACTTCTAAGATGCTACTGTTGGCTGTCGGGTCTCCAGAACATGTGTGTCTGTCTGGGGACCTGTTCTGTCTCAGTGCTACATTCATCCTAAACTAAAATGCCATTTTCCTAAACACTGCCTTGCCCTTAAAAAAAAAGTCTTGCTCTCTAGTAGGGAAACATTTCTTGCCTACATCTTGTCACTTAGGGTATCGTGACTAGTTTGGTCCCTTTCTCTTCCTTGTATATCTTAAAAACAACTGCTGATTTATTTATTTTATTTTATTTTATTTTTATTGCCGCCATTAGAGTTTTGATTAGAAGAATACAATTGGGAATCTAGATATATTTAAAGTACTAAAGCTTCCTATCCATGATCACGGTATATGTCTCCATTTATCTAGGGCTTTGGGAAGCTGTGTGCCACGGAGTGGGTTCCAAGAATTGAACCTGAGGTCTGCAAAACAGCCAAACAGCTTTAGCCCACTGAGCTGTCTCTCCAGTCCACAAAACTTAAGCACATGTGCATGCAGGTGTGTTGCTGTACACCTTGAGTCCCAGCACCTGGATTTAATCCAAGCCCAAGGAAATGCTTTCTCTGTCACACGTTTTTAAGTTTTCTTGTAAGGAATACAGGGTAAACATTTTTAAGTCACAAAATATGTATTTTAAAAGGTACAGAACACACAGGTACGGCATGATGAGTCACTAGGACAGATGTGTAGCTGTGTCTCTGATAAGGAACATTGGCAGCTCTCTCAGAGGATTGGGTTTGACTCCCAGCATCCACCTGGCAGTTCACGACTGTCGAGGGCATCAGGCTTTGACATCCCCCTTTCTTAAACTAGAAGTGCTATGCATCTGTCACAGGGACTCCTCCTGCTCTACAAACATACATGCAGACAAACTCCCATACACATGGTTTAAAAAATAATTTTAAAAGGAACTGTGGTCAACATTTCTTCTCAGTCACTGCTTTCTCTGAGAGGATGCATATGGATGTGTTCACGTGCACATGGAAGCGGATGTGTTCACCTGCACGTGGAAGACGACGTGTTCATGTGCAGGTGGAAGCTGATGAGTTCATGTGCATGTGGAAGCCGATGTGCTTGTGTGCACGTGCCACTGACGTGTTTGTGTGCACGTGGCAGCTCGGCTGTCATCCTCCAGACGCCAGCCACACTCCTCCTAGAGCTCACCACTTCCCAATATTATCACAGTAAAAGATCAACCTTCAGCAGACTTTTGAGGAACACACGTCAACCATGTGCAAGCTCTAATAATGAGCAAAACGGAGTTTGGTAAGTGTGGGGAAACACAAGACTCACTGGAGCAGGCAAATGCAAATTAAAACAATCCTGAAGTATCTTTTTTATGTCTGCTTCCTACAGAGATGTTTGGTAGTACCATGTGTTGGTAAGCATGTAGAACATTGCTAGACAGATGGCCCCACCACTCCTCTGCTGTGAGGTGACCTGGGCAGGGGGAGATGCCCACCTGAGACAGCTGACCCTAGGGTCATCAGAGTGGGGGAGCTGGGCCTGAACCTCATCTGGACATCACAGTAGCGTTGGCCCCGGTTGAGGGGTTTTGGGGTTAGCCAGTCCCCAGAGTGAGAGCAAGAGAGCTGGCTCCTATCAACCTCTGCCGTGAGGTGGTATGGGTGTGAGGGTGATGCCATCTTGCTCTTCACCACCCGAGGCAATCTAGAGAACTGGTCTTTAGGTCATAAGAGGTGAGTTGGCCCTGTCCCTGAACACTAGAGCACTTGGGCAAATGGGTCCTGTACTTCCCATGTGGGCAGCACAGTAGAGCTGGTCCTGGTGGAGGGGGCGCAGGTGAGTTGTGGAGAAGGGCAGAGTGTGGGAGAGATGGCCCCTTGATACTTCTCTGGTGGTGTGGGTACTGGTGTGATGCCCTTTCCCTTCTCCCTTGCCACCTGCAGGAGCCAGGAAAGTTGATCCTGGAGTCATGAGAGGGAAGAGCTAGCCCTGCCCACTCACTGGCTGCAGCACTTGGGAGAGCTGGCCCTGTGCCTTGCCTGGGCAACACAGTAGAGTTGGCCCTGATGGCCAATGTACAAGTGAGCCAGCCCCCATAAAACAATGTGCCATTTAGATTGCAAATATTTTAAAGATTTATTTTATTTATGTGAGTACACTATAGCTAGTGTGTCTGACACACCAGAAGGGGGCATTAGATCCCTTTACAGATGGTTGTGAGCCACCATGAGGTTGCTGGGAATTGAACTCAGGACCCCTGGAAGAGCAGTCAGTGCTCTTGACTGCTGAGCCATCTCTCCAGCGCATGTTGCTGTATTCTATTTACTAATAATTTATTACAGTTTTTTTGGTTTTGCTTTTTGTTTGTTTTTGTTTTTGCTAATGACAGGTACAGTTTTCCTGTACTCAGTTTATATGATTTTGATATTGATCTAATACCCAGGAAAACAATTAGTCAGCTATAAGGAGAGTCTTAAAAGTCTGGAAGATTTACTTTTGAGAAGTTTAACTTAAATAAGTAAGAGATTCTAATTATGTTTGGGTTCAGGGGACCCTGGATTCTAAGCACAGCCTTATTACCTAACTGCTTAAATATTGTGAATCTCTTTTTCAATTTGTAAAGCTGAGGGAAGAGAACCGACCTAATTTAGCTGTGTAACAGTGAGAACTTATACACAGCACCCAATCAAGTAATATCTAGTAAGTTCCAGGTCAATGGAAGGTCTTATTACATTATATGTACTCGCAGGCCTCCACATTGGAGGACAACATTTTTAGTGTCCTATTAGCTTTTACTTTTTTTTTTTTTTTTTTTTTTTTTTTTGGAGCTGGTTATCAAACCCAGGGCCTTGCGCTTGTTAGGCAAGAGCTCTACACTGTATTAGCTTTTACTTTGACCCTCTTCCATTAGTGACATTCCTTAGCCCTTTCTAGGCTGAGGTTGTACAGAGGCAAACAACTTAAGAGCTAGGAATAAATACTATAGCAACGATGGTACCACTTGCCTAGCACCAGTGAGATTCTATATTCAGTTCCTTTCACTGAGCGGGGAAAAGAAAGATAAAGTCGGTGCGGAATGGGACCCATTGGGAAAAGTGCATAAAACGTTCATCACGCATTGTAGCAGCACTTTTCTGGGCGTCCCGAGTCCTGGACGCTCACTTGCGGCGTCTACCAAGCAACAGGCAGCCCAGTCAGGAAAGAGGAAAGCAACTTCTATTGGTCACAGGGAGGGAGAGCCGCTTACTATCCCCATAGCAACCAGACTGGCCAGTGTCCTACGGGCTTCGGGCGCAGACTCCCAAGAGGACACTTCCAGCCGTCACTTCCCGGCGGCGCGCCCAGCTCCGCTGTAACACGTTTCTGATTGGCCTCAGCAGAGCGAGGGGCGGGCTTACAACTTCTCAAACTCAATTATGCTTCACCGAGCGGAAGTTGACCTCTCTCGCCCCGGAAGTGAAACTGTGGTCTGGCAGTTGAGGCTTCTGCAAGTCCAGGGACTGTGGTGGAGATGCCGGGTGCCGCGGCGAAGGGCTCGGAGTTGTCCGAGAGGATCGAGAGCTTCGTGGAAACTCTGAAGCGAGGTGGCGGGCGGCGCAGCTCGGAGGACATGGCTCGGGAGACCCTGGGGCTGCTGCGCCGGCTCATCACGGACCACCACTGGAACAACGCCGGTGCGGCAGCCCCAGCCCCACTCTTTTTGTCCTCGTTCTATTCCTGAAGCTGATATTCACTCTCACTGCGCGCCTGCCCCGTTCATCTGGTCTCTCTTGGGTTTCAGGGGACCTAATGGATTTGATCCGCAGAGAGGGTAGGAGGATGACAGCCGCGCAGCCCTCCGAGACCACCGTGGGAAACATGGTGCGGAGAGTCCTCAAGATCATACGGGAGGAGTATGGCAGGTCAAACTCACAGCTTGGGTGGGCTCTGTGGGACCAAGGGATGCTGGCTTTTTGTTATTAAAACTGTGCCCCCTATCAGCTTGGAGCCTCTGTTGTGACTGAGCTGCTCCGGTTGCCCCCATGTTCACTCTTTGGGTCTTGTTGCCTCTTTAGACTGCATGGGCGCAGTGATGAGAGCGATCAGCAGGAGTCCCTGCACAAACTCTTGACATCGGGAGGCCTGAGCGAGGATTTCAGCTTCCATTATGCCCCACTTAAGTCCAACATCATTGAGGCGATTAATGAGCTGCTAGTGGAACTGGGTAAGAGATCTGATCACTAAATGGACAAGATAGGTCGCAGGCAAGTGAAACAACCCCCCGAGAAATTATTCATTGATAGGGATAGGGGAGATTACCAGTCTTCTGGTTTGAACAGCATCTGGTAGGAATGGACGGGAAACACCAGGCCTATAGTAACTGCATCTTTCAAGACAGGCCTGCTCTTTCAAAGCACATTATTCAGGAGATTTCTTTTAGGGCAAGTCTTTATTTTATTTAATTTATTTTATTTTGTAGCAAATGAACTTGCTGGGAATGTAACTCAGTTGAAGAGTACCATACTTGAGACCCTGGGTTTAATTCCCAGCGCTGCAAAAACAAACAAACAAACAAACAAACAAACAAAAAACAAAACAAAAAAAGAAAACAAACACACACACACACACAGAAAATGAATTCCTGAAAGTCACATTTGAAAGTTTCTTTTTCGGGGTTGGGGATTTGGCTCGGTGGTAGAGCGCTTGCCTAGGAAGAAAGTTTCTTTTTCACTAAACTTCATCTTGACTTCAAAAAATGTTTAGCATTAGTGTGTATGTGTGCATGTGTGGAGGCCAGAGGACAACAGAGTTTGTCTCTCCACCTTTATGTGGGTTCTAGGGATGGAGCTGTTCCAGGTTTGACCATCAAGCACATTTACCCGCCAAGCCATCATACCCACCCCTTCTTGAATTTATATACATACCAGCTCCATCCTTACTCACAGATTTTCAGAGATTAACACTGGGTACTGGGGCTGGAGAGATGGACGGCTCAGCAATTAAGAGCACTGGCTGCTCTTGTAAAGTCCCCAGATTTAGTTCCCAGCATCCACACTGTGGCTCATAGCCACCTGTAACTCCTATTTCAGAGGATCCGATGCCCTCTTCTGACCTCCACAGGGACCAGACACCTGTGAGGCTAGCAGATGCGAAACATTCATACAATGAAAATAAATGGAGAGACAGAATTTTAGAATGGGGACTTACAAAGCACGAACTAGGTACCATCTGTGCTTCAAACCACCACGTCCAAGCTGCTCTGGGCTTTTGGATTTTGTTTTTCTTTTGTCCCCCCATCGCCCATGGAGATGCTGTGGCCACCTTTTGGAAGAAGAGTTCTGTTAGGGGAAGATCTGGTTTTGGTTAGTACTTCAGGATTTCCCAGATTGCCGCTTCCCGCCTTACCTCACCTTACCTCACATTCTCCAGCAGTCGTAAGGATGAGGTTAGTGGCAGTAGTGCCTGATGAGTAGGAGCGCTGCTGGGATATGTATAGAGCAGGCTGAGGAGCGGAGGTCCGACCCCAAAGGAGTGATGCCTTTAAGAGGTTGGAACGTTGCCCTTTGAGCCTTTAAGCCTGGCGATGGCAGGTGGGCAGCACGAGAGCAGGCTTCCCTTGGGGACCATCGCGTGTCTGGGGCAAAGCATGACGCTTGCACATTCTCTTGTGAACCTATTCTTGCAGAAGGCACAACGGAGAACATTGCAGCCCAAGCTCTGGAGCACATCCACTCCAACGAGGTGATCATGACCATTGGCTTCTCTAGAACAGTCGAGGCCTTCCTTAAAGAGGCAGCCCAGAAGAGGAAGTTCCATGTCATTGTTGCAGAGTGTGCTCCTTTCTGCCAGGTAAAAGGGGCTGCTAGAGTCACAAAGAAGGGGTGAAGAGGGAATAAAGGAGGGGTGAGTCTGAGCCAACTGTGAGTTGATTAGCTCTACCTTGAGTCATTAAGAAAGTAAATCATGCTGGATGTGGTAGCCCATACTTTAAATCACAGCTCTAGGGATGTAGAGGCAGGTAGGTCTCTGAGTTCGAAGCCAGCCTGGTCTACATAGTGAGTTCTATGACAGCCAGGACTACAGAAAGACCCTGCCTCAGAGAGGAGGAGGAAGAGGAAGAGGAAGAGGAGAAAGAAAGAAAGAAAGAAAGAAAGAAAGAAAGAAAGAAAGAAAGAAAGAGGAAGAAAGAAAGAAAGTCAGTCCTGTCAGGAATGCTGGCAGCACAGGCCTTTAGTCTCAGCATTGGGGAGGCAGAGGCAGGTAGATCTCTGTGAGTGTGAGAACAACTTGATCTGGTACATGGTGAGTTCCAGGTAAGCAAGCGCTCAATAGTGAGAACCTGTAAACAAACAAGGGCTGCACACACCACATACACACACACCAAATACACCACACACACACACACACACACACACACACACACACACACACACACACACACACACACACACACACACACAGAACCCTCCCCAAACAAAATATCAGTGAGGATTTTCAAGTTGCTGTAGATGCATTTAAATGGTAGTTTAAGAAAGCTGTGTAAATGACTGGTCCTCGGTACCTTGGGTGTGACTGGTGTTTAATCTCACTCAGTCCTTACGTAAATAACAGGTGTCAGGAAACACACAGGACATCAATGTTGTAAAAGACCGGGATGGGAGCTGTCCTGCTGGCTGTGCTTGCATTACGTAAGCAGTTGTATTTCCAGTTTTGTGCTGCTCTGAAGTAACATTTAATAGCGTCCCCGTGGCCTGCCAGACTCTACCACTGATAGATGGGTTATCTGGGGAACTAGATTTCAGAGTTCGAGATCCAGTTCCATACGTCAGCTCTGGTCACTGTATCACTTTGTTCTATCACCAGGCTTTTTCCCCTCCTGTTTCAGGGACATGAAATGGCCGTCAATTTGTCCAAAGCAGGTATCGAGACAACTGTCATGGCCGATGCTGCCATTTTTGCTGTTATGTCAAGAGTCAACAAGGTGGGTGGCACTGGAATCACTAATTCTGGAATACGAGTTTCTTTTTCTTGTCTTGTGAGGTCCACAGTGAGCAGGTTTCTAGCTCCATTTGAAAATGAGCACTTGGGCCCCTGGAATCTGTCCTCTGGCCTTGTCCCCCTCACCCACATCACCAATCCTCCCGAGGAATAGCCTCTAAATGTGACCGATGCATTGAGAAGAAGGAAGTGGAACTGAGCTAAGCGTGCTAGTGAGCTGTAGGGGTTTGCTATGGGTTCCCACGTCTGCTCAGGGAGCGGGCAGGGTGGGTGGTAAGTGACCGGGCTTAGGTCCTGGGAGGTGCTGGGCATGACTTCCAGGAAAGGCCGGGGAAAAACCGGTGTTGCAGCTTCCCGAGCCATGCCGTGTTTGTCAGAACTAGGAGGTTCCCTGGCCCTCTGCTGCCTATTAGCCCTGCAGAGGCCAGGATACAGGCCTGAACGTCCAGCCAAAGGCCCTGTTAGGTCTCCACCCCAAGGTGCTCATGGCTTTTCTCCTCCCAAAGGTGATCATTGGTACGAAGACTATCCTGGCCAACGGTTCCCTGAGGGCTGTGGCAGGAACTCACACTCTGGCACTGGCAGCCAAACACCACTCCACGCCTCTCATCGTCTGCGCACCCATGTTCAAGCTCTCTCCTCAGGTGCGTCAGTCCGTTTGTAGCTGGAACCAGCAGTGAAGGACAGATGTGTAGGCTTCCACTCCGACCTTCAGCGTACTCCAGGGTCTCCTTTTGACTTGTTCCTTGCTTAATGGATTTGATCCAGTACAGGCTAAAAGGGAGCCATAGGTGTTTTGAGCCAGGAACAGAATCAGTAGTTATAATCCTTCACCAATAACATCAGGATAACACAGGGCAGAGAAAGGCCCTGTACATCCCATTGCCACTATTCTCCATTGCCCCAAACACTTCTGGAAATGTCAAGCAGGCTGAAACTAGGGTCATAGAATCCTCTTTTTAGGGGTGGGAGTGTGTGTCATTATTTCAGGGCCTGTCTTCCGGAGCTTGAATATCAGCAGTTGTTAAGTGTGTAGTCATTTTACGGTTACAGAAATTTCGCATAGGAACAACCTGTGTCTGCATGGTCATACCGCAGTTTAATTACCCATTTATTTAGGCTGTTTGTTTGGTACAGGGTTTTTCTGTGTAGCCCTGACTGTCCTGGAACTCTTTGTAGACCAGGCTGGTCTCGAACTCACAGAGATCCACCTGCTTCTGCCTCCTGAGTGGTGGGATTAAAGGTGTGTGCGCCACCACCCGGCTATTTAGGTTTTTTAAAGTATATTTTATTTCGCATGCTCTGTGTGCATGCCCTAGTGCCCAAGGAGGTCAGAAGAGGGCCTTGCATTCCGTGAGGTATACAGATGGTTGTGCATTGTCAGAACAGTAAGTGCTCTTCACCGTTGCCCGTCTCTCCAGACCCCTAGCTAAGGGTGTATTTATCGGTGGGTATCGGTGGTTTACCTCTTACCTTCTGTGACTAACGCTGCTCTACACGGTCATATATGAATCCTTTGTGGGCCGTGCGTTTCTATCCACACGGCAACAGCAAGGCATTCAGTGAAATGGCCGAATCTCTTTAAAAAATGTTTCTTTTCTTTTTTCTAGTTCCCTAGTGAAGAAGATTCATTTCACAAGTTTGTGGCTCCTGAAGAAGTCCTTCCTTTCACAGAAGGTATGGGCGTGTGTGCGCGCGCATGTGTGTGCGCGCGCGAGCACATTACTTATGTAGACCATTTTCAGTTGCTGTAAGGAGTCGTCTTTTTTGGTGAATTGGCCACTCAGAGCAGCAGATCTGAAATACTTGTACTTGTGATCTCTCCTGCAGCCTAGATGCCCCATGTTGTGGGGGAGGGGTGGGAAGGAGGTGTGCTTCTCAGGCCTCATTTGAAGGCAGCAGCTCTGGTCGGTGAGCCCACGGTCTGGCGAGCAGTCAGCTGGCTGCACACACTGTGTAAGAACAGAACACTAGATGTTGGCCTGATTCTTCTTAGAAGTTGAACAACTTATCCTTTTATTTAGTTTGGAAGCCAAGTGTAGTGGCGCTCATAGTCCTCACTTAGTGAGTTGCTGAGGGCCATCACAAGTCAAGACCATCCTAGGCTCTCTGTATAGTGAATTTCAGGCCAAGCAGAGCTACGTGATGACACGCTGTCTGAGAACACTAAAGGGAAAGAGAAATTCCTGTTCTGCATCGCTGCACGTGGTGCAGGGGATAAAAGAATGAGGCATTAAAGCCCTCTTGCCACAGACATACGCTGTACATGGTGGGCAAGAAAGTGTGGGGTCCTGGGATGTGTTAGAGAGAAAAGGTGGTGGTGACAGGACTTACCTAAGACTGGTGACGGGTCCTGATTGGATGGCATTGCTGGAGTCCTGAATGAGTTGGCTCTGTGTGAGGATTTGAGACGACATTCTAGGGACTGTGTGTCTAGCCAGTTGGGGAGAGCTGGTCATGTGGCTGGACTGTTTCAGGCGTGGGGGAGAGTGGGTCAGAGTAAGTTAGTGTGGTTGGTAGGGGAGGGATGGACCTTTAAGGTTGCAATCTTGAATTTAAATGAAAAAAAATTGTTGTTTGTGTTTTATATGTATGGGTGTTTCACCTGCATATCTGTGTACTACATGCAAGGCGGTTTCTTCAGAGCTGGAAAGGGACATTGGATCCGTTGGATCTAGAGTTACAGCTGGTGGCGAGCTGCCATGTGGCGGTAGAAACCAAACCCAGGTCCTCTGGAAGAACGACTGGTAACGCTAGCCAGTGAGCCACTGCTCAGCCCCGAGTTTGAATTTTAAAAGCTATAAAAAGACACAAGAGAAGTTGGGTTTACCGTCGTCGTAGTTAGTTTTAGTTTGAGGCGGCGTCTCTGACTGTCCTCACACTGGCTGTCCACCTGACTCAGCCACTAGAAAGCACGAGTCACAGCCACCTCTCCCAGTTTGAGTTTAGCCACAAGTGTCTAGCACGCCTGTGTTATTGAACTTGTACTCTGCTGTTAGAGCTGGATCCTCCGTTTACCTCCAGCATGTGATTGTCTTGCAGGAGACATTCTGGAGAAGGTCAGTGTCCACTGTCCTGTGTTTGACTACGTGCCCCCCGACCTCATTACCCTCTTTATCTCCAACATTGGTGGGAACGCACCGTCCTACGTCTACCGCCTGATGAGCGAGCTCTACCATCCTGACGACCATGTCCTCTGACACGGCCTGTCCTACGCGGAACCAGCTTAGACCCGGAGTGGAGTGGAGACACAGTGTTGCTGCTGCAGTGGGGACCGGAGAGTCACCTTAACCCTCAGTGCCTGTCGCCTGCCTTCCTACTCATGCCCAGTGAGGAGTGGTCCAGGACTGCTCCTGCCTTCTGGGCTTATCTGAGCAGCAGGCCTTGCTTCCCTGGGCATTTTGGGGCCACTTTGTGACTAGGCTATGTCTGTTTCGGGAACTTCAGCCTCCTGGCTCTGTGGTGCGTTAGACAGACATACCATGACTACTTTTGTGGGTCGGTGTCTGCTCAGAAATGCCTTCCAGACCTTTCCCTAGGCTGTGCCAATAAAAGCTACTGGAAACTCCCCAAGTTCATTATTGTGCAGAACTCTGACTGGGCTGAAGCGCAGTGCAGCCCTCTCCGTGTTTGCATAGAGGGAGGGCTGGGATCAGACAGGAAAGCCTACAACAGAAGTGTAAACAAAAGTAGTTTCCCATGCAGCTAACTGGATAGGGCCCCAAGCAACTTTTTAGTATCTACGGTAGTGGCTTTAAGAGTTGAGCCTCATGCCGGAGAGATGACTCAGCAGTTAAGAAAGTGACTGCTCTTCCAGAGGTCCTGAGTTCAATTCCCAGCAACCACATGGTGGCTCACAGCCATCTGTAATGAGATCTGATGCCCTCTTCTGGTGTGTCTGAAGACAACTACAGTGTACTCACATACATAAGATAATAAATCTTAAGGGGGAAAAAAGAGGCAAGCTTCATGGAGCTTAAAATGCACCACCTTGGGGTCTGCTTCTGGACTGCTGCATCAGGTTTTGGGAAGGGAATTGGTTCAAAGCCTCCCTTTCTGACGAGGTTGAGGACTCGTTAGTCTGGGAGGCAGTTAGGAGCCTACACTTGCAGAATTACTTAAAGGAACACAAGGACACACAACGACCAGGGTAGCTCGATCACAGCCTGTTTTCCGCAACAGCAAGAAGGAAGGTAAATACGGTGTTTCTGCTACAGTGCTGTGCAGGCTGCAGGTGACGCGTCCTGCAGCAGCTGGACGGCAGTGTCTGGGTTGAAAGTGCTTTGGTTTCCCCAGCCTTGAATTTGTATTCTCGTTATTAAAAAAACTAGAGAGGCGTACTCTTAACAAATTCCAATTTCTTGCTTTTCTGAAGACTCAGGTCAGGCTTCTCCTGACCCACATCCCCAAGTGGCAGGTGTGCAGCTTCTCAAGTGACTGTTGGTGGCCCAGTGGTGAGCACAGCAGCCTTCCGAGTGGCTGCAGTTAGCTACAGCTGCCTAACATAATTCCATTAGGTTGGAAGTGACAGGCCACCTGTCAAAGGCATACTCACATCCCCAGTTAGAGTGGGAGACGGGTGTAAGGAAGTCCACTCTCTAGTCCATGAGTTAGGGCGGGTGGCCGTGAGAGGACACGAAAGCAGTACACGAGACCCTTACTCCTTACATAAATGCAGGGTTAAAAGGTGGAGGAACACCAGCTGTAGCGTAGAGATTCCAGTCTTACATATAGTGCTTAGCAATGGAGTTTTGAAAAGGTGGCTAGGATTAACCGGGTTAGGGACCCACTGCTCTGAAAGTGACTCCCTATGAGAGCTCGGCCTCTAGAGGGAGAGGATGGATGGAGGGCAGGAGCTTAGGAATCTTCACGTTTAACCCCTAAGGCACTGAGCGACTTGGAGGGGTAGTTTGGTGGAAAGTAAGAAGTGAAAGGCTGTGGTGGGGGACGGTCATAGATCAGAGAGGGTTGACCTGAAGGGACTAAGAGCAGCCTGCCTGACTCACTCAGACTTCTAATTATTTCTCTTGTTTCTCGAATAGAAGATCCTGTGCCTTCTTAGGCCATGGTTTATGTCTGCCAGCGACAAGCCATTGTCTCTGAAAGCAGCAACTCTATCAGCAATTCACTTGGGTACAATTGTGTGGTTTGGATTAAGAACAGCAGCGAGCTGGGGACTCGGAATTTGTTTCTCGCTTGCCATGATACTTTTTGTGCATCCCAGTCTCTGTCTAAAATTAGCACGTGTCCTTCCAGGCACGACTGAGACAGATGAGCATGGAACAGAAGCTGTCTTCGAGCCCAGAAGAGATGGGCAGGGTCCCACTTTAGACTCTGACTTAAGTCACCTAAGTCAACTGTACCAGGCCCTGTTTTCCTACTACTCCTCTTCCTTCTCCTGTTCAAGGATCAGCTATGGCTGGGAAGAGAAGGGACACTCACTGGCAGGGTCAAGTCCAGAGACTTGCAACCCCCAGCCTTGCCAGGTCTACCTCACAATACTGTCTGAAGGCAGGACCCAGAAAAAAAAATAAAACAAACCTGATGCTTTTTATAATTACAGAATTATAGAAATAAGAGCCATGGGTGCGGATGTCTTCCCGAACGCACCAATAAACCGTCAGATAACAAACGCAGTTCGTAAGGACACTTGTTCCCACGGTTTCTATCTTCCAAGCTGGGCAGAGAGCAGGAAAGGCATAATTCTTGGAACTTGAATAAGGAACAGAAACTCTTAATTTAGCTTCAGAAGTCTGAAAACATACTCTCACCAAAAGAAAAAAAAAGGAAAAAAAAGTAAATGTAAACTGATCCTCAAAGAAATGCTGGTACTCACAGAATGTCTCACAGACATGCTTCAAACCCATTTAAAAAAACCAAAAACTTGCATTCGTCTATGGATGACAAACGCTGCCTGGCCGCTCTGCTGAGCTCTGTTGATTTTCCCTGTGTACAGCTTGGCCCATCAGGTCTGCGTAGCTGTGAATACTAACACAGGGATAAAATTCGAAAAGCTCCCTACCGTCTCTCTGACCTCGCAGAAACTCCTTAGGTTAGGGTGGTTTCGGTGACTCCACTGGATAAATGAACTGGCAGAAGGATAAAACTCCCACAAGTTGGTCTCCATCTTCTACATGTGTGTGCACGTTCACACACACACACACACACACACACACACACATTTACAAACAATAAAAGAATTCTCCGTCAGTGGATATGCGCCTGAGTTAACATGGAGAAGTTTTTTGAAATGCACTTGGCTTGCAAGGGGTTTGCAGGTATTGTGTATCCGGTCTGCTTCTCTGTACATCATGGCGTGCAGAGCTGGGAACAGAACTCAAGGCTTTGTATGTGGTAGGCGAGTGCTCCCCACCCAGCTGCATCACTGGGCCCCTCTTGCACCAAGCAGCTGCACCTGGATACTTTGTCAGCAGTGACATAGTCATCAATAAAGAACTCCCATCTCCACGTCACTCACAGCCAAGGCACTGCAGTTGGGATTGCTGGATGTTTCCAGTAAATGCTGTGCCAGGGAGACTCCTGATCGGTTTCCTCCCCTGGGCCTGCTGCATTTAGAATCAAGACCTGCCTAGAAACAAGCTAGCCTGTGGTGAATTACGTGAAAACTTGACTGGATCCCTAAAATTCATAATCTATAGCAGTCTGCAGGCTAAGAAAGGAGAACACAGAGTTAAGAGAACGAGGCAGGGCACTGTGTCTCTCTCTGGTAATCCCAACCCTTAGGAGGCAGAGACAAGAAGATTCCAACTTTGAGGCAGTCTGGGCCACGTGCAGAGTGAAACTTTGTCTCAAAACTGCAAACCAGGCAGGTGTGGTAACACATGCCTCTGGTCTCGGTGCTCAGCGGGCAGAGACAGCAGGATCTCTGTGAATTTGAGGCCAGCCTGGTCTACAGTGAGCTCCGAAGCAGCCAGGACCGCACAGAGACACCTTGTCTCAACCAACCAACCAAAAATGCAAACGAGGGGCTGGAGAGATGGATGGCTCAGTGGTTAAGAGTATTGTGTTCTTGTAGAGGACCTGGGTTCGATTCCCAGCACCACATGGTAGTTCACAACCGTCTGTAACTCCAGTCCCTAGAGATCTCATGCCTTCTTTTGTCTTCCTCAGCCACTGACCTGAGGACACTAGACATGCATGTGGTGCACGGACACATACAAGCAAAATACCCATACACATAAGTAACATGATAAATCTAAATGAAGTTTTTAAACACAACCAAATCAAAAGAGAAATAGTAGTCACTGGCTCCGCCCTGACTCTTAGTCACTAGCTATTCCTTGCTTTTGACATAAGCACTAGTGAGTTTTCAGCCTAACCTCAAGTGAGGCTGGCCGAGCTCGGATTTATGCTGGTGCGCTACCTTTCTGCTCAGCATTCCACCGGTGAGGTAAGACATTCCCAGTTGGGTCAGGTGTCATCATCAGACGCGATGGAGGAGGAAGAGACACTAAGGAATGGGCGTAGGGTAAAAGCTCTGAGGGTTTGAGAAAGCTGGGGGCCACGTGATGGTCTCTTTGGCCCGCACCTTCTGAGGCAATGGGCACAACGCACTGTCTAAATGATGGGCCAGTGAGTAGAGGAATAGATAGGACTAAGGATAAAGGATTTATCTGGTGTAGAAAAGCTCTAATTCCAGTCTCTCTGGACTTCCTTCTTCCCCTCTCCTTCTGGCCCCACCGCTTAGCTGTCTCACAGTCTGTAAGTGGCCAAGTACAGTGGCAGCCACTTCTCAGTCAGTCTAATGATGTGCTTTTTGCTTTGGTTTATGGCCGTTGGTTTCTTTGTAAATCTTGATCTCCTGCCTCAGCCTGCTGCCACGTGTTGGGACAGGCGTGTAGCACAATTCCCTTAAGGAATTATGCCTGTGTAGTATATGTTTGTGTGACATGTTTGTGAAGGTACCTTTGGACCCTGGTGCATGTATGGAGGTCAGAGGACAACCTCGGGCATCTGTCATGTATTCCCTCGTTTGAGGCAGGAAAGGTTTCATTTGTTCCTGTGCTGCAGACTCTGGGTAACTTGGCCTGTAATTCCCTTCCAGGGAATTCTCCTGTCTCCACCTCCCAACTCTTAAACCAACTGGATAACAGACAAATACACCCTGTCAAGCTTCCATAAGGGATCCAGGAATCTGAACTCAAGTTGCTCACGCCTGTACACTGCTCTTACGAAGCGGACCTTCTTTCTCCCCAGCCCCACTCCTGGCTTTAAGGGGACGCAGGAACAGCACTCTGGGTTTTGTGTCAGAGCAGCTCTTCTCCAGATGAGCGTGCCAGGCTCCCACATGTGGCTTGGCCGCCAGGGCTTCTGGGCATTGTGAGCTGCGTCTGCTCTCACCTAGCATGGCCCCTTAGGCCCAGATTCTAAAATTCTGGTCCTGTTGTCTTGCTTTTCTCCCAGTCTGTGCTGCCCCTAACTCCGATGGCGATGGCATTGGCGAGAAGCTCTCCCTCTGCTCTCCTGTTCACCAGCTCACTGGCAGCCCTTCCCCCACATTTAGCTTCCTCTCTGCTTTGGCTCTGGCTTTTCTGATTTGCCAGTTCCTGTTACTAAACAGAGCATGTTTCCGGGGTCGGAGATGAGGGGGCTTAAACTTTTTTATTGTATGTGCATGAGTGTTTTGTCTGTGTATATGTCTGTGCACCACGTGAGTGCCTGGTGTCCCGGAAGGTCAAGATCAGGGTCAGACTCGGGAGCTGGCCTTCCAGATGCTGTGAGCCATCAGGTGGGTGCTGCTCCCCCAACCCAGGTCTTCAGCAGGAACCTGCGTTCTTCCGCTCTGAGCCATTATCTCTCCAGGTCCTACAACCGCGGTCTTAATTCTCACAGTGGTTCTGCCATCTCCTCTCAGCCCAGGGACAAAGCACTGGCTGGAATCCAGTGATCCCCATTCTGTTCTCAGTTCCCTTAACCCTCTCCCCGGTTAAATCTCCTGACATTAGCGTCATCCACACGCACCTTTACTTCTCAATATTGTGATGGACATTGCCAAAATGGAACTCTCAAGAATGGCTACATTTCACATCTCCTAACTTTTACCTTCAAGTTACCAACACCTTTACCAACAAAATTTCATAAAGTTGAACCACTAAGTTGGCAAACTAATAAATATTATAAACCCGAATTATGTAATTTAATAAAATATTACACGGAGCTTGAGAGACTGGCTCAGCAGTTAAGAGTGCTTCCCTTTCTTGCAGAGGACCCAGGTTCTGTTCCCAGCACTCACATGGTGGCCCCTAATGACCTCTAACTTCAGTTCCATTGGATCCTGTGCCTCCTTGTGGCCTCTGTAGGCACCTACACACAGGTGGTACGCATATGCTCATACATAGACACAGAAATAGTAAATCTTTTAAAATGTATTACATGGGTGGGTTTGGCAGTGCTAGGCGGTCCGGCTCCCAAGGACACCAGCCCAGCCCAGGTGGCCCTGCAGTCAATGGCCCAGTGGCCAAAAAAGGTGTTCTAGACGATCTCCTGAGCCAAGGTACTGGTGTCTGGAGTCCTCTCTCTGGCCTTTATGTATTTAGAGGTGTGTATTATATATGTTAGAAGTGTATATTTATATAGAGGTATGAAGATGAAAAATGTCAAGGAATCTTGACCCTCAGGAGCCAGAATATCCATTTCAAACCAAGCAGCCCGGAGGGGCAGGAGGAGGACACCCAGAGGTCCGCCTGCCAGGTATGTGACCCGCGCACAGCAGGAGCCACTGCGATGTGTAAGTGTGTGGTGGCGAGGGGGCAGAGAGAGAGAAGCAGATGGTTTGAATACTCTGGAGAGAGGAGGGACTGGAGACAAGAAGGCGGAGAGGAATAGGCCATGACGAAGGACAGGCTTAGGCTGCCGCTGAGGGCCATGTCCCGGCCTGTGGCCATGCAGCAGCAGGAAACTGTGAGTGTCCGTGGCTCATATGATCACTAAAGACCATGTGGATGTATGACCCTGGTCTGGGCAGACAGACCATGAGTATGGGCCAATCTGGGAAGTTGGTGTCCAAGGGCTATGCATGCAGAGCCAGCCCCACCCCTCGCGGGCTGCAGCACTTAGGAGCGCTGGTCCGGTACCTCACTGGCACGGTACAGAAGGCCCTGGAGGCAGGGATGCAGGCAAGCAAGCCCAAGGGCTAAGCATGTGAGAGCTGGCCCCAGAGTGTCATCTGAAGTCTGGTGGCGTGGCCAGGAAGACGCACTCCCTCGCAAGCCTGGACAGTAGAGGAGAATCTACTCCCACAGGTCATTCTCCGGCTTACACACACACCAGGGCCCACGTGTGCACACAGACAGAGACACACGCGTAAATAAACAAATGTTTAAAAAATTACTAGCATATATTAGAAAATTAAGTGTGGTTTTGTTCTTATGGTCCTCGAGTTCCACAAGGACAACAGAAAACCCTAATAGGCAGTAAAAGTAATCCAGTAGATATTTTTGGCTAATAAGTTGTTTTTATGCTGATGAATGCAAATGAGCTTATAAATTATTAAAAGAAGCTAATTATCTCCTAGCGTCTCAGGCTAGTCAGGAAGACATAATTCATGGAAAACATGTTCTGATTCTCCGCTCCTCTTGGGAAAACAGGAGTTGGCAGTTACACAGAAGTAACCCTTCTGAAAGTCGCCCAACACTGTTACAAGTACCATCAGTCATCTGAAATCCTGAGAACTGGGCTGATGGAGGGTCTTTTCAAATTCTTAGTAGGGCAGTGTGGTGGTGATTCATGGTGATTCAACATTCATGCCTTGAGAGGTGAAGACAATTACAGGCTGGAGTTCAACGGGCAGCCTCTGTGTGTCTGAGTTACTGGACAGCCTGGGCTACAAGAGCCTCTGTTCC
Organism: Rattus rattus; assembly: GCF_011064425.1. Lineage (NCBI taxonomy): Eukaryota > Metazoa > Chordata > Mammalia > Rodentia > Muridae > Rattus > Rattus rattus. The sequence continues at coordinate 99,341,963 of NC_046160.1, forward strand.
CACCCCTTCTTCTCCTCACTGATCTGGGACCGTGCTGCAGAGGCCACATGTCCCCGCTGAACACAGACAAGATGCTCCGAGGCCATGACACCCTCATTTGTACAGCTCTGGGGACAAAGGCTGCCTTAGACAGCAGGGCCAGTTCTTCATGGCTCCAGTGAGGAAACCATTGGGATCAGCAGGAGAGTGAGCGCCGGGTCCTCCCTTCAACCTGCCCTGAGGCCCAGGCTCGAGACGGCAGTGCTTTTATCCCGATTCACTCCAAGGCTGCTGGCAAACACTCGTTTCCCCATGAGTACACATTTGTTTTCTGCACTAAAAAAATAGAGAATTCTTTCATTGATGGAGAGGCCTGTGTGAGCAGGATGTCAGGAAGTGCTGCTGTGCGTCCTGTTAATTACACAACAGAGTGCAACCCCTGCAGAAGAATTACTGGGTTGTTTGCATGTACTTCCCCATGGTCCTTTAGTCAACTGAGTTGTATTAACCATAAGTAATTGGAAAAGTGGGGAAAATACAAATTAAAGGAAGCAGAACAAGCATTTTCAGAAAGATTAGTCCTGGTCCCAAGTGAAATGCTAAGGCCATTAGGCCTAATGTAATAAAACCAGCACACAATGAGAAAAGGACCCAGCCGACCTCGACCTCATCTGTGGAGCTCATTTGGTTAGGATGAGATAAATGCTGCATTTGATACAGTAGTCACTTTCACAGAAACATTTTATAAAGTACAAATTCATTTTCAAAAACAGACCTAGTACTTTTTAATGTTTTATTGGTTCAGGATATAAACATTCACTTCTGGTTTTAAAAACCAGTAGGACTATCAAAAACCAGGGATAAGATTGCAATTTTTCTTTCTAGGCAGTGGTGGTGCACACCTTTAATCCCAGCACTTGGGAGGCAGAGGCAAGTGGATCTCTTGAGTTTGAGGTTAGCCTGGTCTACAAAGCAAGTTCCAGAACAGTCCAGGCTATCAAAAGAATTAAAAAATTTTTTCAAACTTTCTCTATTCTTTGTGTTTCTCTTTGTCAGTAGCGTATTTATTTATTTTAAGCAGGGTCTTGCATGTACAGCCTCGGCTAATGGTGCCCTGCTGTGGACTTGCCTCAGCCTCCCTGGGACTAGGATTACAGGTACGCACCACACCCAGCTATAAATAACTTTAATCCCTAATATAATTTAAAGTCTCTCTGGAAGACATCAGGAAATATTTTTATAGCGAGCAGAGACACCATATGTCTGTAATGCAAAATGTGAAGAAGCAGGGGAGTGAGGCTAAGAAGACAAATGCAAAAGAGGGATGGATGGAGAGGCTGCACCAGGGGCTTGGAGAAAGGCAGACCAGCGCTCAGGGCTCAGCGTCCTCACGTAATGTGAACTGAGAGGCTGGGGAAAGCTGCTCAAAGTCAACTGCTGCACCCCTCAAACATAAGCCAACCGACCAACCTCAGAGTCATTACATCTTATCACTAAGGCAATTTACAAAAGATAGGTACTATGTGCAAACTCCTGTGTCTGTGGATGCAAAGAACTCAACTCCCTCAGGCTTGAGTGCATCTGGCCCGCTCCACTGCCCCAGGACAGATGTGCCAGCAACCTCACTGCCCCAGGACAGATGTGCCAGCGACCTCACTGCCCCAGGACAGATGTGCCCGCGACCCAGGGCCAGCGACCGCTCACAGCTGTACTGCTCTCCGCTCGCGCAGGGGCACAGCACCCATCTCCTTATAACTCTTCTCACGGTGGCTCACAAGGAGGTACGGGCTGTTGTGGCTCCTGCTTTGTATCACAGCCTTCTGCTTTTCCAAAGAGATGCCAGGCATGAGCCATTTTGCGAAGTTTAGTAAGACTGGGTTTAACCTATGAGAAGAAAGAGAAGAACTACAGTTAACAATTATATTTTTTAAAGTATTTCAAAGTCTGGCTATCCAAGTGTGTTTAGAAGACAGCATCCCTCAGAATTCAACTGTAAATCTAAATTCTTATCTCCTTAGTGATGGAGATAGGGAATTTTCAAAGAGATGGGTTTTTATAGAAAGGTAGTGGGCAGTGTTTTGTCTGCATGTATGTATGTATGTATGTATGTATGCATGAACATACCTGGGGGTTGGGGATTTAGCTCAGTGGTAGAGCGCTTGCCTAGCAAGCTCAAGGCCTTGGGTTTGGTCCTCAGCTCCAAAAAAAAACAAAACAAAACAAAACATGCCTTATGCCTGTAGAATTCAGAAGAGGGTTATCAGGTCTCTTGAAACTGGAGCTGCTGACAGTTGTGAGCTGTCATGTGGGAGCTGAGAATCAAACCTGGATCCTCTGAAAGGGCAGCCAATGTTTTTAACCACAGAGCCATTTTTCCAACCCCATAAAATAAATTTAGTGGAGTAAAATTAACTGGATAGGTCAGGGAACAGTAGATGAAAGGAAAGACTTTATAGCCATTAGCAAGAAAGAGAAGCAAATGAAAGGATTCTGGAAAGCCGTACACAGCATCCCGTGTACACAGTCGTTTCTGTTTCATTTCAGATCTCAGCAGTTGCCTCGGAGATGCTCAGAGGTTAAGAATACTAACTGCGCTTCCAGAGCACCTGGGTTTAATTACCACCACCCATATGGTGATTTAGAATCATCTGTAACTCCAGGGTGGATCTAACACGCTCTTCTAAACTCCGTAGACACCATGCACACACATGGTGCTCAAACATACATGGAGGCAAAACACCCTTACACATAAAAGAAAAGAAAAACGGATCCTGGGCTTATAACAAGAAGGACTCCATGCATTTCCTGCATTAGCCGCATCACTGTTAAATGCTCGCTCGCAGAGCAGAGCCCAGCACAGCAGAGATCTCCAAAGTCTGCTTCGTGTCTGATGAAGAAAACAGAGATCCTCGGAGGTACTCGCTCCAGCTGCAGGACACTATTGCTGCACTCTGCTCCACTAAGCTGTGAGCACGAGACCCTTCTGCCTTAAGGAATCGTGAAACCTGGAGCTGGCAGGACACTGATGTGCAGGACACATCCCCACACGCTAAGCTTCAAAGCCAGGAGGCCATCCTGGAGACAAGCTGACACTTTGTCCAAGCTCCGTTTCAAATGCAAACTGAAAGACCGAGTGGGTGGCCTTAAATAAAACTTCCTGGCACACTTTTCAAAACTCCTGTTGGGGAGGGCAAAGATGGTTTACAATTAGAAAGCAGAGGCTGAGAGAAAGGAAAGATAAACGTTGCTCCTTCCTGATTCTACAGGTTTAGGCTGGTTGGTTTTTTGTCAACTTTACATAAGCTATAGTCACCTGGGAAAAGAGGGAAACCGCACTTAAGAAAATGCCTACATCAGCGTGGCTGTAGGCAAGTCTGTGGGGCATTTTCTTGATTGGTATTGGTGTGGGAGGGACCAGCTCATGGCGGGTGGTGCCACTCCTAGGCGGATGGTCCTGGGTTCTATAAGCCAGGCTGAGTGAAGCTGTAACCACACCTCCCTGGTCTCTGCTTCAGGTCCTGCAGTTTAGCTGTGATGTAGGAGGAAGCAAACTAGGACAAGGTCATGGCTGTACCTGTTTTTCCTGCTCCAAGTGGTCCAGGTCAGCTAAGGGCAGCATTGAAGGTCGCCCATGAGCACACTGAAATGGCAGCTGGCACAAGGACAGAGCTTCGATAAGCCGACAGCTCTCCTCCAGGCTCAGACGGTCATTAAACTTAATGGCCCCTAAGTGAAAGAGACACCAGAAGGTTGTAGTGCGGTGACAGTGTCAGCCTTGGGTCAGAACAGAGAACCTGGACAGAGTCACGGATTCCTTAGACGCCTCCAGTCTGGCCTTTATACTGCTAGAGACTGACACCTGAGGCTCTGGGACAGACTCAGGCTGCAGGACTGCCCTCCTGTCTCAGCTTCCTTATGGGGTTTGTCCCTGTGTTCTGGGGGGGAGGGGGCTCCTTAACCTGTTAGGATCTTGCTTTGGGGGCTTTCTCAAAGACATAGGAAAGTGTCTGCCTACTTAGAGTGTGAGAAGTTTTAAGTAGTTTCCTTCTGTCCATGAAGGTTCAAAAGCAAACTGTTTTCTTATACTGTCTGTTTTCTTTTCCCTTTTTCTTGAATTCCATAACAGTCCTCCTGGTTTAAATCATCACATGTTAGAACATGACTGTATTCTAAGATCAATTCCCTCAGTCAATAACATGAATTAAGTGTGTGCTTTGCACAGGGAGTCTTTCAGACAGTGAATGGACCTCCTTACCCACACAGAGCTCTAACGGGTGAGATAACATGAGACAAATCACTGGAAAGGAATTTAAATCATCAGTGCAATGAAACATAGGTCAAGAATATGCAGCACAAAACCAACCCAGTTTAGAAGGCCAGGGAGTGCTCTTTTGCTAAACTATTTCAGCTGAGACATTGGGTTAAGAAAACTAAGAAGGCAGACCTGAGTTCGAGGCCAGTCTGGGCTACAACGCAAGTTCTAGGACGGTCAGAGACACACAGAGAAACACTGTCTTGAAAAACCAAAAGAGAAGAAAAAAGAGGAGGAAGAAGAGGAGGAAGAGGAAGAAGAGGAAGTGGAGATTACATGGGCTTTCTTGGAGAAGGAGCAGAAAGGCACGTCGGGCTCAGGAAAGGCCCGTGCAAATGTGTCAGGACACTAGAGGGACAGGACAAAGACGAGGCTGGACTGCAAGCACAACAGAGTGTGACGCACTGAGACTCAGTGGCAGGCAGGGTCGAGCACGGCCCTTGTAAGCTGTAGGCTCTTGCTTTGCTAGGGACAGTAGGAGATGCTGTGACTTGGCACTTTGGAGGTAGAAGCCAGAGGATCCAGAGTTTAAGATTAGCCTCAGTTACATACTAAGTTAAGAGACCAACCTGGGCTGTAAGAAACTTAATCTCAAAGAAACAGACAAACATTTTAAAAATACATAAAATACCTTCATACTAAGAGCATTTGTGAATGGCAGTGTGTATTTCAGATGGAAGAAAGACATGCTTAGAACACGCTTAGAGACATGTTTTAGAAAGATTTCCCAGGCGGGGTGTGGTGGTTCACATCTGTATCCCAGCTGTAGGAGGCTGAAGCAGGAGGATTGCTACAAGTTAGAGGTTGGCTTATTCTATATAAGTAGTCCTAGGACAGCCTGAAGTACAAAGCAAGACCCTGCCTGAAGCAAATCAAAACAATCACCAACAAGGATTCCGCGTGTGCTGAGGGAGTCGTTACTTGAGCAGGAGCTGGGCAGGGTGAGGACTAGGCCGGGGCTCCCAGGGGCAAGAAGGCTGGTGCAGACAGACTCAGACTCTGGAGACAGCGACGGAGCTGAGCAGAACAGAACAAAGGGGCAAAGGACACTAGGACATTTGCAGGGTGCAGACTAAGCTCGGAGAGGCAGAGGTGAGAGGCCTGGGAGGAGAGGAATGAAGTGGGGGTGCCGGTGGGTCCCAGGGCAGCTGCTATGTCCCCTATTTGGGTCCCGCAATGCCCTATCCTCTACGAATCACGTCCCCTGTCCACAACCCTCCACTAGGTCTATGCTCTGTGCCAACTCTAAAGGTCTCTCTGGAACCTTCTACGCGTCTGGTCTTTATTTCCAGCCTAATTTCTTGGTACTCTTGGCTGCTCCCCATGAGAGGAATTTACTCTGGCCTTTGTGGCTCTGCCAAGGCTGCTCCTGAGGCTGTGATGAGCCCCAGGCTCACTTCGGCCTTACTCAGGACACCTCCCTCAGGAGCCACTCCTCTGCTGTGTCAGCCAGTCTGTACCCGGGAGCTGGCAGTTTTTTAAGGTAGATTCAGCTTCTCCATGAGGAGAAAAGAGCGTTTACCTCCTCCCTAATCACTGCAGCCTGCAGGACTCAGCTCATGCAGGACTCTGGCGACGCGAGGCTCTTACCGTGGCAGGCCTGGGAGGCCAACACCTTCTGGACAGTCAGCGGCAGTGTCCCTTGGATACCTCCCGTGGTCTGGAGCAGCTACAGTATTAATAAAAGGGAAGCGAGACCATGAAGCCTTTGTGTGACACATCTGTGTGACACTCCCAAAAAAGAGAAAAGCTTACCTCCAGCTGTTCTCGAATCAATTCCTACAAAGCCAAGAGGAAAACAGGCGTGAGCAGGTGTTCTGAGGGCCTTGCCTTTTTAGCTTTAAAACCATCCTCAGTGAACAAAAACCCCCAGTGATTAGGAAATGTGAGGACATAATCGAAAAAGCAAGTGCATGGCCAGAGAGATTGCAACAGAGTCTACAGCTGAGGGAAAACCTCTGCCACTAATACAGAGGTTAACATTTAGATATATAAGGAGCTAAAATCCAACACATGCGCACACACAAAGACAAAAGCGCCAATTGACAGATGGGCTACTGAACTGGACAGACCGTTCTCAAAAGAAATATCAATGGCCGATAATTTTTCTTTTAAAGTTCAACATCCACAGCCATCAGGAAGTGAAAATTAAACCTTCTTGGAGATTCCATCTCACTGTAGTCAGAATTACCATCGTCAAATCAAGTGACTCCAGGTGGGGGTGCGTGGTGCACACCTCTAACCCCAGCAATTGGGAGACGGAAGAAAGCAAATCTCTTAAGTCTGAGGCCAGTGCAAGTTCTAGGACGGCTAAGGATCTTACACAGAGAAACCTTGCCTTGAAAAACAAACACACAGACAGACAGACAAACACCCCCGCCCCCAAAGATCTGGAGCAGAATGTGGTCCTCATCAGGGGCCGATGGGAAAGGGAACCACTGTGAGGTCTTCTCCAAAAGCTAAGACAGAATTACCACCTGAGCCAGCACTGCCCCTGCCCCACCCTCTGGGCCACACCCGTGTGGAGGGGCTGCACATCCACGCCACAGCTGCTCTTGCACAACAGGAAGAGAATGGAACCAGAAGAGATAGCCAGCGTCAGACGGATGGAGTAGTAGACGTGAAAACATCCAAGTGAGGAGACCCCGGCCCAGAAAGACAAGCACCACGTGTTGTCTCTCATACGCAGGTCTTTAACCTCTGACAGGAAGCCATCTAGGTGCGCAGAGGCTAGAAACTAGCAAGGGACTCCTGAGACAACCCAGTGGCTCTGAGAGGAGGGGAAGGGCGTCAGGGACAGGAAAGTGGAAAGGATCCAGGGCAGAGGAGAGAGCAGGGCGATGGGAAGGAGGTCAGTGAGGGAATCAGCCCGAAGAAAAGATTTACGAAAACCAGAAGGAAACTTCTACACTGTGAGCTCGTCTTTAAGATTTAGTTTTATTTTAATACTATGTGTATGGGTGTTTCTCTCCGTGTATTTTCCAAAGCGCACCTGAGAAGTTTCTCCTCCCTTGTATGTCTTTGTCTTTATGGAGAGTTTTTTCCCTTCAATACACTCTTGCTATGAAGCCCAGCCTGGTCTTGAATTTGTCATCTTCCTGCCTCAGTCTGCCCGCACCCCTTTATTTACAAAATAAATTAAAACCTAGGCCCAGTGAGATGCCCAGCAGGTAAAGCCTCCAATCCCCAGGGTTCCTAGGGTGGAAGGAGAGAACTGCTGTTACACACCCACACAAAAATGAAACAAAACTAAAAATCCACCTTTTTTTTTGTTTTTGTTTTTTTTAAGACAGGGTTTCTCTGTAGCCCGGGCTGTCCTGGCACTCACTCTGTAGACCAGGCTGGCCTCGAACTCAAATCCACTTGTCTCTGCCTCTGGGGTGAGTGCTGGAGTTAGAGACATGAGCCACCATGGCCAGTTAAAATGGAAAATTTTAATTACAGCTGATACTATTTAATGTTGTCAATTTGTTTAGCCTCTGGATGCACAAAAACAAACAAACAAACAAACAAACACCCCCCAAAAAACCTGTCTCAAGGTATGGTACGTTTAATGAATTTTTTTTTTTAACAAAATACAGGATTTATTACTTCTGGTAACAGCTATAAATCACTTTTCTAAGATCAGAACAGGATGGTTTTCTTTTGAAACCCAGAAGTGATATCAAACATTCTGTGTCCCCCTCTGCATACGCTCTAGTCTGCAAAGCTCATGGTTTCCAAGGGCCAGGCACAAGACACTGTGCGGTAGCCAATTAAAAGCAACACCCAACCTCTGCAAAGCTGGGCACCCCGGAAATCAAGGCCAACTTCTGTTACTCTCCCTGATGTGTGAGTGGGGCTGTAAGACATTTGTAAGGCTGCAAAGAGGAAGAGGGCTCTCATTTTCAGTTCATTTCTTAGTTCAGTCAACGGACAATTTTAGTCATGTTCAAAAGACTTGGTCACGCCAAGCATGGTGGTCCATGCCTTTAATCCAAGCAGGTGGACCTGCGATTTGAAGGCCAGAGCTACATAAAGAGACCCTGTCTCAAAAAAAGGCTCAGACATCGAGCTGGACCACAAAGGGTTAAGGATGTATCAAGGACTGTCCATTGCTAGAACTGCTCCAACTTCCAAAGTCAAGGACTTCGCCTACCTATCTGACTTAATATAATAATCAAATTTTCTCAAACCACAAGCTTTGTTTCAATTTGAAGTAAACTCTTTTTAAGAGTAGGTAGTCTTTGAAGTCGCTTCAGAAGTTTTTATTATAATGTTCTGGTTAAGACTTTAGGTATTGGATTACAGTAAGATTCTCATAGATCCTATCTTTTGGATTCAACACAGTTTGAATTCAAATCCAGAGCAGGAGTCTGAGAAGAAAAGAGCTGTGTGGGCAGAAAAGAGCTCCGCTTAAAGCAGAGCCAAGGCTTCACCAACAGAGACTTAGAAAGGGGGAAGGGGACACAAAGGCTAGACCAGAACGTCCTCCACCTGTAAACACACTCAGGTCCTGCACACACAGACCCAACCACTTCTAACCTTCAGCCAACCCCAGCTCCTTCTGTATGCAGCCAGAGGCTTTGGTTTCTTTTTACTTCAGCATCATGGAAGGAAACCTAAGGCTTTGGATGTCAGGCAAGCACTCTACCTATCTACCTATCTACCTATCTACCTATCTACCTATCTACCTATCTACCTATCTACCTATCTACCTACCTACCTACCTACCTACCTACCTACCTACCTACCTACTTACCATGGACCTACATCCTCAGCCCTTTTGGGTTGGGGGGGGAGGAAGGTGGGGGTGGGTGGGGGAGGGGGATAGTTGGCTAGCTGGCCTAGAATGTGTAGTTCAGGCCTCCTCGGCCTCCTGAGTGCTGGAATTACATTGTATGATACCAGGTTGGCCAGAGAGCTTGAGAATTATTTGGCTTCGCTCCTGTCGTGCCGAGTTTTCAGCAACTCTGCTGCTCTGGTCTCACTCTATGCCAGTGCTAACGGCCTCCCTCTTGCTTGCCTTTCCTGGGCTTTTCTTCCTCAGTATCTTTGGTCATCTCTCGCTCTCAGCATGGCATCCTTGACCTCTGTAGAGCCTCAGAGCTGTGTTGAGTGACTCAGCCCTCTGCCCTTCCCCCCTCACACTCTCAGTCTTTGGCTCCTGGGCCCTCTTCACCTCTGATGCTACCAAGTGTGCATCTGTTTATCACCAACAGAAACGCACAACCCGGACTTCTTTTCTAGTTCCAAGAGCTGAACTGTATAGTCTGCCAGCCCCCTGGCCACCCCTAAAGGTAGCGTCTCTGTGTCTCTACACCTCTGTGCTGAGGTCACAATCAGCGCCCAGTAGACTTCCCCTCTCTGCAGCAGCACTACTGTCTGGACACTAAGCTAGAGCTCGGATCACTGGGATGAATCTTTCTCCTTTATTCTTTTGTGTTCAGCACCAGATCTTCTGGAGACTCCCTCTCATCCAGGAGCCAGATATGTCCCTCCTTTCCACTCCACGTGAAGTCTCCATCTTCTCGTCCGGAAACCAGTACAACCAGCCTTACCCACTCGCCCTGCTTCTACCCTTTCCCAGACTGTCTGTCCTAACTTAGTCACTAAGTCTATCTTCTGATTTTTGTGTATCATTTTATTTCATCATTTGTGTATGCATCTGTTTGTTCATGCATGCATGTACACATGCCACAGTATGCACGTGGAGGTCAGTCTTCCAGCTCTGCCGTGTAGGCCCACAGCATGCAGGTCAGACCTGGCTGCAGAACCCTTAACCATCTGGCTGCCTCTGTGTGTTTTGCCTCAGTGTATGTATGTGGATCACATGTGGGCCTGGTGCCTGTGAAGGCCAGAAAAGGGCAGTGGATCTCCTGGAACTAGAGTTAAGGATGGTTGTAAGTCAACATAGGTACTGGGGACAGAACCCAGGTCTTCTGCAAGAGCAGCAAGTAGCTTAACTTCTAAGCCATCTCTCTAGCCGACCACACACATACACACCACACACACACACGCACACACACACACACGCACACACACACAGAGAAAATCTTTTTTAAAGGCAAAAATCTCACTGTGAAACCCTAGTTAGCTTTAAGTTCCTTCCTCCCCTCCTGCACACTGAGATGACCAACAGGTGCCACACATGTAGCTCTAAACACTTCCCAAACACACCTCTCCACTCCACATTCCACTGTGTTATAACTGTGTCCCTCCTCCTTCCTGTGACGTCATACATCTGTCAGTTCCCATCACTTGGCACTCTGAATGTAACACAGATATGTGTTGACTAGAAACAAAGATCGAAGCAGTGGCCTCAGCACGTCTGCAAACATAGAAGATCTCACCTCCACAATACTCTTAGTCACAGGAGATCGTCCTCTTCGAAGTTCATTAGCTTCTCTTTCTACAAAGCAGAGTGGCACTTTTCCCACCAGGATCGAAGAATCACTAGCATCTGGAAAGAGCAACTCAAGGCCCAGATCTTCCAAATGTTTGTGGTAAGACCTAAGGAGACAGCCCCAGATGTAAAAGCATGACTTCACTCTCTCCGGTGCTGGCTCCAAACACTCCATCATTTTCACAAGCTGCTAGGACCTTTGGAAGTCGGATTGTTTTCCTTATGTTTGTGTGTTTAGGATTTTATTATCAAATCTCCTTTCCAATTACAGTAATTCTCATTCACAGTTACTTTCTAAGAACTCAGTTACTGGTGGTTGACAGTGATCCAAAAAAATCAATGGAAAATTCCAGAAGTAAACTTCATTTTAGGGACTGTACAGGGACCTTGCACATGCTAAGCATATGGTCCACCACTGAGCTACATCCCTGGCCATAAAACTTAAATTGTACGCTGCTCTGAGAAGCATGATAAAGGCTCATGCTGGCCCCACTGAGCATCCTCTGTCTGGCATACCCACACAGTGCATGCCTGCTTGTTAGTCACGTATCACGTGACGACCCAGATCACGGTTTAAAGAAGATGTATTATCTATTACTGTATTTGGTGTTTATGCATACTAGCCTGCATGTATGTGTACCACAAGCTTGCCTGGCACCTGTGGCGTCCAGAAGAGGGAACGGGAGCCTCTGGAACTGGAGTTCCAGTCACTTGTGAGACTGCATGTGGTGGCCAGGACGCAAACCTGGGTCCTCTATAAAAGCAGCAAGTGCTCCTAAGCACTGAACCATGTCTCCAGCCCAGTGCTGCAGTTTTTATTTTTTTCTTTTTCTTTTTTTTTTTTCTTTTTTTCAGAGCTGGGGATCGAACCCAGGGCCTTGCGCTTGCTAGGCAAGCACTCTACCACTGAGCTAAATCCCCAACCCCTGAAGTGACTCTTTATTCCATAATGTTCCCACACACATTAAGTAGTGATGGATGCCAGGAGGTACCAAAGCATGAATAATGAAGAGGGACACGGCACAACCTGGCAATGCTACAGGACATCCGACAGCCACAGTATAGCTAGTAATGTACAGTCTACAGGGCAATCAGTATGCACACAGGCCTCACTCGGTAGTGCCATCTTCAGGTGTCTACTTGGGGTCCTTGAACAAATCCATGTAAGGGAAGACTACTGTATAGTAACCTTTTTCCTTCTGTTTTTCTATTGTGAGAACCAATTTACTTCTAAATCTTATTAAGTTTTTGTTCTTCACTAAGGAACTAATTTGTGGCCTTCGTTTAAAGGAGTTGGGCTCAAAAGAAAAGGTCTGACAGTGCTTTGAGTCAGTGTTAAAAGAGAGAGGTAATTAACATCCCCAAGAACCCAGATGTCCTGACTGGGGACAAGTTGGTGGCAATAAATAAGTGAATTATGCTCTAGGGAAAACTGCACTGGCAGCTGTGAATAACCAGGCCTGAAATGAACAGATAAGGCTTTTCATTTGTAAAAACGTACACTGCCCAGAAGCAGAAAAATGACCCATCCTGTGACCTGCCCCAGGACTTGCCCCACCCTGGTATCCCAGTGTTTTGCTTCTTTCCTAATAAGATTGTGGTAATGCAGAATCTAGAATGGACCAAGACAAGAAGAATGGAAGCAATTATTTCCCTAACTTTGCTCTCAGAAACAGTACAGCATAAACACTTGGCTGTTCCAAGAATGAGAAGAGTGTTCTAAGCCAACTGCTGGGAAAAATTACCAGGGAAACTCTAGTCTATGCTCAGTGTCTATGCTATAGCTGGAAGAATGGCTTTTGGGGTCAGAGGACAGGCTCTGAGTCTGATCTACTGCTAACCCTTAAGACCTCGGGTAAGCCATGCAACACCCTGTCTCAGCTTCCTTCTCTGAAAAATAACAGGAACATTCATGTAGAGACCTCACAAAGGGGTTCTACAGTATAGCTTCACAGACCAGCATCATGTCCTTAGATGTTACTGACCGTAAGAGTCTCCTTTGCTCCTCTGACACGGTGATCGCTAGTGGAGGAATTATTGTGGAAGACAGTAATTTCTTCCGGCCAGCACTTTGTGGAGCTTGTTTCTCATAGGAATCTATTGGGAGAGAGATGAACACGATAAGAAGGAAAGGCCTTTCCAGTCAGTTATAACGATGCTTGGTGAGCCATGGCATGGCAAGAGTTCCCCGGAACTACATAGTGTATTCAGTGTTCAGTTCTGCAGTCTGGATTCTAGCAGTAAACTAAGGGGCAGTCAGCCACTGGACTCATTTTAGCAGTTTTTCAAAATAAGAAATAGAAGACTTAACAACTCCTATCCACACCAGCAAAGCAGTGTTCCTACAATTGACATGTGTGGTATTGATCACAGAAACACAGACGTGTGGCATACTTTCTATACAATCCTGTAAGTCACGATGGTTTCCTGTTCCTTCAGAAGGGATTCTCAGTCTTTGAAAAGACTTTGCCAGTATTATTCTTGAGTGGTGCAGACCCTTTATATAGCAAGTGAGTCAGGGTATGAATTTAAAAAATCATCATCATTTGATTTTAAAAAGTTATGTGTCTAGGTGTTTTGCCTGCATGTGTGTCTATGTACCGCATGTGTGCCTTGTGCCCACAGAGGCCAGGAGAGAGCATCAGAACCTGCAGAACTGGAGCTGTACACAGTTGTGAGCTGCCATTTTGGTGCTGGGAAGCCTGGATTCTCTGCAAGAGCAGCTGTTGCTTTTAACTTCTGAGCCATCTCGCCAGCCCCACAGTATTAATTAGTCTATGATGTGTGTGTGTGTGTGTGTGTGTGTTGGGGGGGGGGTGCTTCACACGGGCCATGGCCCAGACATGGAGATCGAAGGACAACTTTTGGGGATCAGTTCTCTCCTTCGACCTTCATGTGGGTGACAGGGATTGAACCCAGGTTGTCAGGCTTATGCTCGAAGTGTTTTGCCAGCTAAGCTATCTCACTGATCTGTAAGTTTGCTTTGAATGAGCCAAAATTTTTATTTGTTCATTTCTTGCATTTCAAGTTTTTTTCTGACGACCTCCTTAGCCCAAGATTCGTTGCCAGTCTTTAACGGCCACAGCACAGCCCACCACTTTAGTAACTGCTCTGTCTGATCTTGGGCAAGGCATGGAAAGACCACGCCTCTCCATCTCCCTTTCTTCCTCTGACAATTTTTTATACAAAAAAAAAAAAAAAAGTCTCACAATTTTGTACAGCCAGTTCATTTCTTGTGGTCACCAGCCTTCTTAAAGTTGAGAACTCAGCGAGGAGACACTTCAACAACCATCTGCTTAGCATTAATGACCTGAACATGATCCTTGCTTTGCCAGCTGCTTAATGAGACTTAGAATTCTCCTCTGGAGCCTCTCAAATACTGACCAGCACCACTACCTATGCGGTCCTCAAACCAATGTATTTCACTTGCCAAAGGCATGAAAGGGGGGCTCACATTTAAGTCCTTACTCAAAGTAAGTAATTTTTCCCCACTGTTTTTTACTGTATCTTTCCAAACTCTTGTGACTTCATTTTATAAAGCAAAAGAAAATATTAGTGACATTAATGCCATTCCAGTTCATGAAACATCTCCCTGGATTCTCACTTAACTCTTTGACATGAAGGCTGTTCATTACTTTATCAAGAGAATCAAGATTTTCCCAATAATTTAAAAAGGATACGGCAGTGCATACATGTAACGTCAACCTTTGGACAGCTAAGAAGATGGAGCATTGAGGGGTTGGGGATTTAGCTCAGAGGTAGAGCGCTTGCCTAGGAAGCGCAAGGCCCTGGGTTTGATCCCCAGCCCCGGAAAAAAAAAAAAAAAGATGGAGCATTGAAGGCTAAACTACACAGAGAAACTCGTGTAGTTGAGGTTGATTCTTTTGTTTTGTCTTGTCTGTATTTTATTACTGGGTGAAGACAAATGTCTCATGATGACAGGCTGATCTATTTAAACAGTACTCGTACTAGCTGCCCCCGAGAGGGAGAAGATGGAAAGTCATACGAGGGTGTAGAGGTGCTTTATCACATTTCCTTTTGTATCTTCTAGAATCACACCAGTGATCACACTATTTATCCTCAAATAAGTGAGATTTTTTTTTTCCCGGAGCTGGGGACCGAACCCAGGGCCTTGCGCTTGCTAGGCAAACGCTCTACCACTGAGCTAAATCCCCAACCCCAATAATTGAGATTTTAAAACAAAAGTATTACATGGGACCTTGAGGACTGTGAGGGAGGATTAGTGACAGCACACAGCAGGGAGAGCACACAGGCATGGGAGAGCACACAGCAGGGAGAGCACACAGGCATGGGAGAGCACACAGGCATGGGAGAGCACACAGGCATGGGGAGAGCACACAGGCATGAGAGAGCACACAGCAGGGAGAGCACACAGCTGGGAGAGCACACAGGCATGGGAGAGCACACAGGCATGGGAGAGCACACAGCAGGGAGAGCACACAGCTGGGAGAGCACACAGGCATGGGAGAGCACACAGGCATGGGAGAGCACACAGCTGGGAGAGCACATCAATACTTGTACACAGTAAATGAACTCAGTCCTTTTGTAGGTCTGGGTGGAGGATAAATGTAGAGGAAATGCACCTCTGAGCAAGTCAATCAGACCCACATGTTTGACATAGCAAAGCAAACTCCTGCAGTCTTTCAGTGGTTTTCAGACTGGGTGCTCTCAGCTTAATTTTTCAAACATACTATGCATCTTCCTCACAGTCATGGTGAGAGAAAATTCTTGTAGGTGTGTCGACTGCACTGGAGTCTTGAACCTCCTCTAGCTGCAGACAGATGCTTACCAGTGATAAGCTGCTCCAAACGAACGCGCTCATGGGCAGCGTGCTGGTCCACCAGGACTAACAGGTTTCCACCTACAAAACCAACCAGGATTTCTGAAGTTTCCAGATCAAGATTAAAAGAATCATGCAGTGTGGAGGGTGATTACTCAATACATTTAATGACACAGACATAAGATACACAATTGTGCTTTGTCACTTTTGAGACAGGGTCTCACTATTTAGCCTTAACAGGCCTGGAACTTGTCTATGTCAGGTTGGCCTTGAACTCACAGCGACCCACTTGCCTCTGTCTCCCACGTGTTGGCATTAAAGGTGCGTGCTATCACAGCCAACTCAACTGAACTCTATACTAAAAACAAACCAAAACCCCTGAAATTATCAATAAATTACCAAATTTGTCCCTGGTGAAAAGCTCTGTAACATCTGTATTTCAGGTTAAATTTTTAAATATTCATGCAAAATTGCCTTTATTAATTCAACTTTACAATAAAGTCATTGAATAATGCACTACCTACATTGTAAGTAGAGGATTTTGATTTGCAAGTTACTCTGAAACTCAAGAAGAACGTACTTGTAACTTTAGATCAGAGGGCAGAACATTTTTTTCTACAAACAGGCAGAAAGGAAATATTTTATGCTTTTTAGGCCACATGAATGCTGTCACGACTACTCGACTATTTGCTTTGAGCCAAAGCAGCCACAGATGATCTGTTCCCCTATAGCAGTGTTCCAATAAAACTTTATTTATGGACACTGAAGTAACGGCATAGAACGTGGCTGTGTCAAGACGTCTTTTTGTTTTTTCCTAACCATGTAAGGATGTAAAAATCATTACTTCCCTGGTTGCAGAAAAACAGGCCCTCACTGCATCTACTCCCGGACTGTGGGTGTGGTTGTCTCAGTCTCGGGCTTCCCAAGCTTTCCAGGATGAACCTGCCACCTGGGAACAGCCTCAGGACAAAAGTCAACAAGGGCACAAGCTTCTGCAATTGTAAAGATCAGCGGATGCTCCTGTCGCTGGCCCCACTTCCGGGAGCTAGAGACACTTCAGAAGTTAGGAACATTTGCGGCTCTTCCGGAAGATGTGGGCTCACGGCTGGATCTCCTTTTCCAGCAAATTTGAAGCCTTCAGCTGGTATCTACATGTACTGCATACATGTGACACACATGCATGTACACAGAAAAAAAAAGCCATACGTATAAAATTTTTAAGTAAGATAAAATTTAATTAAAAACATTTTTAATTATGTGTAGTTGTGTCTGTGTGTAGGTGCCAGTGCACATGACTGCACATGAAGTGGGTGCCCAGAGGAGCCACGGGCTTCCTGTGAGGTAGAGCCAGGTAGCTATGAGCCACCTGACGTGGGTGTTGGCGACAGAATTCTTGAATATGCACTGCTAACCCCTGAGCCATGTCTCCACCCATTACAGGCCTCATTTTTAAGAGCAGGGCTTCAGACTCTCAAGTACAAGCATGGAGGCAAAGGGTTCGGAAGTCAAACTTACAGGGGTGTCTCACAGACAAAATAATTCATTATTATTAATCATATTGAAATAAAAGTTCTCTTGAATTTGATCAAAATAGAAAGTGTCTTTTTCCTATTTCTATTAAGAGATGAACCATTTTCCTATGACACTGACAGTTTTAACTGTCAACTGAGAAGTCTCAGGCCCAGGGCAGGCTGGCCTGTAGGCACCATGTCTTCGTTCAGCTGCCTCAAAGTATGGGGCACCGTGCGTGCTCTGGGTTTGTGGCCTCCACTGGACAAGCAGATAAAGCAAGCTGAGCAGACATAGGTATGCACACACTCATTTCTCTTCTCTAGACTGTGTGTGGGGTGTGACCAGCTTCTTCAAATTCCTGCCTGACTTCTTTCCAGTGATGGAATGTAATCTGGAGTTGTGAGCTAAAATAAACTCTTCCCTAATGTGCTTTGAGTTTTATCAGCTACAGAAATGAAACTAGGGGAGATCCTATCAAACTCACAGCTGAAAGCCCAAGATTAAAAGAAAAAGGAAACAGGCGAGATTCGTGGTATCGCAGGCTAGCTGGGGGCGTACCCTGTAGACAGTGACCTTGCCTTCAACTACTTAGCAAGTTGTAGCTGCCTGATAGGTAAGCTTTCTACCAACTGAGCAACGCTTCTCATCGCACAAACTTTCTGGTCTGCATGTGTGTGCGTGTGCGTGTGCGTGTGCGTGTGTGTGTGTGTGTGTGTGTGTGTGTGCGCGCGCGCGCGCGCGTGCCTGTGTGTTTTCAAGCCAGAGGTCAAGCTCAGGTGCTGTTCCTTAGGACACCTCCCTACCTCTTCTTTCTCACTAGCTTGGAGTTCATCAACTCCATTAGGCTTACTGGCCAGGGACTCACCTGTCTCTCCACTTCTCCACCTCTCTGCCTCTGGGATTATGTAAGTTCATGTTAGTACACTCAGCCTTTTAAAATTTTTTTCTCTTATTAATATCCTAACCATTTTGAGGTTGTCAAACAGAGGAATTTATTTCATGGTGGCATCTACATAAATATGTATCATGTTTTGTTTTTTGACCGGGGTTTCTCTGTGTAGTTCTGCCTGTCTTGGAATTCACTTTGTAGACAAGGCTGCCCTTGAACTCACATAGATCTGCCTGCCTCTGTCTCCTGAGTGTTGGTATTAAAGGCCTGTGCCACCACCACCCAGCATATACTTGGTTTTCATTTGTTCTCTTCAGATAGGAGCTTTTTGTCTTTTTATTTTTTTGAAACAGGGTTTTCTCTGTGCAGCCCTGTGCTGGCTCTTGCTCTGTAGACCAGGTTGGCCTCAAACTCACAGAGATCCGCCTGCCTCTGCCTCCTTCCAAGGGCTGGGATTAAAGGCATGTGCCACCACCACCACCCAACTTTAAATAGACTTTAAATTTTTTGTAAAATATATTAGGATGCATTTAAAACTGAAGAATAGATAAGGGTGTGGAATTGGGGTTCTTATTTTCTTATTTCCTTATCCATACTCTAACATAGTATCTTAAAATTTTTTGATGTGGGTTCTGGGTCTTGAACTTGGGTCCTCCTGCTTATGAGGCAAACACTGTACTAAGGCTCCCCAGGCCCCTTGGCGACTTCTGACAACAGCTATAACACAGGAACGCCCCACGTTAACTTTCTTTGAGGCTAGGAAGAGCAGCTACTATTTCTGATGAGCACTGGGTGAAAGAGTAGAACAGGCCATACCCTTCAGGGGAGTGGCCCTGATACCCAACACAAATCACCAAACTCAGAAGCACTGTGAAACCTGACCTGAACCTAGCAGAAGAGACGCTCATCTTCCCATCGTCTAGACAGTGTTGTGAGCGTCTCATTTCTCGAATGAAGCAGAATACAGAAGATGATTTATCCACACCAAAGCCATGCTTTTGACATCACAACAGGATAGATGCTTTATGCGATGTTTTCATGGTATATTCTTAGCACACAAAATAGAATTTTAAATAATGGGTACTTGATAACTATATCATAAACTTATTCTTTAGAAGGATAACTGAATAAATGTATCTCAATGCAGGCAGAAATCATTAGTTATTGGTTTCACTGCAATTTAGAGCAATAATGTATATGTCCAATTAAAATGTGTCAAAATCAACTGGAGTGGTGACAATGTCTTTAGCCCTGGCACTCAGGAGGCACATGATTTTGTGAGTTCAAAGCCAACCTGGTCTACATGGAGAGTTCCAGGATAGCCAGAGGTACATGGTAAGAACCTGTCTCAAAAACAAAAGCAAAAAATAAAACAAATAAGAAAATATAAAAATTAAAATAAGTCAATTGAGGAATAGGTTGCATATTTATGACTAGAAATAAAAACACTCACATTTGGTTCAGAGGAATACATTTAACTTTGTTTCTGACAGTCTGTTCAGGCTGGCCTTGAACTTGCTATTTAGCTGAGGAAGATGCTAGCGCTGCTTTCCCCGTTCCAGACTTACAGGAGTGCATCACCATGCTCAGTCTCATGCAGTACTGGGCACTGAACCCAGGGTTTTATCCATGCCAGGAAGCATGCTACCGACAGCGACATCCTCAGCCTCAAGAGAATTCTTGCATACTGGCTTTGCATTCTGAAAAGAATCTGGACAGGCAGTGGTGGCACACACCTTTAATCTGAGTGCTTGGGGGACAGAGGCAGTAAGATCTCTGTGAGTTGGAAACCAGTCTAGTCCACAGAACAAGTTCCAAGACAGCCAGGGCTACACAGAGAAACCCTGTCTCAGAATACACCCTTCCAAAAGAACCTGAAGGACTCTTCAGTAGCAAATCCAACAATAAATATAAACTCTCAAAAGAAGTTTAACACGTGGGTTTTTGTTGTTTCCCGTTTTTTTGAAGACGTAATTTCTGTGCTTACACTCATTCTGGGTGCCACAGAATTTCAAGCAACCAAAACTTCAGGACTGGAGAGGAGGCTCAGCAGGTCAGACACTTGTTGCCAAGCCTGAAGACCCGAGTTTAATCCCTGGACCCACCCGGTAGTCCGTACCAAACCCTGAACAGACTCTGTTTCTGTCTAGATCTATAAATCTATGCTAAAGTTTAACTCACAAGTTAGGTACAGCAAGAAATTAACAATAACTAACGGGTGTAGCGCAGTGATGTGAGCACTTAGATAGGAGACCCAGCACTGTAAAATAAATAAATAAGGGGCTGGAGAGATGGCTCAGCGGTTAAGAGCACTGACTGTTCTTCCAGAGGTCCTGAGTTCAATTCCCAGCAACCACATGGTGGCTCACAACCATCTGTAATGGGATCTGATGCCCTCTTCTTTCTGGTGTGTTTGATGACAGTCTACTCATATATATAAAGTAAATAAATAAAATTTAAAAAAAAATAAATAAATAAATAAAAACACACTGACAATAACATGCTACAATAAAACTGCTAACATCACTTCTGCCGTACGCTATGCCATTATTAAGTACAATAGCTTTTCCTTAGACATAAGGCCTTGATACTGTACAGTTACTCGGGTAATGTGTGCAGGGGCTGAGTATCAGGCAGCCAGGGGACACAGCAGGAACACACTGGTCAGAGGAGTGATCTGCAGCCTGGCTGGACCACAGTGAGATGACAGGGCATTTCATCATACTACTCAGAGTAGGGTGAAACCTAAAACTTATAAGTTGCTTATTTCTGGAATTTTCCACTTAATATTCTGACCTTGGTTGACTGTGGGTAACTGAAACTGAGGGAAGTAAGACCACAGAACAGGCAGACAACTGTAATTGCACTCAAATTCTCATGAAAAGGAAAACTCCCCGCTCTCTGCTGGCCACTCCCTTCTAGGGCTCAGATTTCCTTAGCAGCGATGGCTTCTGCTCCAGCTCTTCGGTCAGACCGCTCTCAGTGCCAAGTCTCCTCTGTCACAAAACGGAACAGTGCCCCATGCAGCAGCAGCTGGTATGAGGTCCTAGATGCAGTACGACAGCCTTCATTCTCTCTCTCTAGCCAATGCTTCTTCCCCTCTTCTGCCGGTGTCTTCTTTTTTTTTATTGGATTTTTTAAATTTACATTTCAAATGTTATCCCCTTCCCTGGTTTCCCGTCCATAAAGCCCCTATTCAATCCACCCTCCCCCTGCTTCTATGAGGGTGTTCCCCGACCCATCCACAGCTTCCTGACTCCCCGCCCTGACATTCCCCTACACTGGGGGTCCAGCCTTGACAGGACCAAGAGCTTCTCCTCCCACTGATGTCCAACGAGGCCATCCTCTGCTACATATGCAGCTGGAGCCATGGGTCTACCCATGTGTACTCTTTGGATGGTGCTTTAGTCCCTGGGAGCTCTGGTTGGTTGGTATTGTTGTTCTTAGGGGGTTGCAAACCCCTGCTGGTGCCTCTCTATTCAGCTGTTGTTACATGTTAGAATTATTCTAGACTCAGGGTTGTTTCTCACTCTCTGTATTTCTAGGTGATAAAACTTATGTCACCAATAACCAACTTTATGCAGACAACACAAATGTCTATCACCTGGTCAGAACACTCGAGTCTCTATCTGCACCAGTCAAACACATTCTTGCCATCTCCTCTTAACATTTCAAAGAGAGTTTGGATTAACTTGTGATTTTTATCCTCTCAGTCTGCTCCAACTCTAATCTGGTCTTGCAACATTGTCCACTTGGTCACAGAGGTCAGAAAACTAGGCATTATCTTTGATACTCCTCTCCCATAACAATCTATCAACAACTCTGTTGACTTTATCTCCTGCTTTCTCGATGCATCCATTTTGATTCTTTGTTTTGTTTGAGATGAGGTCACACATGGTGGCACAGCTATACACTATCTAGCCTTGCATCTCCTGCCTTGGGCTTCCAGATGCTGGATTGTCCGTCCACACGACGCATACTTTCACTTCCCCTTGTCTACCCTGGTCCTAGGTAACCATTATTTCTTAGGCACTGTGATATCTTCCTGTCTCTGTGGCATCCTGAACCCCACAAAGACTCCATTCTGCAACTACAACAGCCCTAAAAACAACAAGGTATAACAAATTGTTTCCAGCCAGTGTTGAGACACAGAAAGCTTGAAGCTGACATTTACTGTCTGGCTGCTACTTCTTCCCAGCTTTATCTCCAGGCTTACTGCCCTGCCTCCGCCTGACAAGGAGGGAATTACTAGTTGCTTGCTTAGTTGACATGCTTATACTTCAGCCCCATTCTGCCAAGGTCTGCTGACCTCCCTGACAAAATCAAAATTCCCAACGTCAGCTCTTACACCACCTTTTACTTCTCCATTAAGAGCTACTGTCAAATTTTTATGTTTGTGTGGTTATCTGTTCCTCTGACATATCTATTCTTTCTTATCGTTGTACCCCTAGAGCCTGGTAAAGTCCCTAGCAAACAAATAATATTTGCTGGATGATTTATATGGGAACTATTGTTTCATTAGAGCAAGTCACGAACTGATTCTGTTTAAATCTTTTTAACTTTATGTGCATGCATGTTTAGCCTATACATCTGTGCACCACAAGCATCTGGTGCTCAAGAAGGCCGAGTGTCAGATCCCCTAGGATTTGAGTTACAAACAGCTGTAAGCCACTATACTGATGCTGGGAATCTAACCCAGGTCCTCTGTTAGAGAAGCCAGTGCTCCTCACAGCCAAGCCATCTCTCTCGACTCCTGATTCTTGTAAATACTCTTGATAAACCTAGCAAAACACATTACATAGATTTATATAAACTTATTACTATGGATGAGAACATTGTACAAGGAGCTGGGGGGATGGGTCAGTGGGTAAAGCACTTGCCTTGCAAGCCAAAGGATTTGAGTCAGAGCCTTAGAATCCATGTAAAAATGCCTGGTATGGTGGTATGTGCTTGTAATCTCAAAGCTGGAGAGGTGGAGACAAGAAGACGCCTGGGGCTCACTAGCCTTCCAGTCTTGCCTAACTGGTGACTTCCAGGCAAATTAGAACCCATCTCAAAGGAGATGGATGGCATCCTGAACATGCACCTAGGATCATTCTTTAGTCTCCATGTGTATAGATGAGTACCTGTGTATACACACCTAAGAGTCATCACAGGGCTGGAGGGCTGGGAACCCAGTGGAGAACACTGGCTGTGCAAGCATGAAGACGTGAGTTTGGATCCTAGCGTCCACACAAAAACCTGAATGTGGCCACCCATACCTGCATCTGCAGTGATGGGGAAGGCTGGGATGGGCAGATGAGGCAGAAGAGGCACATGTACTCTGCTGGGCAGTCAGTCCAGCAGAAACTGTAGGCCTCAGGTTTACAAGAAACTTGCCTCAAAAAGTTGGGTGGAAACTAATGTAGGAAGGCACTTAAGTTACCTCTGGTCTCCACATGTCTGTCTGTCTCTTTATCACACACATGCACACGCGCGCGCGCGCGCACACACACACACACACACACATTAAAAAGTCTACAACATAAGATATTTTAAAGGTGTAGAAAATGAAATTCTCTCTTTGCCCACCTTCATTTTCACTTCTGAGGCAATTACTATTAGTAGTAAGTTTACTGCTAATAGTAAACTACTATTAATAGTTTAATGAGTCAGGTGTGGTGTGGGACAGGCCTGTGCCACCCCGGCAATCAGGCTGAGGCATTAGGACCACCATGCATGTGAGACAATGCTGGGCTACCTCTCCAAAGACTAAGCACTTACAGTATCTTATTTACGTGTGTGTCAACACACTGACATCTCACGTACTTTAAAACATGCTTCAGTTCCTCACTTTAGGTCAGTTTCCCTTTATCTGTTTTTTAAACTGTATCCCACACAGGTTGTTGTACCCCTCTAAAAGGCGGTTATCAGAGCTCCAGGCGGCTCGTTAGTGAGGCAGAACTCCATGCTCACCTGCTTGGCCACTCCCGTCCGTCCTCGAGCTCATTAAGCAGGCGATAAACTTGTTATCCACTTGCTGGAGAACCTGCCATTCACGGAAATATGTAATGTGACACTAACCAAAAGTTAGCAAAAGTTATGCTTGCCTGCAAAAGAGCTAAGACAATACTCCACGTGCTAGCACCCACAGCCAAGACCCAGTGGAGGAGCCAGCTAGAAGGCTCTACAAGCAACTGTGCTTGTCCCAAACCTGATACCTGAGTTTCAACCTTGGGATTCACCTGGTGGAGGGAACAGTTTCTTGCAAGTTGCTCTCTGACCTCCACATGCGCTCTGTGTGGCCTTATGTGGCCTTGCTCCCAGTAAGTACAACAAAGACTTGTTTGCAAACACTGAGTAAGGTTCTGCTGACAATGAAGGAGTTCTTAGGAAGGATAAAATGATGGGCAAGCAGGACAGGTGGAGGGCAGGAAGGGACAGGTGCTGCCTGTGTCACAGGGCACTTCTGCAGTAGTTCCAGCAGAGACTGCAACACACCAAAGACTGCTAACGAGCAGGACTAATTACTGGTCTTTTTCAAGACAGTGTCTCACTGTGTAGCCTGGCCTGGCTTGGAACTCTGTGTAGACCAGGCTAGCCTCCATCCTCTGCCTCACCAGTGCTGGGATCAAAGGTGTGCGCCATCATGCACGGCCTAAAACACAAATTCTCAGCTGTGAGGAGCAGGGAAAGCCATTCTGGACGTGTCAGCCGAGCAGCTGGGAAATGCCACCAACAGCTCTGCCTTGAGGGGCTCCTCTGTCCAGGCTCATGCTCACCTAAGGTCTCTTTCTGGATAACTGTGCCCCTGCTGTAGTCCCTGCCTGTAACCCCCAGGTAGGAGCTTGTTTAGTATTGCGTAATGTCCTAGTTTGTTTCCAACTTTGAAGGCAAGGAGACTGAGGCACTCAGAGCTGTGTACAGAGAACAGAGCAGAAAAGGACAAGGGTCACGGGTCCTTTGGTTAATGAACCTCCTAGTCTATGGCTTCCTTAGCCTTTGCAGCCTGACAGAGGGTCACTTACAAGTGAGTATTTGTGCACAGTTAACAATGTTGATTTATAAATAATTTTTTGGTATTTTTCATATTGTTATAAAATAGAAAATTGAAATATAAATTCTCTGCAGAAATGTTAACAGTCCTTGATACTATCAGCTTGAATTATAATTCATCCCCTGGAAACCTGCTCACTCTATTAAAGGTATTCTTCTTGGCTATTAAAACTAGTCTGGATCCCCCCCCCCCAAGGTAAAAATTCAAGGTTCCAGCCAGGAAATGGTGGCATTAGAGGCCATCCTGGTCTACAGAGCAAGTTCCAGGGACAGCCAGAGCTATACAGAGAAACCCTGGCTTGACAAGTAAAACAAAATTATTTTTAATATAAAATTGATGATGATGACGATGATGATAA
This sequence comes from Rattus rattus, assembly GCF_011064425.1. Classification (NCBI taxonomy): domain Eukaryota; kingdom Metazoa; phylum Chordata; class Mammalia; order Rodentia; family Muridae; genus Rattus; species Rattus rattus. The sequence continues at coordinate 99,367,235 of NC_046160.1, forward strand.
TGATGATGATGATGATGATGATGATGATTTAAGGTTCCGGTCAGATTAAAAGCAAAGGAATCCATGCCTGATGTCTAGTCTTGATTGTCAAATTGACTACATCTGGAATTAACCAAAACCCGAGAGACTGGTACACCTGTGAGGAATTTTCTTAACTAAACCATTTGTGAGCCACTTCTAACCCAGATCTTTTGAAAGAGAAGATCCACCTTTGATCTGAGCCTCACCTTCTGCCGGCTGCCTGCATAAAGGACACGGGAAGAGGAAGTTTGCTTGCCCTGGTTCCTGCTGGCAAGTCATGCCTTCTCTGGCATTAGGCCAGCTTCTTCGGGACTATGTTGTACACTGATGACCAGCTGAGACATCCAGCCTTGAGAACTGAACAACTACTGTATTCCTCAACATTCTATCAGATGGCCATTGTTGGACTAGCTGGACCATTGTTGGAATAGCATGCCATCCTATGCACGTACATGATTGTACATATGTGCTGTCTTAGTCAGGGTTTGAAGCAAGGAAGGTAAAGAAGCCAGTTGGGGAGGAAAGGATTTATTCGGCTTACACTGACGCATCACTGTGCATCACCAAGGGAAGTCAGGACTGGAACTCAAGCAGGAGATGATGCAGAGGCCATGGAGGGATGTGACTTACTGGATTGCTTCTCCTGGCTTACATCCCCAGGACCACCAGCCCAGGGATGGTACCACCCACAATGGGCTGGGTCCTCCACCCTTGATCACTAATTGAGAAAATGCCTTACAGCTGGATCTCATGGAGGCATTTCCTCAAGGGAGGCTCCTTTCTCTGTGATAACTCCAGCTTGTGTCAATTACACACACACAGACACAGATACACACACATGTATGTATGTAGGTAGGTAGGTATGTATGTATTCATTCTATTAGCTCTGTTCCTCTAGGGAGGCCTTGACTAATACAGTTTGTCTCATTTTTTTTTTTTTTTTTGATTCTTTTTTTCAGAGCTGGGGACCGAACCCAGGGCCTTGCGCTTCCTAGGCAAGCGCTACCACTGAGCTAAATCCCCAACCCCAGTTTGTCTCATTTTTAAAAAAAATCAAATAGCTGGATATGGTGGCGCACACCTTTGGTCCTGGCACTCAGGAGGCAAACTCTGAGTTCAAGGTCAGCCTGGTCTACAGAGTGAGTTACAGGACAGCCAAAGCTACATAGAGAAACCATATCTTGAAAAATAACAAAAACAAAAAATTAAACTTCACAAAGTTAGTGTAGGTTAAGTAAGCATTTCACGGCTTTCAGTGTTGCCTTTACCTGCACTGAGTGGATCATCTCTTTGGTGAAGCGATAGGGATATAGAACATTGTGAATCTTAACGGCTAAGCTCCCAGCCTGGCCACTGCTGACGTCAACAGCAACCTAGAAAGACCCAGGAAAGACAAAACTTAATTTTTTTTTTTTTTTTTGGTTCTTTTTTTTTTTGAGAGCTGGGGACCCGACCCAGGGCCTTGCACTTCCTAGGCAAGCGCTCTACCACTGAGCTAAATCCCAACCCCAAAACTTAATTTTAATTCTGTGGAACTGTTTTACCCGATGATTTCAAAGTCCATTAGAATTCTCATTCTGGGGGGTGGGGCTTAGAATAAATAGGCCGGTGGTACAGCACTGCCTAACTCATGCAGGGCTATTATCAATTCCTAGCACTGCAAAGAAGAAAAGCAACCATTTTCATATATTCTACTAGACACAGGATGGGTGGAGGAGAGCTATGATCCCAAGGGCTCTAAAACACAAGTTGTCTAACAAATTTTTATCAACACTGACAAAGCCCAGCATTATTTCAGAACAAATTGTCTATGTGCCATGATTAGGTCTTTCAAGGCGTCTAAGTGAAGAATCAGTAGTCAAACGCTTGTCCGTTACCACACTCATTACCACACTCAGAACATGCCGTGACAACACACCAAAGAAAGAACACTGTCAGGACACGCAGACCTGTTCCTGCAGATGAAATGACATTTGTTGAATGCTAAGCACTTACTACCACCCTGTAAGACAGGACAAACACATTCACTCTTTACACTGAGTGTACATGTTTAAGCCAAAATTCCTGACCTTTCCAAAATGCTGACTTCTCTTCTCTTCATTAAACACTAATATCCAAGTAAATCATCTGGAAATCTGCCTACTTTCCACTCATAATTGTAAATTCATATACTCAGGCATGCCCTTACCCAGCTTAAACGAAGTTCAAATTTAAAAACAGGCAATGAAAAAGTCCTGCAGACTTACCTCTGGGTATCGGGCAAACACTGGATTGCTCCATTCTGAAAACAAAGACTGAAGTGGTTCACTGACAGCAGCAGCATCCACAGCATCTAGGACGAAGGGGGACAGCTGCCATCGAGGCCCAGAAGAGAGTGACTGTCCTCTTCTCCTGAGCTACAGCCTCAAGACCAAAGATTAGACACAGAATCCCCACACTCCACAAATGCCAGAGTGTCCTGGGTTCCTGAATTTGCTCAGATGTCTCTTCTTTGCTTTTGGAGACAGGGTCTTACTATGTAGCTCTGGTGACCTAGAACTCATTATGTAGACCAGGCTGACCTCAAACTTACAACGACTCGACCGCCTCCGCTCCTTGAGTACTGGGATTAAAGGTGTGTGTGCCACTCAACCTTGATGCCACTTCTAAAATTAGTGTTGTGACTGCATCTTCTGGCATAGCTTTTCTCCGAATTGTCTAGAACAATGTTTAAGGGGCCTGGGGAGATGGCTCAGAGGTTAAGAGGTCCTGCTTGCTGCTCTTGCACAGGAACCCAGGCCTGGTTCCTAGCACCCACATGGTGGCTCACAACTATCTGTAACTCCAATTCCAGAGAATCTGCCTTCCTCTAGCCAAAGGCATTGCATGCATGTGACACATAGACATGCATGCAGGCAAAAACACCCACACACCCCATACACACGAAACAAAACAAGTCTTGAAAAATAAAGGAAGAGAGGTTGGGGATTTAGCTCAGTGGTAGAGCGCTTGCCTAGCAAGCGCAAGGCCCTGGGTTCGGTCCCCAGCTCCTAAAAAGAGAAAAGAAAGAAAAAAAAAAAAAGGAAGAATATTTCCAAGTATGTGTCCAGAAAAAAAAAAAACTATAATTCAAATTTTCTTGTTGCCTTTGGTAAAAATATACTTAATCTATTTAAGAAACAACAAAATAATAGATTTCTCTAGCCTTTTTCCCAAAGAATTTTACAAAGATCAAACTACTGAAATATGGAGAAACTTAATCTTTAAAAATAAAAAAACATTTCCGCAGTCACAGACACCATAGCCTATGCATAATCACCCTGCACGAACCTCCAGTCTGGAAAAGCAATTTCTGATGTGAACGCATGTGCTCCGTTACTTAGCGCTGTTGTTAAACAGCGCCGTGGGGAGCGCCTGGCTCCTCAGGCACAGCTGGTGTGGATCAAGCTTCAGAACGCAGCGGACAGTGTGTACTGTCTCCCCGGCCTCTGCTATCACTCACCTCTGTTGTGTCTCCGCCTGGTCCTCTCTTCCTGAGCTCTTGGGAGGAAAGGAAGAACAAGGTCGCTTCTAAAAGGATGACACCTGTACTGGACCCCTAAGTGAAAGAGGAAAGCCTACAGGTTTGAACTCAAAAGTAAACAACTAAAGATGACATAAAATGGCTTTCTCTACAAACTAAACAAAGACATAAGGCAGACCACTAAACACGCCACAGAGAATCAGAAGTTTCCGTGAAACTATCTGCTAACTTACATTAATGCCTTGTTTCTTTACTCATGGATGTGATTCTCAGTGGTGGAAGGGGGGCAGTTGTCTGGGTGGGAGGCGCATTATTAGGCAATGTCTTGAGTCATTTTTCATGGTCATATTTTGGGTAAATGGTGCAGCTACTGGAATCCAGCAGATGGGGATGGGGGTGGGGTTCACTGCTAAATATCCTCCCAGGTGTAGTTACTCAGGAAAGTCTGTCAGACAAACAATTGTGCTTAATGATCCCCACAACTGCTGCGGCCTTAACAAGTTCCCCACTTGTGTCCCTGATCCACAACCTATGTCTCTACGGTAAGCGTGATTTCATTGTATTACATAGCTATCCCTGGTAGACTGTAAGGCTGAGAAGTCAGAAACCACCTCCCTCAGTGTAACAAGCAACAAATGCCAAATGGGTGTGCAAAAAGATGGATCAGCGGGTTAGAGGTGCGGACACGGCAGTCTGGGAAGATACTGTCTAGTTCTAACCATCTTTCTGAAGGAAGAGCACATGAGTCTTAGAACCAGAGAGACAGTTTTGAAAAAGGGGGAACCTGGGGCCGGGGGTATGGCTTCGTGATTAAGAGCAGCAGCTGCACTCCCAGAATCTCTGGGTTTAATTGCCAGCTCCCATATAGTGACTCACAGCCAACTCTAACTCTAGTTCCAAAACTCCAGACTCAATGCCCTCGCCTGTCCTCCATGGGCATGGGGCACGAACATGGTGTTCAAACCTACATGCAACCAAAAATACTCAAATACATAAAAATAAAAAAGGAGGGTGAGCACATAACAGAACTATTACTTGAAAGAGACGAGGACAAAACTGGAGCAAGACATTAGCTAAGACAACACTGTGAGAGTCATAAAAAAGGACACTGATCTGGACTGTGGCTCAGTGGTCAAGTGCTTAACTAATATGCAGGAGGCCCAGCACTGGAAAAACAAGACATTTTTAAAGAGCAAATCCGTGGGTTAAGGACATAACATTGCTCTAAGTTTACCCTTATATAGTAAAGTTTGGGTTTCACGTAGCCCAGCTGGCCTTGAGATGTACCTGCAGATGACCTTCAATTCCTGATCCTCCTGCCTCCACCTCCCAAGTGTTAACGATTAGCAGAGCTTTAACGAGTCCCTCAGTAATTTATTGTGTGTTTATATTTTCATGCGTGGGTCCGCCATGTCCTCCTGTCCCATTATAAAGAGTCATTTCCATGTGAATGGAGGGTGTGAGGCGTCACCTTTTCAATGAACTTGTTTTGATATCAAAATTATTTTCCATTTGGAACGTGACTTAACAGGATTCTCAAATGTTCACAAGATACGGTAATCCAGATGGCTGAGTGGACTGAAGTTTCAACATCGAAATCTACTTAACAGGAGCAGATGTTTATGTTGAATGTGGCAGCTAGGATTCCCCCCTTTGTTTTGGCAACAACCACCCCACAGTTGACCGAGATCCAGTTATTTGCTGGCACTGTATCAGAAGCAGCTACATTTCAGGAAGATGAGGTGCCGCTGTCTCAGATGCTTCTCTGATAAGTGCTCGGCACAGACAAACCAGTACCTATGACCTAGACGGAAAGGCGCACAATGATGCCTTAGGAGCGACTGGCTAGTCTCGAGAACAATACTGAAGGTAGAGGGGTTTCCTGCTCAATTCTCCAGAAGTCACACTAGTGACTTTCATAAGGAAAAAACATGAAACACTAAAGATCTATTTAACCTCAAGTAAATCAGAGCCTCCAACTAGAAACATTTATCCTAAGAAGACATTATAATTTGCAATTATATTCATATAATTTACATTCTTTTACAGCATTTGAGACTTTTAACAGGGATGCATATTTAATGTTTATCCTACTGGTGAAAGCCGAGATTATAGCCAGATGGGAATCAGCTTTACCGATTCCCAACATCTGGCTCTAACGCACTGCCAAAACAATGTCACTTTTAATGTTGCTGGAAACCTGAGAACCCCAAGTCCTAGACCAGGCTCTGGTGTTGCCTTGTGGTGTGACCTGAGAGCCACATTATTATCAACTTCTTACATCAGAAACATAGCAAGTGGATTGATACACGCATTATAGTAAAATACATTTGAAAGATACAGTTATGAAGGCACCTATCTAGCCTACAGTTTGAAAAATGCTGGCCAAATCCTATATTCTAGCGGAAGCTCAGAAAGTCACACTGTACTGACCTAGATCTTACTGGAAACTTGTCTTTCCAACCTTAGGCTGGTAGCCACAAATGGAAGCTGTCCTGTCTCTTAAAGGACAATTTCTACAAGTATATTTGGGAAGAAGGGAAAAACAAGGTGGATAAAAACTGTGGGTCTTTTAGCCATTAACAGTGTACCATTTTATTAAAATGAAGTCCCACTCTCTCTTACACACATAAACATCTTAGACACATGTAAATACATTTACATCTTTATCAGTCTCTACTAAATGCTTGTATTTAAATTATTGTTAAACCCGGTGACTCTCCATGTGCCTTGAACAGTGTAGAGTTCTTAAAACTTTGCCTTCAGAAGCTGAGTGTTGTGGTACATACCTTTAATTCTATAGGATCTAGGAGCAGGAGTTATCATGAGTGCAAGACTAGCTACAAAAAGAGTTTGAGGCCACCCTGGACTGCATAGCAAGACCCTATCTCATTATTCCTCGACCCCAAAACCACCCTCCGCCAAAGAAAACCAATAAAACACAGTCTTACAGTGCTATCTGCTGAGGTCATCTCTATGAACAATAATTTTATCGCTCCTTGGCCACTATTCTCTTTTTAAAAAACATTTCACGCCAATGAATATTGCATACTTACCATTCCCAAGTAGGACATCCACAGCCACGGTTGTCAGATCTTTAGTACAAGGAGTCTGAATGTCATCAGTAGGAGCAACAAACGTGCTAAGCCCTGTCATTCTGTTGATGTAGACCGTTCTTCCCAGGGTTACGTCGAAATGCTGCTGCCAGTCCATACTGTGCGTACTTGATTCTTCATTGTCAGAACAAGATCTTGCTTTAAATCCGTGGCTCTGGGAACAGACTCCACGTTGGCTGCCGGCGCTATCTTCTACCTGACGCGCTACCTCCCTGCTGGCAGAGTCAGGGCTTCTGCTCTGTTGCTCTGAGGCTCTGATAAGAACATGGGAATCTTTGCTGATTTTAGAATCACTACAGGGTAACAGCAAGGAAGTTTCTGGTTTCTCCCTGTCATCTGTTACACTGTTAGAACACAGCACGCTGTTTTTATTGATGGAATCATCCTCTGGGGCAGAATCTGGCATTGGAAGCACTCCACTCTCTGTTTTTTCAAGTTTATTTTTAAATAATTCACAAAAATGTAAGTCCAGCCTAGCGCACTGGCTATTGTCTTTCCAACTGGGATCTGAGTCTGGACGTTCACTAACAGGACCTGCCATCTCCATGGTTTGCATCTCTTTTTCAGAATCCTTGAGTCTGGATAATTTAGAAGCCAGGGCTTCAGTGGACTTCTTAACCTCAGAAGGTTTTCTGTTACAGTGGAGCAATTCCGCCAGAGTGATAGGACTTTCTCTCAAACCAGGCCTCTGTTCTAAGCGATCTTCTTTGGAAAGTGTCTCTGGGTACAGGATGGGACGTAATGGTTGACATCCATCACTGTGCTCTGATGGAGTGATCTCACCACCATCAGACATATCTGCGAGGCTCTTATCTTTCAGAAGAACATCGGGTTCATTGTGAGGCTCAAGATGGGTCCTGACGTCAGTGTCATTGTCCTCTTCTGCAGCTAGGGAATTGCTAACCTTCCCATACTGCCTCTTAAACTTCTCTAAAGACCCTATTTGTGAACGCAAGCTTAGCTTCCTACGGACTACGTGTTTGAAGGAACCCATTTTACCTATTTTCTCACAACCACCGGAAACGTTTCTACACCACGGAAAGGAGGATGTATCAGGCAAAAAGCAATCTGTGTGTGATTCTTTACGGCTTCTCTGAAAAAGGGCCAAGTTGTCATCTGTTGCTACAGGTTTGTTCTCTGTCCCATAAGCTGTACTTGTTCTGCAGAATCTTTTGTGGGGCGGCTGAGTGGATTCTTTACTTAAAGTGCTCGTTAAACCGCTGCTGTCTGGAGTCTCACTTGCATGGTGTGTTCTGTTTCCAAATGCTTCCTGGGCACTTACAGGACCAGGCCGAGCATAATTTTTAAACGACTGTTCTGTTTCAGGTGACTTGGCGGGTTCACGTTGTACCACATGAGTGATAAAGCCAGTGGAGCACAATTTAACCTGTCCATAACTAAAAACATTCACTCTTCCATGGCCACTGGGCTCCTTTTTTCTCTCCGCCTTCTTCCGAGTACCCTGTGCTCTTAATAATGTTGTCTCAAAGGGCAGAGGTTGGCACCCCACTTCAGGAGCGTCTTCAAGTTGCTCCAGTTGACTCTGGATTTCACTATTTGGAGGAATGTTGGCAGCCATGACATTAACAGTACTACTTTTCGTCTCTATTTCTAGATCTGCCTCACTCTCCTCAAGGGGATGATGAGTTTGAATGGGGCCTGAAAACATTTTTGGACTGGTTTCATGTGGCCTTTCTGAAGTCCTATTTTCCAACAAAGATTTTTTCCATTTCTCATTTTCTCCAGCGTGTGATGTTTTGGCTATGTCTTCTTCTGACATCCTTGATCCTAAGTAAGCACTGTCGCTGTTGTATAACGCAGACTCTACCGTTTTTCTATGGCCCAGGTCATCTGATTCATAAGTGTATGAGTCCTCTGTCTTTTTTCTGATAGCTCCTGAATCGCCAGAATTTTGTGTGGTTCTATTTTCTAAAGTAGCTATTCTTTTCACAGCTTTTGACTGCAAATTAAACATTTCATAGGAATCCAAAATATTATTACATGCTTCCTGGAAACTGCTCTGGTCACACTTCTCATGAGTAGACTGTGTCTGAAGTGTTGTACCAATCAAACTAAAACCATTATCTTCATTAAATTCCTTAATATCTTCACTTGATAATTCTACAAATAATTTTTCTTGCTTTAAAAACTTTTTTATTCCCTCCTGAACACAAATCAACGCGGTATCCCAGTTCTGGAACTCAATCAGAGTTTTGGCTGGCTCTATGCACACATCGTACTCACAGAACTGGCACTGCACGTTGATTACATATATCCCATGGAGTTCTGAGGCAGAACGGTGTCGAGGACTTGAATTCATTTGCCTACTGGCAGAGCCATTCTTTGGCCTGCATATAATACTTTCTTTCCTTAATAAAAAGTCAATAAGTTTATGCAACTTTGTTCTTAAAACTAGTCTTCTGTTCACAAACAAAAACTGCATATTCTTATTGTAGTGTGCTTCAGAGCTGATGTAGCCATTAAACTCAAATTCCTTATACTTATAATGTATTTCTCTTAACTTTTGGGACTTGCCCAATCCATAAATTTGATAAAACCGAGAACATATGTCTTTGGTTTTAGGGAGCTGAAGAATCATGGAACCAGAAACGTCATTCCTCAAAGAGAAAGAAATGGAGGGGTGCATAAGTGAGAGGGCTTCCACCCTCTGCCTAACCTTCTCAAACTCTAGTCTAGGGTCCATGCTTTTCCTCCGTACAGGAAACTGGTAAAACAGGTTATAGACCGTCACTGTAGTCCCCACGCTCGGTCTGGTCAAGTCCGCCTCACGGGCGGCGAGGGCTTTTCCGTTCTGAAACATCTTCACAAAGGTCTTCAATGTTGTGCTTTTCTTGGATGAAATTTCCACAGCACTAGCCATGTCAGCTATACTTGCCAAGGCCTCTCCTCGGAAACCGTAAAACGTTGGGTTCTCCAGGTCCCGTACTGAGTGGCATTTACTAGTAAAATACCGGTTCCCCACCTTCTCCACGTCATCCCCCGCCATCCCAAGTCCGTTGTCTATCACTTGAACTTGGAAGGTTTCCATATTCACTCTGATGGCCACACATGTTGCCTCAGCATCAATACTGTTAAGGGTAAGTTCCTCAACACACTGGCCTAAGGAGCTTAGGGCTAAACCAGAACGCAACTTGGCTTGTACTTCATCTGACAGACACCTGATCATGGCAGGGAAACATGCAGAGAGAGCAGCAGACACCGGCTTCCTTCTCTGACTGGAAATAACCACCTATGGAAAAACAAAACACGGCACGCACTCTATTAAACCTCAGTTATGTTGCATCCACCCCCTCCCACCCCATCCCCCTTCTCTCGACGATTACAAAGAACTACATACAGTTTGAGGTAAATAAAGTACTAAACCGGAATGTGAAACAGAGGTAGACTTCTGGTTTCTAGACAGCGCGTAAAACTCATGCCTTGTATAACGGACTTCAATTCCAAAGAAGCATTCATAATTTCATCATTTTCGCTGTTCCTAAAATGAATGCCCTAAAGTGAAATTATAATTATGCTGGATGCTGACCCGTAAAGACACTATTCAAATTTCTAAGCACTTCACTAAAAACAGATGGCTAAATTAAACTCAGCTAAGAAACACTAGCTAGAAATTATTCATGAAAAAAGTCCAAGATAGTTTCATAACATTTATACTTTACACAATTAACCACGGCTTTTAGAAAAACTTTTGATGTTCTAAGACGCTGTAAGTAGGAAGGCAAAACGATGGTACGAATTAAAAAGTCAAACCTATCAAGGAGACACAAGAAGCAACTACTATCGTTGCATTACTTTATCAGGAAGAGGTTGGGGGATGGGAAGAGGCAAAACTTGGGTATTTGAGACTTGTGTAGCCTCCTGTGTTGCTTGATAGCTTGTTGAAATGCCCTTATTACTGATATTCCTTTATATTGATACTCTCGATCTTTTATATCCCCACAACATAGTTTAGCAATAACAAGTAATGGTATGGGGTGGTCGGGCCCTGACTTCAAGTTTTCTTGTACAAACAACCCTAAGACTCTAGGTCGTTAAAGGTCTCATTCTTTTTTTTTTTTTTCGGAGCTGAGGACCGAACCCAGAGCCTTGTGCTTGCTAGGCAAGCGCTCTACCACTGAGCTAAATCCCCAACCCCTAAAGGTCTCATTCTTAAGCGACAACAGCGTGGCTGGTAGCAAGGCTGGTTTTTTTAAAGTCTAAGAAAACCAGAGCTCCTATTGCTCTCTAAGACAACGCACTTAGCAGCCGTTGGCAAATGGGGTGAATGTTTAATGAGTATTCCGATTACACCTCAGTTGTAGGGTCAAGACAGTCCGGGTTCCCGTGCAGGCCGGGCCGCGCCTGCGCAGTCCACCCGCCCCGCCGTTCCGGGGGAGCCCCGGCTCCGCCAGACGGGCCTGCGGCCGTCACCACTGCTCCTGTAAAGTTAGACAAGCTCTCGGGACCATATTTCACCACGTGCTTTCCCGCTTCACCTCGAATCTCCTCCATCAATTCTCACGGACCAACCACCTCCAACGTCCGGTGTTCGCTCCGGAGCATGCGCTTCCGAGACGCCGCGAGCCGGCTTCTGCACGACGTCTCAGTGCGCAGGCGCCAAGGTGGCCAAGCCGCGCATCCCTTCACCTTTCAATTATTTCTTGGGCTTTACTCTCTGTTGAGGATTGGGTGAAAGGCTGTTTTTAGTCAATTTTATTACTTTGTTGCCTTTCGTCTCCTTTGCATATTCTAATACTTAGTTCCACACATATCTTTCTGGTCCTTAGTCTTTGTTCGCTAGATTGTTTTTTTTCTTTTTTTTTCTTTTTTTTTTTTCTTTTTTTTCGGAGCTGGGGACCGAACCCAGGGCCTTGCGCTTGCTAGGCAAGTGCTCTACCACTGAGCTAAATCCCCAACCCCTGTTCGCTAGATTGTAAATAGTGGGGTTTGGTTTGTTTACTGCTGTGTCCTGGTGGCAAGTAGATATTCAGGGAATGAATGCAGAACATTTTAAACTTAATGCTTTATGGAGCTGGAAGGCTGACAAGCCTCTCTCTTTGTGTCTCTGTGTCTATCTCTTTCTCTTATCTTTTTCCCCAGACATGACTCCTCTGTGTAACAGCAGCCCTGGAACTCACTTTATATAGACCAGGCTGGCCTCAAACCCACCCGCCTCTGCCTCCCAAGCGCTGGGATTAAAGGCGTGCCCCGCCCTCCCAGCCCAACTCTCTTAATTTGCAAATCAGGACATCAGGGTCCCTCCCTCCTCTTTTTCTCTCCCACCCCTCACCCCTCACTACCACCACTGCTTTTTCCTAACTGAAGAGGCACAGTGAGAATATTTTGGGAGTTATTAGGCAGTCCTCAGTTTTGTCTTCTGTCTCAATTTCATTGACCCTCCTCCCCCTCCACCCTGAAACTTAAAAAAAAAAAAAAAAGATTTATGTACTTTATGGATTTATGTCTGCCTGTACATGTGCACACCAGAAGAGGGCATCGGATCCCTTAGTCTTAGAGTCATGGGCTGTGTGAACCACCATTTTGGTGCTGGGAATTGAACTCAGGACTTCTGGAAAAGAAGCACCCATTCCTTCTCCCTTTTAAAGGAACTTATGACAAATTTTAAAATAAGTATATATTTGTTTAATTACTAACCAAACCAACTTCTGGAATCAATGAAGCAAACTTCTGATTATGGCTCAGTTTGCCCGGGCTTCTTGACAAAAGGCCACAGGCTGGGTGGTTTAAGTGTGTTAGGGGGGTGGGGGAGTGGGGTGGTGGTGGTGGTGGTGGTGTTTGTTTTGTTTTCAGTTCTGGGACAAGTCAGAGAGTAAGGCCGGGATTCCTTCTTGGGTGTGGCTGGCTGTCTCACGTGGTCTTTTGTGCATATACACTTGTGAGTCAGCAGTCCAATGGGATGAGGGGAGGGGCAATCCAGCCCATAACTACTTTATCTGAATTTCTAACCCTTGGAAAAGGAATAACAGTAGATGCTTCAAATGATTGAAAGCCAAAAGTCATTAGTGAAACACAGCATCTGAACACTTAACAACCCAACCTGGTGGCATTTGCTCTCACTACACATGAAGTCCCCTGGGCAAACAATTTAAAGAAATGACTCAAAGTCACTTCTCTTTCAGACCCCTTCAAAATCTTCCTTCCACAATGTTGACTGAATACATCATGTTGCCCAAAAGTTCACCAATGATTGAAAGAGAAAAAGGCAGTGTCAGCATGAGGTTCTGATGTGTTTTTATTGGTCTTTCGTCATACATGTAATACCTGGTAACTTTCAAACATGCAACTATAATAACTTACTAACAAATTCTAATACTGAGCACAGAATCATTCTATTTTATATATACCGATAAAAAAAAGGAGTGAGATTACTTTGAAAAAAATTAAAATTCGTGTCATTATTTTATAATTTGGAAGTCTGAATAATCCAAGTTTGAGATGATTTTCTCATTGTTGAAGTTTGCTCGGTCGATGTGAGATTTGGGACTTCCTCTTTTCTCCAGCCACTCCTGCATAAAGCGGACCTTGGAGACGGGGCCTTGCAGTTGTCCTTGCACCGTGCCCCTGTTGGTGTTCTGAACCCAGCCCACCAAACCTAGCTTTTTGCTCTCAGCCTAAGGGAAGAAAAGAAAGAAAGAAGTCCGGTAAGAGTGCGCAGAGCAAAGTGAGATGAGGATCTGTGGCCAGCATCCTGGCCTGAAAGCAAAGCACCACAACTAATTTGACATTGTCCAGAAAAATCAAAACAGACACCAGAAGGATCTCATGGCTGATTCTTAGCCACTTGATTCCGTTTTCCTTTTTTTCTTCTACAAAACCCAGCATTTGATTTCTCTAGCATTTTCCACTGCACAGTCATTGTGGCTGAGCACTAGAGCAGGCCCCCAGAAGATGCCTTCAGAATGATGTCCTAATGCTTACGGCTTGTTCCTTTCCTTTCTTTCTCTGAGACAGTCTCATGTAGCCTGGGCTGGCCTAGACAGAACCCATCGGTAGATCAGGTTAGCCTTGATCTTCCAACCCTCATCCAGCCTGTCTTCTTAGTGCTGGGATTATCAGTGCGCGGCACCATGTGTAGCCAAGTACCGTGAGGTGGGGAAGACCCTGAGTTTCAGTTTGGTTTTGCAGGACTGGGGATTTGCCTAGGGCCTCATACATGTTACCAAGGGAGGCAAGCACTTCAGCTCTAAACTACCCGCAACCCTCATTTTCTCTTCTCCTAATCAGCAATCTAGTGGGTGTGTTAAACAGAAAAAGCTTCGAGTTATTTGATCCCTCCCTTTGCCTTTAGCGAGGACCACACCTAAACGAATCCAGATGAAGGGACCCACTGTATCTTTAAAGATCACTGCACAGTATTTCACAATTTCCTGGGCAACACAACCATTGTTTTTACTGTGAGGACCCGCTAACCCAACATGTTTACGTTGCACCCAAAGCCCACTTTCTGTCACACTTGGTGGAGAAGGGAAGCAGCTGTGAGGCCTCTGAACACTCAGGGTTCACGAGGCTCCATAGCTATCAGGTTTCCACTTGCCTTTCTTGTTAGATCAGGGGCCTGCCTGTGGAAGACACGGGCTGCTCTAAGAGACCAGATTGGTAGCCTGGAGAAATCAGGCCAAGTCCATGCGGCAGTTCTTTCTGGACCAAGAGTTAAGAAGCCATGCTGTGTTACGGCCTCATAACTTACAGTCCCTAATATACAGTCCTGTCCAGTACTGGTTCCTCAGCGCTCTTATCCTGTAGGCTCTCCTAAACTAAGTCACTAAAAACAACTTACTGACAAACTCTAATATGGAGAGAACATAAAAGTCGGATATTTCCCCTTGTTTGGGGGTTTCGTTGAAGGCACCATCTCTCTTGGTTATTCCTTCTACCTATCATGCAGGTCAGAGGACTGTTCCTTCCTTCCACCATGTGGGTCCTGGGGATTGAGATCAGTCCACCAGCAGCCTTGGTGGCAAGTGCCTTTACCCACTGAGCCACCTTCCCATTCCTCTCCGAGTTTTCAATGAAATCCTTTAAGTCGTGCCATGTTGCCTGATCTGATGAATTAATGCTCTCCTACCTCAAGGCCTGCCCACAGACCCCAGAGTCACAAAGGTCTCTCAATAAAGCTCATTTCTTGAAGAGGATCTCATGGTAGCCACCTTTCCAAACCTGGTGCTCCTTTTCCTAGCATTTCATTTCTCTCCTCTAATAAGTAATCACAGTTAAACATGTGTGGGCTGGCGAGGTGGCTCAGTGGTGAAGAACACTAGTTGTTCTTCCAGAGGACCTGGGTTCAATTCGCAGTATCCACAGGACAGCTCACAACCATTTGTAACTCTAGTTCCAGGGGATCTGACACCCTCCTACACACTTGCAGGCAGGCAAAGTACCAATAAACAGAAAAATAAAATATTAATTAAAAACATAAAGTTGCATGTGCTTATGAAGAGAAGCTGACACGTGGTTTGTCCTGCCTTGGTGTTCCTTATGGAGCCGTGGCAGAAGCAAGCATTGAGGAAAGACAGTGATGGGCTGGAGCTAGTTTCATTGCTACATAAATCACAATTAGGATATTCTATTGCTGTTGATCGATAGGAGAGGTTGGATTACAAAAGAGTACAGGAGCTAACACGACTGCATGGGCAAATGACGGCATAACCCAGAAAAGGTGGGAGACTGCTGGAGTGTACCAAGGAAAGCATTATGTACAAACACACACACACACACACACACACACACACACACAAATAATGTTCTGAGGAGGAACTGGATGGAGTAGTCATCAAAGCAGCTATAGTCAGGGCAGACATGTTTGCATGATGAACAAAAATATTTCCATCAGGGCTGGAGAGATGGCTCAGCGGTTAAGAGCACTGACTGCTCTTCCAGAGGTCCTGAGTTCAATTCCCAGCAACCACATGGTGGCTCACAACCATCTATAACAGATTCTGGCGTATCTAAAGACAGCTACAATGTACTCATATATACTAAATAAAGTATTTAAAAAAAAAAATTTCCATCAAATAACAGCCTCGGGGATGGACGGGACACTAAGGCTTCTGTCTGCAGTGGGTATAGTTGTGCCAAAGGAGAAACATAAAAGAAGAAAGCAGAGAGTGCACTCTGAGGAAGGCAGCCCATCCAGCCAACTGTGTAACTGCGCCCTTGTGCTCCAACATAAGCTGGGGGAGCTTGCAGCCTCCAGCGGTTAAATCACCAGTCAGCAAGCAGCCATCAGCGTGACTCTGCAGTTTTGAGCAGGAGGTTGTATCGGCCAAATAAATCTCTCATCTGAAATGTGATTGACCTGGATTCCCGTGAACAAGACACTCCCAATTCTGACCCATCCGAGGATGGGAATTTCCAACAGGTTCTATTTGTGTGCTAAGTTTTACTCTTGTTTTTAAATGATATCATAATACTGCTTGCTGATTCAGATTCAGATTAGAATATCCGAGTGCTGGAGAACTCTGTTCTCTGGGCTTAAACCACAACTTAGCAGTTATGATTCCTGGAGAAGCCCCTCATGTTAGGCCCAATAGCATTCCATCCTCGGGGAGGGAGGCACACGAAGCAGCTCCTAAGGGACTCTCAGCACAGCACACTAACTGGCATAAAAGGCAACTACACTCTAACCCTCCCTGACATCACTTAAGGATGGGGGATGGGGACTGCAAGCTGTAGCTGCCTGTAAGTCGTTCATATTTAATCAAAATTAAAGCTCACTGGTTTACCAAGCTGCAATCGTTTGTTTGGTCTGTTCTTGGTACCCTAATAGGGTGAACAGACATCTATCCATGTCTCCCCAGGAAAAATGAACAAAACAATGCATAAAGTGAAATTCCAACAGCCTTCTTTGAAAGGAAATTCCAATATGCTAACAACATATTGAAAGCCATTTTCCAGGCTGGCAAGATGGCACAGCGGGAAGAGCTACTTGCCACCAAGCCTGATGACCTGAGTTTGATCCCCAGGACACATAGTGGAAGGAGAGGAGAGAAGTGACTCCCACAAGGTGTCCTCTGACCTCCACATGCATGTAAACACACACACATACACACACAGACACACACACACAGATCCAATAAACATTTTTGCTTACACAGTCCATATATATATAAATTATATATATAGTTATTTATATATGATTTTTTATTTTCATTTTTTTCTTTGAGGTTGGGTCTCACTATTGTAACCCAGGCTGGTCTTGAGCTCATTTTAGTGCCCACACCCTCCTCCTCCTCCAGCCTTCAAGAATGTGCACCACGGAGCCAAACCTTCTAAGAACAATTTAAGGAATCCAATCGCCAGTTCTTGTTTCAACCTAAGAAGAAAGTCTCTCAGATGAATAACTAGAACTCTGCCTTAGTACAGTAGGAAAAGAACCAGCTGACAGGGTAGCCCGGAGGCAGAAGAATTTGCAGGGGGCCTGATGGCCAGAGTTCTGTGGAAGGGGAGACCTGAGCAGGAGAGAAGGTACAGTAGAGGAAGTGGGTGCACAAGCTGCTGGGCAGTTGAGGGAACAAAGCCTGCAGAGGCCGGCATTGCTCAGGGATCTGGAGTCTGCTTCTCTAAGGGCTGCATGGCCTCCCAGGAAAGCAGTGGCCACGTGGGCTAAGGAGAGGCATCTGGCAGAGCCTGGTGTGCTTTTCTTTCCTGGCACAAACAAACCACATACCCCTGCTCCCCAAAAACTCCCCAAAGCTTAAGAGATCAAAACACGAAAAGCCTTAGGGAAAAACATAGGCATGACTCTTCATGACCCTAAATCCCTAAAAGGACAAATCACAGCACTACAAGTACAGCCGCCGCCGCCACCACCACCGCCGCCACCACCACCACCCCCACCCCAGAAAAAGCAAAATTGGGAGTTCAAAAGTAAATCCTAGGGGTTGGGGATTTAGCTCAGTGGTAGGCGCTTGCCCTAACAAGCGCAAGGCCCTGGATTCGGTTCCCCAGCTCGAAAAAAAAAAAAAAAAAAAAAAAAAGTAAATCCTTCCGCTGGGCATGGTGGCTCACGTCTGTAATTCCAGTATTTGGGAGGAATACCAGGAGTCTGAACCCAGTCTAGGCTATACAGTGAAACTTTCTCAAAACAAACAAAATGAAAAACTTTGATGTTTCAAAGAACCCTGTCAAGAAAAAGGAACTCTCCAAAGTGAAAGAAATGTTGGAATCAGACATTTGCAAAGAGACCAGTATCAAGGCAGAGGCTGGAGAGATGTCCAGTGGTGAAGGACACTTGCTCTTGCAGAGGACCCGAGTCCATTCCCAGAACCCACATTAAGTGGCTCACAACTGCCTGAAACCCCAGCTCCAGGGGATCTCCACCCTCTCCTATCCTCTGTAGGCACTCGCACCTACTCTGCCGTATACTCCACAGACAGTCACACAGATGTTCACATAAACACAAGTTTCTAAAAAGAGAAAGAGTGCTGGGCAGGGTAACATACACCTTTATTCCCAGCACTCAGGAGAAAGAAGCATGTGGATTTCTTAGGTTCCAGGCCAGCCAGGGCTACAGAGTGAGACCCTACCTCAAACTCAAATAAAGAAAGGTAAGAGACAGAGACTTCGTATCTGGAGTAGATAAAGAGATATTAACACATACATAAAAGAAGGAAAATAACTCAATTTAGAAATGGGCCAAGGATTTGAATACAAAGTTCTCCAAATATACAACATCTTCTTTTAATACCAGTTAGCACATAAAAGATACTCATCCCTGTTCATCAGGAGAAGGCAAATTACCCTGAGACCGTACAAACATGTTATTCAGCCTTAAAAAGGAAGGAGGTTCTGACTCAGGACGTGTGGATGAATCTTGAGGGCAGGATGCTAGTGAAGTAAGGCAGTCACAGAAGGACGAATACTTTATGACTCTACCTGTAAGCTAGCTACAACGGTCAAATTTATAGAGATCCAACAAGATGGTTCTTGCCACCAAGCCAGATGACCTGAGTTCGGTCCCTGGAATCTACATGGTAGAAAGAGAGAACTGACTCCCGTAAATGATCCTCTGACTTCCACACATATATCTATACATGGGTAGCAGGATCATGACTGCCAGGGGCTGGTGGAGGGGAAGACAGGAGCTGGTGGTTAGTGGGTAGAGATAAAGAAAAAAGTGTATGTGTCGGGGGTAAGTTCTTCAAATGTTCCTTGGTGATAAGAATGTATGAATGGGGGTTGGGGATTTGGCTCAGTGGTAGAGCGCTTGCCTAGCAAGCGCAAGGCCCTGGGTTCGATCCCCAGCTCCGAAAAAAAGAATAGAAAAAAAAAAAAAAGAATGTATGAATGTATGAAGGTTACAGAATTCTGTGTTTTCAAATGGTTAAAATGGTAAGGTTTTCAGTACATTTCTACCATAATTTTAGAAAAAACGTGTTACTCCAGATAATTTGGAATATTCAGTTATCTTTCTGTTATTGATTTGTACTTACTTCTCCTGTGACTGAAGAACATTACTTGTACAACTTGAGTTGTTTTAAATACTTTGATACCTGAACTAAAACAATGAAAATTCTCAATTAGCTGCTATGTCACATCCTTTAGGATGGATATGGTGAGAGACGCCCTTGTGCGTTGGGGAGATTAGTGATGGGAAACAGAGGTAGAGGATGCCAAGTTTTTTGTTATCTGGTAGAGGGCTTGCTTAGCATGCAAACGTCCCTGGGTTTGAGTCCCATGGTGGGGGGAAAAAGTTGAGGTATTGAAAGGAAGTTGGAGGAATAAACTTGTCGTATGTATGATGATGGGTGATTCTGTAACTTTCTCCAAAGATTGGTTCACCTAACGCCACCTCTCTATCTTGATGGCAGCTTTCCTATAAAAATGACTTAGCCTGGTGACAGCACAACAGGGTGTGCTAACAGTATTCTTCAGAATAGTGTCCAGGTGCTCCCTTCCCACTCTCCCAGTGCCCATTCGTGAGAACCAGGCCTCCTGTCCATCACTTCGTGATGCGCCCCGACACTTAAGTCTATAGGCCACATACCTGAGTGTACTTGCGGAAAAACACCCCTTGAACCTTTCCAAAAATTTCGTAATCCACTGAGACCAAGGTGTCCCCTTCTGCCATGCTCAAACCTGTCAGAAACAGCAAGGTGAGACATCATCCTAAGAAGGGCTGCACCCGTACTCCCCACACCATGGGGGCTTTTCCGGAACCTCAGGATCCCGGAACTGTAAGGAGTTTAAGTGGGTGGGTATGTGTAAACACAATCCCCTGGTGGTGTGGGGGGACTTCACCTGTTCACCCCGCTACCCTTGCAGCCCTGAAGCCGCCATCCATCCTATCCCCATGAGGCCCGCCATCCCCTCCACTGACACTTGGATGATCCGAGCGGCGGACACTTGAGTTTCCGGGGCTTCCCCACTAGGCGCTGGACAGCCCCGAAGAAGACCTTTAGATCAACTGCCCGCGCCACGCTAACTGCCGCTTCCGGAAGTTTAGAGCGCAGCTTCTCCAACGCTGCCCTGCACGTCCGTCATCACGATCTAACCAATCAGAGGTGGCTCCTCGGCCAAGAGTACGCCCGAGGGTGGGGCTTCAAGACAAATGGGTCACATTGTGGAAGGAGCCTGGGATTGATTTTTGAGGCCGGTTTTGCAAACATTGGCCAACTTATTCCCTACTTCGTCACTAAGTGTGCACCTCTTGTCATTTTCCCGTGGGTATAGAAAGCATAGACAAAACACTTAATATGTCCACTCATAAACTAAGCACCAACATGACTGCCTACTGGGTGCCTAGGGCTGTTAGCATAGTCTGTGACTGTAATAGCAGATCTGGCCTGCCTTCCTCCCCCCACCTCCCTCCAGTTGTCTTCCAATTCTGGGTCAAGCATAATTTTAACTTCATAACAAGGGACAATAAATGCACACGACATCACAGTGAAGTCATTCTATCTGGGGTTTTGGAAGCTGCAACCCAGAGCCTACCTTACTAAGATTATGCTTAAAATTGATAAGTAGTAAAGCATGGGCAAGTAGTTCATGGCTCGGAATCTCAATAGAATCAATAAATCTGAGCAAAATAACCAAACTGCATGCATTTGCTTTTAGAAAAAGGGAATCACTAAGGGGTTTCTAGGTGAGGATTGCTAAAATAAGATTTGATTTGTAGGTATCGGAACTCAGCTACCCTTAGGATCAAGAATGCCTATGAAGCAAATTGAGTGTGGCGTTTATTGTTCCCTCTTGGATTGCTTGTACCATATCATTTCATCACACCGAGCTCCATTTGTTAATATGTGGGGCTGGCAGACTTGGCGAGATGAGATAGTTTGCGGTGGTAGCTATGGAAATCTATCATTATACTAGTTCCCCGTTACAAAGTTAAAAAGCCTCCCTGCTGGGGGGAGGAGGAGCAGGACTGAATGGTGTCCTTGGCAATATTTGAAAACAACACTAAACACTGTGTTTGACTGATGTAATTTCTCTAACCTTCAATTAAAGTAAGTCAAATCCCTATGGATTCCAAACCCATTGAGTAGTGAAATGGATGGAAGGCCATATGGTGTACAAGAGGGATGATATATAATCGGTGCCCTCAAAGAGCTCTTCATTGTAGCTACGAGTGCACAGAATGACAAGATCCTGGGGAACATGGTGATTCATTTCTCTAACTCTGAGAGCTCACCATGAACCAGCCCAGCATTAGAACAGGGACAGAAGGTGTTATGAAGAAGCAAAGAGATTAATTCTGACTGGAAGGACCGAGAAAGAGGTGGTGGAGAGGACAGCATTTTTCCAAAGTTACAGAATCACTACCAGAAAATGACGGAGCCAGGATTTAGTTTCAGGCAGCCAGTCCAAAGTCCACTTCTAGGAATACTCTCTCTTTCTCCAGTCTGTGGGTGAGGTAGTACCAACAGGCAAGACGGCAGAAATAGTTGTGATGAAACCAGGGACTCTCAAACACCATCTGCTCATTAGGATCCTAGGGGAACCTTTTGAATATATGCCCACATTTTATTCCCAAGATACTGCGTCCCACTGCACAGCCATGGCTGAGACCTGCTGAGGTGGACTCAATCTATTCAGGGGAGGCAGAACTGTAGGGTGATTAAGTCATGGATCAGTTCCTCAAGAAGTCAGTAGGGAAGAGAAGGATTTAGTAGTTAGCCATGGAGGTTGGATCCATTGCCAGGTATTGTAATGCTTAATACTGGCCCCCAAGGCCTGACTGGCCCCAGGGATGAGGAGATCCTCACTACACCAAGTGATGCTATGCAACCTTAATTTAAAATGATTGGCTGAATAAAGATACCCACAGCCTATAGCTGGGCAGAAGAGAGGTGGGTAGAACTTCAGTTGCAGGGCTTGAGGTTGGAAGAAGGAGAGAGATGAGGAGGAGAGAGGCAAAGAGAGAAGACACTATGGGGTGGGTGAATCACAAGAACACGGCCATGAGGGCTGGACAGTCAAAGTAAGAATGGCCCAGGAGGAACATGGCAAGTTATAACTCAGGGTTATTGACAGGTAAGTAGACAATAACTTTGAGGGTTGATATCTGCTCAGCTCTAGTGTTTCTAAGGCTAGTTATAAATATGTTTTGTGTCTTTTATTTGGGAACTAAATGATCAAAGGTGGGATAGTAACCCCTAACTAATATCAACCACAACGGTTAGCTCAACTTAATCATTTTACAATGTATACTTGTATCAAAACATCACGCTTTACACTGATATATAAATATATATATATGTATGTATGTATATGATTTTGTGCATCTTCTTGTTCATGTGTGTATGTGGACACACATATGGAGGCCAGAGGACAAGCTAGAGTGTCATTCTCCAAGTACGACCCATTTTTTTTCAACAGGCTCGCTCACTGTCCTGGAACTTGCTGGGTAGGCTCGGCTGCCTGGCCAGGGAACCCAGGGAGTCACCTGTCCTTGCATTATCAGAAGTAGGATTACAAATCTGTGAAAAAACGGCCAAGCTGGGCTTTTAAAAATGTGGACTGTGATGACTGATTCAGGTCTTCCTGTTTGCACAGCTGAGCTAGTTCCACAGACCCAAACAATTTTTTTGTAATATGTATTTACTTTGCGTATATGAGTACACTGTTGCTATCCTCAAACACACCAGAAGAGGGCATCAGATCCCATTACAGATGGTTGTGAGCCACCATGTGGTTGCTGGGAATTGAACTCAGGACCTCTGGAAGAGCAGTCAGTGCTCTTAACCGCTGAGACATCTCTCCAGCCCCCCAAACAAGTTTTAAAAGACACATTTTGTAAATTTGTGTTTCATTCTTGAGCAGCAGCTGTGCTAATCTCAGTATCAATTCCGTTCTAGTATATGTGTTGTCAGAGTACTATACACACTTTTTTATTTGTGATCTCTCCCCCCACCTGCTTCGCCCCCCTGCATCTCCCCCCACCCCTGTCGTGCATGCGTGCGTGCGTGCGTGCGTGCGTGTGTGTGTGTGTGTGTGTGTGTGTGTGTGTGTGCGTTATTGTTGTTATTGCTTGGTGATGAAACCTAGGTCCTTGTGCATTCTAAGTATACGTTCTACCACTGATTGATAAGCCTAGGTTCTGCTAATATCTCAACAAAGCTGGCTAAGAAAGTTTAGAATCAACATCTGGACAACAGCGAGAAGGATGGATTTGGGGAGAAAAATGCAGATGTGAGGAGGGTAAAGCCACTGCAGCGATAAACACAGGCAGGACAAGAGAGGGTACCATTTATGAGAAAAATGGCAGATGCAGATTCTACAGAACTTGTAGGTCATTTGGAAGAGATGGCAAAGAAAGAAGATAATGGGAGCTTTGAGGGCGAGAAGACATGAACCACAGGAAACAGCAGACAGAGAATGGGGAGATGATCAGTATCTGTCACACTGAGTTTGGGGCTCCCGAGGAACTGTCACAAGGATGTGCCAGGTGCGTGGTTGGAGAGAGAATGTTGCTAAACAGGGCATATTTTAGACATAGGAGAACCCCCAAACTCCAGATCTGATAGAAGTCTTAAGGAAGACACTGCCTAGAACTGCATATATGTCAAAAATAAGAGCACTCAGGAGAACATCGAAACTTAGAGTTCAGCAAGGGAGTAAGTATATTCCAATATATTCACTGTATGAATGCCAGGCACCTTAAAGAGGTGGAACAAGACTGAGGACGCAGGAGTAGTGAGAGGTGAGTCTTAAGGGAGTGAATGATCAATTTTGCCAAGTAAATAGGCTCCAGAAATAGAAGTTCCCCCGAGAAGGACACTATGTAGTTAACAAGAGAGGGCAGAAGCCAGACCACAGGGGCATAGGCTCCAGAAATAGAAGCTCGCTGGAGAAGGACACTACTTAGTTAACAAGAGAGGGTAAAAGCCAGAGCACAGGGGCCCGGACACAGAGGAAAGATAAGGAAAAGTTGAGTGTGTGTGCGGAGTTTGTTATCTATCAATCGAGGTGTGCTGAGCACGGTACACATCTGTAATTCCAGCTCTTTGGAGGCAGAGGCAAGTGGATCCCTTTGAGTTCAAGGCTAGCCTGGAATACACAGCACAATTCAGACCAACCAAGGCCACATTTTGAGACCTTATCTCAAAAAAAAACGCCAATCAAACAGAAGGGGGGAAGGGTGGAGAAGGAGAGAAAGGGAGGGAGGGAGGGAAGGGGGGGGAGAAGCGGGGGTGTGGGTGGGGGTGTTTCGGTCCTGTTAGCTCTCAATTGCCCGGACTTCAGGTCTAGGGGTTCCATTGCCATCTTCTGGCCTTCCCAGGCACTGCACACACAGGGCATATACTCACATAGATCTTGGGCTCTCTCTCTCTCTCTCTCTCTCTCTCTCTCTCTCTCTCTCTCTCTCTCTCTCTCCCCCCCCCCCCCCGCCGGGGGGGGGGGGGGGGGGTTATATCCCGGGGGGCCTCTGAGGCAAGAGGATTAAATAGGCAGGAGGAGGACTAACCAGTGCTAACCATGGACTAAATAGGGAACCTATCCCAAAACAAACAGCAAACAAAACAAAACAAAAGAGAATCGAGTGGAATCCTAACTAACATAGAGGAGACAGAACCCAGAGAAGTGAAATTTGTCTTGCATGAGGAAGTTATGCATACTTTAAAACTAGAGATTCTGAGGGCAAGTGCTAAAACCAGTTTAAAAGGGAAACCATAGAAAGCTGACCGAGGCAGGGGTCGTGGGCTGCGATTCGCCAGTCCTAGTCGGTGGGAACCGTCTGCAATGCAGAGAAGGCCCAAGAGCCAACTGAGAGTGAAAAGAATGACTGACAATCTGCCCTAGAGAGCCCACCTAGGAGTTTCTTCGTAGCACATAAAAGCTGACATCTGATATGTTGTATTAACCAGACTGCTGTCTACTTTATTTCCCACGTGCACAAATCTTCTGAGTAGTAACAAGAAAAACTGAGCTATCTGTTCCAAACAGCTTATCCAAATGAACTGAAGCACGAAGAAGACAAATAAACTCTCTTCTGATGTCAAAAAGTTGCAGAGGATCGTTTAATGTTGAAATCAAGTTATCTTCATTACTGTTGATCTGGTTGTTAACTTTATTATTGTTACATTTGGCTGAGTCATTCCTGGGCCCTAAGTAGTAACGGTCACGTGAGAGTAAAACATTATAATAGCAGAATGATTAGATTGGCCGTAGAAACTATCCTGGGACTATAACACATAGCGAAATAAAAATAAAGCTAATAGCAGGCGCCAAAGCATTGAGAGGGAAGACAGCCCGGGAGCATGTAGCCTGGAGCTTGTAGCCCTACCTGGGGCCTGAGCGCAGTAGCCCAGCGTGCTCAGAAGGGTGATCAGCAGTCCCACTCCCGCTAGCCCGACAGACCCCCGAATCCTGGGGCGGGATGAGTCTACAGCCCATCTGAGGGCTCCACCCTTCTCCAGACAAGGGCACACCCTAAGGTCTGGGAGCATCATTCTCGGAGAAATCCAAACTCTTCTTTGATGTAGCCCCAGAAAAACTTCTCCAACCCCTTCCCAAGGGCAAAGCTGATCTGAGCTGTGGAGTTGGCTGCAACCGGTGGTCAAGTGACCCGACTGCACCCCCATTCCACCTCCCTTCCCCCTTTCCCTCCCCCTCCCTCCCATCCTCCTATTCCCCCCTCCCCCCTCCCACTTCCCACCACCCAGACCGGTCCCGGGCGGCTTTCCGACAGCTTGTGGACTGCGCCTGCGCACATCTGGAGCTAAACGTTCTCAACCAGAGGCGGCGCTCTGGTCTCTAGGCAACGGGATAACAGAGGTAGACAGAGAGCGCCTGCGTGGACGGCGGTTGGGTTTAGTCAGGTGTGGAAGACTAGGTCTTGGGGATTTTCCTTGAGCTGGAGCGGCTCCCCACCGAGCGCCTAAGGTATGCCGAAAGGGGAGACACCGAGACCTCCCGAGGGGTTGGAGATGAGAGTTTATCCTTAGGGGCCGGGTTCCAGTAAGGGCTCCCATTTGACCTTCTGGGACAGAACATGACTTCGGAGTTCCGGATCTAAAGCGGGCTGGGGCGCTCAGGTGTCTGTCACCCCTCCCCCAACACACACTCTTTACAAGCTAAGACCGGTTTGAGCCACAGAGCATCTTTGAATGAGGGTTTGACAACCAGGCACCTGCTTCAGGTCCGGGCAACCCCGTACTCTTTGTAGTTTGCAGCAGGGAGCCTTTTGGGCCAGGCCTTGTCGCCAGGCCACTGTTCTCACCCTGTAAAACTGTGGGACTGGACTCAGAGCAGTCTCTGCAGTTTACAAGAACCCGGGGCTGGTAAGAACAGGTTGCCTGTTTTGTGTCACAGACGACCTTCGAACTAGAGCTTTTCCCACCCATTCCATAAATAGCGTATGGCAGGTCATATACCGGCCTGGAGAAAAGTCAGTGGCAGAACACCTGTGCCACGTTTATGCTTTGGACCTCGGGGCTTAGCAATGTCTGGTCTAACACATAATCATCACTCCCTAAATGCTTATTGAAAGAACATCCTGGCGGATCCAACAGCACAGTCCCTAGAAACGTTTAAAGGGAACGTGGGTAGGGCAAACGTACAAACAGTTTACTCTAGCAGCCGGGAGTGAACCTCAGACAAATTCTTCACATGTATCTGGTTTAAATCTCCCCTAGGCTTCGGTCCAGGCACTGAATGGCTGGTCTCCAGTTGGCTCCACATCTGCCTGTGGGCGTTATGTTCCCACATAATAAAACAGAAGCTCATGGGCTCCACTCCGCTAAGCACGACCCTTATGAACAAAGTGACTCTCCCCAGCGGTCCTCCATGGGACATTTGAGGACTACTTTCCAGCACAAGCTTTGGAGCAACACACAGCTGGAGCAAGAGGATGACATCTCCACCCACCCCAAAAGGAACATCTGCAGGAAAGCCCGGAGGCACTCCTGTCCCCACAGTGCAGGAATCAGCCAGCAAGGCTCAGGAAACAATGCCCAGGGCCAAGGAAAGGGTTTGTTTTACTTGTCTAGCCCGACACCCCGGTATCCCAAAGCAAATGACCAGGACTTCATTCCATTTAGGAAGAAACGAGTTGGCGTGGATCGGGCATACCCACTGAAACCCATGGTCCACCGGAAGTCACATAGTACAAGCGAAACAGGCATTGACGGGGACCAGAATGGCTACCCAAGGCTCCCTGACTCCAGCGAGTTTTCGGACAGCAGCTTTGGGTTAAGGAGCTGGGTGAATCCCTCTCTCCTTGCTTCCCCGCAGGCAGAGAAGGTCATGGCACAGCTCCATAGGACAGAGTGGACACAGATCCAAAGGCTAGAAGCTGCAGGCGAGAGTTTACAGAAGGAAATCCGAAGAAAGGAGATTCTCCTACGAGAAAAGCTAAAGAAGACAGAGGAGGGTCTTCGAAGGATTCAGAGGGAAAAGAAACAGGCCATTTTCCAGGAAGACAGGGAGCTACAAAGGATGGTATTACCTAGGAGGCGGGTTAGAGATGGTGACCTCAACACCACGCACAACCCCTGCTTATCCCCAGAGTTGAGATCCGAGGTGTTCAGTAGAAACAGGGGAGAGGATCAAACTTGTGAACAGGCTCAGGAAAACTCTAGTCCACTACAGCTCTCTGATTATGAAATCCAGAGGCTCAAAAGGGAAAGGCTGATGGTAAGTAACAATAAAATCCGAGACAGAGACTCAGGACTGTCAGCAGACACATTCTCTCAACCTGCAGAGGATCTGGGCGATGAACTGCAGGCATCGAGTTTGTCCGGAACACCAGGGTCCTCAGGGTCCAGCTCCTCCACAGAAGAGCAAGAGTTGGGCAAATGCAGCCACTGTGGACGCTCGTTTCTTTCCCTCAGGCTGCAGAGACACTCCACCGTCTGTGGCAAGATGCAGGGTTCCAAAAGAAAAGTGTTTGACTCCTCCAGGGCCCGGGCGAAGGGCACAGAACTAGAGCAGTACTTGAACTGGAGGGGGCCAGCCACAGACAAGGTAATAAAAGCCTCCTAGATTTGACTTTGTGTGGGGGTGCGCAGCAGGGCCTGCTATGTCCTCACCAGTTTTCTTGTGGGAACTGGGGTCCTGTAAGATGGAGGGGAGAATCAGGATTTCTGTTTGCCAGTCTCTCTAGTCAGAGCTTTCCACTGGAGCCTCACAATTCTGTGTGAGGGTAAGAATCTTATTGTGTCTGTGGGAATGTCATTATATCCACTCAAAAATTAAGGCCTAGGCTTCCCCTAAACTGACACATGTACACACACACACACACACACACACACACACACACACACACACACACACACACACACACACACACACACACACACACACAGAGAGAGGCACACAAGCTCAGACAGTTTAAATAGATTTTTATCTTTTAGCGACATCCTCAGAGACCTGTAGGTGTGGATCTACAGTGGACTGCTAATCAGTAGCCCTTGCTCTTGAGTTTCTATCTTACACCCTTGTTTTTTACACTCCAGATTTTATTCCCCTCCCTGTCCACCTTCCGACTGTTCCACATCCCATACCTCCTCCCCGAACCCCCCCCATCTTAACACCTTTGTGAGGTACGGCCTATAGATAAATCTTACTTGAATTGACTCCAAAATCTAGACTTCAAAATATATGTCCTTTTGATTATTGTAAAAACGAATTCATGTTTGCTGCAGGAAAAAGCCTACATTTAAAAACTTGCATTTTATTTTAAAACAACTATAAAATGCATATTTTCTTGATTTATTAGGGGAATCCCTTGCTTTTTTCCGACTGTTGCCATTCCCAGTAATCTCTTTCAAAATTAGTTCCACTTTGATGTACTTTCTCAATAAGGTCAAGAAACATATGTAAGTTTGGATCCCTTCTCCACGACTAGTTAGAGTTAACACCATAGGGATACAGTACTCTTTTCTATATATATCAAAAACATCCCTCACTTTTAAAAAAACCTAAGTGAGGCCTTCATGACACCTAGCTGATACGGCTCAGGCTAAACTAACCCAGTTAATCAGTTGTGGGTTAATTTAACCCACCTGGAGACAGTTGCCACATAACCAACCTTCAAGGGTAAGCCACTTACTTGCTTTATAAAATAAAGAGTTTCTCAACACTATTCTAGAATGTATTAGAACAACATATTAAGCCCATAATTTCTGTGAGGTCATGAACTTAAAGAAAAATATTAAAGAATAAGATGGTCAGGGCTAGGAATAACCCATGTTAGACAAACTCAAAGGCCCATGTAACTCTAATAGTCTGGGGAAAAATAGAATCTATTTCTGTTTTCATTTCTTCCCAAAAGAAATGTGCCCTCATAGGCTTCCTCTCTCCACCCCTCTCTCCCCCTCCCTTCTCTCTTCTCTCTCCTCCTCCTCAATGGCTGGCCTGGAACTCACTATGTAGACCAGACTGGCCTCAAAGTCACAGAGATTCACCTGCCTCTGCTTTCCAAGTGCTGGGATTAGAGGCCTGAGTCGGCACACCCAGCTCCCAATTCTCTCTTATCAGGATGTTATAGTTTCAATGTCCCCTTGCTAGATAGAGTCTTTTAAAAGCACATTGGTGTAACGGATGTTGGAGGGTAACTTCTATTTACAGTTGTTTTCTTTCCATACAATTTGAGAGATCACTGCAAGAATGTCTCTCCCACATTCAGAGATGATCTCCCTAGAACCCAGTTTCCAATAAGAAGTTGGCATGTTGCTCTGACAGATAATGACAGGATGGCCAGTTACTATTCTTCCCCCTTTGGTCAGCCCAGTAATTCACTGGGGATTCCCACTAGCCTATCATAGTAATTTACTTGGGGCCATCAAAAGTATTCGGTGCTTCTTAAGTTCCTAAATATCCTAAATATAGTGGCAGTGAAGCTGCAGAATGACCCCCCCACCTCTCCACCCCCCCATCCCCCAACCCCGTTCCCAGCTCTAGGCAGACCCATTTGAGGTCCTGGGCTGCACTGGGCAGAAAGGACTTGGATTGAGCTGTCTATCCTGGACTCTCATGTCTCACTCCAGAGTTCCGTGCCCTTGAGAGCTAAGTGGCTGCAGGTCCTTGTCATTCTTCCTGTATACTCTGAGATCAGGACGTCTGTTAAATCAGTTAATATTCATATAACACCCTGCAGACAGAGAGCGCGTCTACTACACTGTCAGCATGAGGGGCAGGAGCCCACACAGATCTTTGAGCTTAATGTATTAATGAGTATTTCGGTATGATAGGGGATGGAAACACAGCTACTGTAGGGTTGAAGATTCTTCTGCTGAATTCTTTTAAGATTCCTGGTTGCCATGTCTAATACCAGCCCTTTTGTCTTTGGTTTCAGTGAGGTATGCCTGGTCAAGCCTGCTTTTCCCTTTGATGGTATTCCTTGTTCTTACCTTTCACCAACAGTTTTTTTTAATTCTTTTTAAAGATTTATTTTATGTGTATGACTGCTCTATCTGCATGTACCTCTTCGTGCCAGAAGATCCCATTACAGATGGTTGTGAGCCACTGTGTAGTTGCTCTGGATTGAACTCAGGACCTCTGGAATAGCAGACAGTGCTCTTAACCACTGAGCCATCTCTCCAGCCCACCTTTAAATGCTCTTAAGGATCAATATTCACTTACTTTGTGTGTCAGTGTGCACATACAGATGTTGAAATCAGAGGACAACGTGTGAGAGCTGGTTCTCTTATTCTCCCTTATGGATCTTGGGATAAACTTGGGCCATTGAGCATGAGGTGACAGGCACACTCACCCACAGAGCCACCTTGCTGGCTCTGATTTTATTTTAAATAGCTCGTCACACACATTTAAAAATCCATGTGGTACTAAATGGTGTACAGTGCAGTCTTACGTCATCCTTCTCAGGTCCCCGCTTGAGTCTGCAGCCGTGTGAGCTATCTTCTGGCATGCACTCCCATGTTTCTAAACAAAACGCTTGCTTCCTTGTTTGCCAACCTTCCACGTTCTCTGATGTCTGCTTGCAGACCCTTGTCCCTTTGCCTTCTCCGTTATTATTTTCCCTTCTACTCTAGCTGACCACAGTTCTGATTTAAAACAGTGGGTTTTATAGTACAGGTCTGTCTTCACTGACGAGCAAATTTTCCATGAATTTATAAAGCTTCCCCTAACCAACCTAACATTTTTTAATTTTTTTTTTTTTTTGGAAGCTGGGAACCGAACCCAGGGCCTTGGGCTTGCTAGGCAAGCGCTCTACCACTGAGCATTTTTTAATTTTTTTAAAGACTTATTTATTATATATACAGCATCCTACCTGCATGTATACCTACAGGCCAGAAGAGGGCATCAGATCCCATTACAGATGGTTGTGAGCCACCATGTGGTTACTGGGAATTGAACTCAGGACCTCTGGAAGAACAGACAGTGCTCTTAACCACTGAGCCATCTCTCCAGCCCCCTACTGTTTTTAAAAATGTCGATACCTTTTTTTTAAAAAAGATTTTTTAAATTTACTGTATATGAGTACACTGTAGCTGTCTTCAGACACACCAGAAGAGGGCATCAGATCTCATTACAGATGGTTGTGAGCCACCATGTGGTTGCTGGGAATTAAACTCAGGACCTCTGGAAGCATAGGCAGTGCTCTTAACCACTGAGCCAGCTCCCCAACTCCTAGATACCTTTTATAACAAAAAGTTTGAGATGCTTTTCTTTTCCCCCAAATTCTGCAAACTTCCCTTTCTCCTCTTGCTCGGTCTGGAGTGGCCATCCGTTGGCTTTGTAACTTCCATTTGCTTCTCTTCACTGTTGGACCCTGTCTTTTTTCTGGTTTCCCTGTTTGTTTTGCTGGAAGCTTACCAAGAGACATGCATAAGCAGTATATTTTTATTCATGGAATTAAAGAAATTATCTACATAAATGCTTCCTATTTGAAGACTTGGCTGGGCATAGAAATCTCGGTGGGAAGTGATTTTTTTAGAACTTTGTTCTTAAGCCATTGCCTCATTATGCAGCCCTGGCTAGCCTGGAACTCACAGAGATCAGCCCGCCTCTGCCTCCCTGCCTGGCTCTTTATGAGAACGCCTTTTTTTTTTTTTTTTTAATTGTGAAAGAACAAATTTAATAAAAGTCATAAAAAGAAGAAACATTTCATGGTTTCTCACCTTATTAGAACTTTTAGACAGTATTTTTTTCTAGCTTTCAGCACCCACTGCTTTCTCTTGGGAAATCTCATGTTGTTTTGACTCTTGCTTCACTTTATGAAACCAATTTTGTTTTATTTCCAAAAGCTAACAGGGTTTTCTTCACTCTGAACTTTTTTAAGGTTTTACAGGCCTCATTTTGAAGTTTTGGTAAGCCACTTTGAGGGTCAAGACATGATCTTTAATTCTACAAATGTTAATTAAATTATTATTAAGTTATTATTTCCTTAGTAACTTCTTCTTGGGCTTCCTGTCCTTTTTGGAACAGGTTTGCTCACAGGTTGAGCTTTCTGGACTGATTTTCTGGTCATTTCTCCTTTCCATCTGGTCTCGTTTTCCCATTCTGAGGTTTCATTGTTTTGCGATGCATCTTGAGTTTCGACTGTCAGGCTTTTAATTTATGGTGGTTTTGTTTCTCTGGCTGTTCACTTTTCATATTATATTCCTTTTTTTCAACGAAATCTTTTTTTAAACAATTTATTTTTATGTACATGGGTGTTTTGCCTGCATGTGTGCATTGCCTAAGGAGGTCAGGAGGAGGCATGCTGTCCCCTGGGACTAGAGTTTCAGACTATTATGAGCCACTACATGGTGCTGGGAATCAAACCTCGGTCCTCTACCAGAGCAGCCAGTGCTCTTAACTGCTGAACCATTTCTATACCCTAGACATGGTACTTGATATTATATTTTTCTGTTAAAACTTTTTTTCAGTTTCTTGAGTTTTTGTTTTTGTACTTCGGGACCTTCTCTCTTTAGATAAGCTCTCATGGGGGATCTTACAATCCCTGCCGCCTGTCCATTGTTTTGTTTTGTTTTGTTTTCCTTCTTTTTGTTTCTGATTTGAGACAGGGTCTCCCTCTTTAGTGCTGGCTGGCTTTAGATTCCTGCCTCTACCTCCCGAGTACTGGGATCAAAGGTCTGCACCACACACCTTCTGTTCATGTGTACTTAAGCTGTAGTGAGTTTATCAGTAAAGGACTTCATACTGAAGTTATGAAGTAGTGACCCCTGTAATTGTGGTTCCCTAAAGTCAGTATTGGAAGGTTCATTTCTGGCTCACTGAATGAATCCAGAGAACTGTGGTTTCTCCCAAGAGCTTCTTGTTCTTAGTTATTAGTATTCTGGGAGCTGATCTTAGAAAGGAGTTTGACAGTTCTCGTGGTTGCTAGGAAGCTCAGGCTTCCCCACCACCAGCACTGAGATGAACTCTGTTCCTTATCCTGTCTGGATTATTTGAACTAAAAGTCATCTAGGGGTTGGAAAGCCATCTCAGTGGTTAAGAGTACTTTGCCTTTTCAGAGGACCAGAGTTCAGGGGGCTTATAGCCACCTGTAATTACAAGAAATACCCTCCCCAGGCCCCTTGTCTCTCTCTGTGTGTCTCTCTGTGTGTGTGTCTCTCTCTCTCTCACACACACACCTGAAATTAAAAATCTTTAAAAAATGTATCTAGTTCAATTTCTTTAGAGAGAAATCCTGGGGTGCTAGGCACCTGGATATACAGGGTAAGAGAGGAGCCCTACATTCAGTGTTTTCATCCCACACCTCCCTCCTCTCAGGGTCACCTTGCCTCCAGGTAGGACCCCTCCTCGAAGGCTCTTGGGCTGTGCTTTGATTATTCTGCTCACACCTTTCTCTGTTCTTTGGTCTTGAGGCCCTTTCCACATGCTCCCCAGGGAGCCCCAGAAAGGGGAAGGACCCACGGCTCAATGCTCCTTTTACATTGCAGGCTGAGCCTCCTCCTCGGAAGAGCACCTGGAGACAGAAGCACGAGTCTTTTATCCGTACCCTCCGGCATGCACGACAGGTCCAGCAGGTAATCGCCAGAGGTGGCAATCCCTCAGACCTGCCTTCCATCTTGCCTGCAGAAAACCCAGACTACGTGCAGTGTCCTCATTGCAGCCGCCACTTTGCTCCCAAGGTGGCTGAACGCCACATACCAAAGTGTAAGACCATCAAGAACCGTCCTCCACCTCCAAGGAGGCATGACAGCTGAGCAGACAGTGGCAGACACTGCCTCACTCGGGCTGTTCGTCCCTTCAGCAGAAAACCAGAGATAAGTGATGGGAAGCAGGGAGAAAACCAGAACTTTTCCAAAACTCAGGATCTGCCTGTTGGGCAAAACGACCCATGTGGAGGAGAGCCACTGCTGCACGGCAGGGGCAAATGGAAGCCCCATCTTCTCACAGGATCAGAAGCTTGGCTGAGTGCTCATGGTCTTGCCTGAAGAATTGGTAGTTGAGGACCCTGGGAAGTGAGGCTGCATTAAAGCTCTTCCCGAACCTGACCAGGGTTTGTGCCTGGAGTGCCTGTAGTCAGCATTTTCTGGCCACAGCAGAGTCCAGGGTTTCTGTTAGTTCTTCTTGCTCTTGAAAGTTGGGATATAAAGATGAGTGAGTCGAGGTCAGAGTGTCATTGTCACACAGATGGTAACTCTTATGAAAGGCAGTAAGACTGTGCTGTGAGGCATTACTGATGGAAGTCTTTTCTTGGCCTTCATGGCTCATGGGTCTGGCTGAAAGCCAACAAAAGTATGTAACGTTAGGGGACCAGCGTATCCTAACCCTTCCCTGTGGCGTGCTGTAGAATGAAATATCTTTATGCAGTTTACAGGGCAGGGATGGGTAGAAAAGAACTTCTCTGAGCTTGTTTTCTTTAAATGCTTCCTATGTTGAAGGAAGAAGCTGCTGGTACACTTTCAAACATGGCTGTGTGGCTGCCTTGAGGCAGCAGATCCTGTCCAAGCAAGCGTGGACAGTGCTCACTGTTTCATGGCCCTGCGTAGTCATGCTTCTATTTTAAACTCTGAAAGGGATCAGGTCTTCTTAACCGTGGGAACAGTGCCCACTTCAAGTTAGGCCGTCAACTAATGGGTTTGGGGAGCTTAAGGATGGCTGCTTAAGCTCCTAGAACCACTGGATCTGTAACCTGACAGGCTCTCTCCCCCAGGCAGGTTTACTGAGGAGCACACAAAGTTCTCTATTCCATGTAACAAATAAGCCATGGCTAGAGTCACAAGGTTGCATCCCCATGTTCATGATTTTAAAAGATTTATGCATTTTTGTCCGCATGTACGTATTTGCACCGTGTGCATGCTTGGTGCCTGCGAAAGTCAGAAGAGTGTTGGATCTCCTGAAACTGGAGTTACAGATGGTTGTGGACCACCATGTGTGCGCTGGGAATCCAGGTCATCTACAAGAGCAACAAGTGGTCAGTCTTAACCTCAGAGCCGTCTCTCCAGCGCCCCATCCCATTCACGACACTCACAAATGTTATGAAGCACTAGATATGCTCTGACTTGGGTCGGAGCATTTCTCAACAGGCTGGGGCTGGAAACACGGGGCAGCCACTTACACAGGACACAGTGGACGGGGTTCAAATCTGCTGCTCC
This sequence comes from Rattus rattus, assembly GCF_011064425.1. Classification (NCBI taxonomy): domain Eukaryota; kingdom Metazoa; phylum Chordata; class Mammalia; order Rodentia; family Muridae; genus Rattus; species Rattus rattus. The sequence goes on from NC_046160.1 coordinate 99,402,850, forward strand.
GCTACTTCAGCGGGGAACGATGGCAAGGGGAACCGGATCCCCTTGCTTCATCTGCTGGGCCTCCTCTGCATGTGGACTCAGGATCCCATGATGATGTTATTAGGGTCAAAGGTCAGCGCTCTCAGGAGGGAACAACTGTGTGTAGGGCTTTCTACAGACCCGACTCAGTTTTAAGGTGCCAAAGAGAGAAAACAAGAGCCTGACTTTGTATTCCATGACCTTGGTTTTGTGTCTTCTGAATTTAGCTAGCGTTGACTCTGGGGGAGGAAGGGTCACGTTACCTCAAATAGAGATAACGTAGATGCTGCTTGTAAATGTCCATGTTCTTTAAGCACGTTGTAAATATCATGCATTTTAAAGTTCAAAAGCTCTGGGACATTCGCTCAGTGAAACTCCCAAGGTAGCTAGCTCTTTTCCTTTAGAAATGTGTGCAGACATGTGGGGCTCAGACCTCCTAGTTCACACAGTACAGTGCTCTTCCAACATTTGCTTCCGGTCAGTTGATGAGTCTCGCAACTACACAGGTGGCAAGCAGGGCTGGGATGTAGATTTCCTCCTCAAAGCCCATGACCCGTGAGGATTAATGATGAGCACATTTATGTCGGCAGTTAATCACTGAGGCAATAAATGACTTCTGGCCTTGCAGGGAATCTCCTAGTCCTGACTGGAGTCCTGACCCCGCCTCCTGCTATTATGACTGTACTTCCTTTGAGGCCTGGGGATCTCATATAAGCAACTTTCTCTAAAATACATATTTTTTCCTGGGCTGCTCTTCCCACCATAAATGTTTCTGGATAACAAACCAAATGAAATTTGAGCATTAGGAGCCTTTTGCTTTAAAGTTTAGTGCAATGCTCAGCCAAGAAAAGTAACAGCTGTTGTGCCAAGGAGACCAAGTACAACTCCGCTTTCCTGAGGAAGTTTTGTAGACAAACTGGCATGATCACTTGGAAAAGTCTCCTGGTCAGGACCAAGGCGGTGTGTAGAGCTCTGATTCTTCTCAATACTGTGTATGCACATGCCAGGGTGTGAGGCCTCAGACAGCTTTGTGGTCTCCGTAGGCTGGACTCTGGTCACCAGGCATGCTCAGCAAGTCACTCTGACCTGCAGAGGATCCTTCTTTTAATGGCTTTTTCCCCTTCTGCACTTTCTAAATTTTTACAAACTTCTGGGGGAAATTTTTTTTTTCTGGCAAGAATGAAATTGGAAAACAGCAGAGGTTATTTCCGTGTAATGTTTCTTATGTCATTTCTGTTAAAAGAACACTTTTAGTTATTTATTTATAGAAGACTCACAGAATTGGAGATTTCCCAAGGCCTAGAACTGTGGGTGTTCTGTCTCTGGAACTGAGGCAGTAGACAGGCCTACTGAAGCACAGCACTCGCTGAGAGTTTATAAACGTTTATTTAAACAGAAATGCCACACCACTTCATCCTCATCCTTTCCAGCATCAGGCTAACAAGAAGCTGGCTCTTGAGCCAGTGTTGGCACAGAGGATAGACGCAGGCTATACTGTAACTCAAAGCAGCACTACTGGAAGGCTTCAATCACCCAGCACTGCATGGAGGGCGAGCAGGACAATTTACGAAGATTTAGCTAGAGAGACCATTTGAGACATTTCTGCTGTCTTCACTTTTACTAAACCCAGTGGATGGTTGTGACTTTTGAACTGGTTTTTGTTTGCATAGCTGTTTGGTAGGGAAAAAAATCTTATGGCTGTCCTAGGCACAATTCTGGAAAGTGCAAATTGTCTCTAAGGCACAGAACTTAAGATTCTCAGCTAGATTAATAGCAAACCTACACTTCCCAAAGGAACAGACTAGAGAAAATGACCGCCATGCTGTACTTGAGCATGACACCCCAGGACTCCTGCCTGCTTCAAGACTCGCTGTCACCCCCCTAGTCAGCAACACCCACACCTTAGCTCCAGAGGGGAAGCAGCGCTCACACTGAGCACCTCAGACCCTGCCTCTCAGGCCTGCTGAGATGGTAAGCATGAGGACACAGGACCTTGAAAGGCCAGCCAGTCCTGACAAAACCAAAGCTGTACTGACCAAACTGAACCAAAACTCTGACAGGGCTGACTGCCAGACCCTAGAACTTGTAACACCAGGATTGGGCCTGCCTTATTCTGGAAAAAGGCTTCAGTGATGACATCTGTACTACTGTACTGGCTTCTCAGAACTGAGAAAACAAGGGACATTAGTGATCCCATTGGACAGAGTTGCCCATCCTCAGAGATGGGCTTCCTCCCAGCACCAGCCTTTGTACCACTAGCTTAAGGAAATGGCAAAATTTCTCCTGCATAGGTAGGTCCTCCTGCAATATTAAAAGAGATAGCAAACCTTTTTTTGGTTTGGTTAAATGAAACACTACTAATTTAGCTGTGTGTAGCACAGAGGATGTGTACTTATCACAGGCTGCGGTGGCCTCAAACACAAGCGATCCATTAGACTTGGTGGAAGCACAGGCTCACATAAGGGAAACTACCAATGTATGCCTGGAAGGCTGGCTCTTCTAGGGCGTTTATTGTCTTTGGGAAAGGGGGCTTGCTCCTCTCGACAAGAACACAGAGTGAGCTTGCAGCCAATTCCCTCTTACTTGGCAGGTTCTACCTGTCAAGCTTTTGTGACCCCAAGGATTTGGTGCTGGCTTTGGGCTACTCAAGTACAAAAGATGACACTGATTGGTCTGACATGGCTCCAAAACACACCCGAGGGGACAATACTGACTAGACATAGACAGGGAGTGCTCAGGGTTGATTATCCCAGTCAGACCCCTAAGGGCCATGACACTAGAGGTACAAAGAAGCCTTCACAGGGACAGAAGACCTCAGTGTCACTGAGGCCCTCTCAGATACCAAGGCAAGGCGCTGAAGGAAGTATTACCTCCCCCCATGACTTTCCCCCACAGCTCTATCTACTACCTGATGGTGGTGTAATTTGCTCATACACCTTTTGTCTTGGAGTAATCCCCCAGAACTGGGAAACCCCATCTTGTACTAACTGTAGCCTCAAAGTTTGGCTATTGCGGTGAGGGACCTGCCCTTTCTCTGCACCTCACTGATGATGTTTCAAACAACCTCCACGGTGAAAGCAATCTAAGCTTCCTCATGAAGCACTCAGCTGCATGAAGTAACCGAACTTCCTGAAAATAAGCTCTAGACTGACTGACTCTACCAGTAAATTTCTCTGGACTCCAGGCTTCTGAGAAGGCATGAATACTTTACCACTATCTGGAGGAGCCTGGGCAGCCCACTCCATTTTTATAGTTTCCTTCATCCATCCAGATGTGCAATGCCTGGTGCTTAAATCCCAAGGCAGCTTCCAATTAATGATGAAAATGATAAACAGGAAATGAGCTGCTACCAGTGCAATTAAGGTGAGTACTGTGTCTCCTCTTCAAAGGTGGGCTCAAAAGACGAGGGACAGAGCTGCTGTTGCTATGGCAGTCACTGATGACAAAGCCAGGGCCACTGGACCCTTCCATTCTCCCACACAATAAAATCACTCCTAGATCCTATCTAAAAGGCAATGCCACTCTCCAAATGCACAAGGAAAGTGCTTTCGAGCCTCCATCTGCCCTGCGCTCTGTGTCTGCAAGTGAGCAAAGCCAGGGAAGCTGCTCTCTGCACTCAGTAAGTGTGCGGTGAAGTTCTTTGGGTCCCAGTTTCCTGAGGGCTATGTGGGCTCAGGAGACTAGAGGCTAGGCCGACAAGAGTCTGTTCCAAGGAGGCACCAGGAATCTGAATCTAAGTCAGGCTTTGGATCCATTTCCATGTCTTCCTTTGCTGTCTGGGTTCCTCTGGAGTGCATCCCCACCTGTGCAGACAGAGCAGTTTCACATCAGCAACAGTGCTGCTGGCCATGACGTCAACACTGTTTTCAATAGAGTCTAATCTCTCAGGCTTTGCTGTCAGAGTGGGGAAGGCTCAGGTGGCAGAGCCTTGGAAACAGTATCTTTACACTTAGGCAGTAGAGTAACTAGTTGTTCTGGTTTGCCCGGGTCTACAGTGTTTGGGGCATGTAGTATGAAAAGTGAAATGGCCGGGGGTCTTAGTGCACACTTTTAATTCCAGCATGCAGGAGGCAGAAGCAGGAGGGTTGTTTCCATGAGTTGGAAGCCACTCTACATAGTGAGTTCTAGACAAGCCAGGGATACCAAGTGAGAGATCCTGTCTCAAAAACAAAAATAAAAAACCAACCAACCAACCCACCTCACCAGTCCTGGATAAAACAATCCTGATGCCTGCTACAGCTGCCAGTGTAACCTTCTGAAGTATTTCACAAATATTGTTTCTCCTAATCTTCAAAACAACATTACACAGTAGGTTGTATTCACAAAGTAAAGTTTGAATTCACATCCGGAGTAAATGGCAAAGCCAAGGAATGACTCTTCCCTCACTTCTAGCTGAGTCGAGATGAAGTGATACCAAGAAGCAGCATATGAAAAATATTCCCAAAATACTTAACCTGAACCCAATAAAGCCGTAATTCTAACTTCAGTTTTCAGAAAGAGTATGTGTGTGCTCATGCCACTGAGTGTGCAGGCAGAAGGACATCTGCTGGGAGAGGATACTTTCCTCCCATTGTTGGTTCTGGGGATTGAACTCAGACTGTCAGGTTTATGTGGCAAGTGTTTTTCTTAGCTGCGCCTTAAGCTGAGCCCAACCTCAAACCATTTTTTTAGAATCTACTTTAAAATGGCTCAGCAAGGGCTAGAGATGTAGCTCAGCATCAAGCATTTGCCTACCAGTGTAAGACATTGGATTCAATCTCCACTGTTGCACACGTACAAATGAAATGGTTAAGATTAAGAATGGACTGGGGCAGTGGTGGTCACATCTTTAACCCTAGCACTCAGGAGGCAGAGGCAGGTGGATCTCCCAAGTTTGAGCTCAGCCTGGTCTACTCAAAAAGTTCCAGGAAAGCCAGCAACACAAAAACCCTGTTTCAAAACAAAACAACCAACCAACAAAAGATAATACAAGAATGTATACATACCTCCAAATAAAGAAACACGTGAGTTATTACTGAGCCTCCACGGTAGGCATACCATGCTCATTATGACGTTTAAACATTTTCACAATCAAAGTGGGAAAGCCAGACGATTTGTAACAGAAAACAATGGAAGTTAGGTGTTAAAAATGGTAAGCCCAGGTACCTGAACTAGGTGGGTCCAAGGCTCCTGGAATCAAGTGCCAAGTCCCATCTTTGAGAGACAGGGAATCACAAAGGGCTAAGTCTAGTTTGCACCTCACGGCTTGTTTCTGTGACCTTTGAAAGCAGGTTTAGAATTCAATTACTCTCTAATGAGTGCTCTCACCTGCTGGCCTCCTTCCAGTCTCTTGTTGAGCTTTTGGAGCTGAGTAACAATCTGGAGGTTTTCTTGCTGGAGCTTCTGCTGCTCATCCAGACACTTTAACACCAGGCCCTGCAACCTCTCAACCTCCACTTGCAGAGCACTGCATGCACAGGCAGGAGAGGTCAATGCTTTCCCAACACACGGCACTGCAGGATTCAGCCGGGGGGGCTAGGGACAAGGAGATAATGCAGAGGATGTACCACGGCTCCCCAGTACAGACAGCTTTTCCGTTAACCAGCACAGTAATACAAAAATACACAAAAATAGGTGCGAATGAACCAAAAACATGCCTGGATTCCAGTGCACTCGGTACTGACAGGACAAGGGGCCCCTGTGCCTCGGGCTCATAGGACAGGCCCCGTGCCTCGGACCCATCAGGCTGCATGATCCCCTATTTGGGAGGATTTTGTACAACTCGGATTTTTGAATGTTCCATTTTAGTGCTGAGGTGAAGAAGTTCTGATCACAGTAAGGTTCATAAAACGTAGATGGTCACACTGTGTCTGAGAGTCCAGAAGAGTTTGTGAAGAAAACCGACAAGACAATTTAGGAAGGCTAACACAGACAGGGAAATGCTCACAAGTTTTAAAGGCTTTGTTACCGCTCTCCTGGGAAGGCTTTCAGTTATTCTAGTTGGGATTTTTCTCCTGTATATACTTTTTAAAAAGAGCAGGTCAGAGCCAGGTGTGGAGAGGCAGAGGCAGTTGGATCTCTTGTGAGTTTGAGGCCAGCCTGGTGTACAAAGTGAATTCCAGGGCAGCCAGAGCCACACAGAGAAACCCTGCCTCTTAAAACCAAAATAGAATAAAATAAAAATAGAATAAAAGCAGGCCAGCAAAAAACAGCCGACAGGTCAATGCTGGCCTACTTTGTAAATAAAACTTTATTGAAACATAGGCCCACTCATCTATTATGTATCACGGGTTGAACATCCCTAACTTGAAAATCCTAAATGCTCTTAAATCCAAACCTGTTTGAACACTGAAGTGATACCATGAGTGGAAAACATCACACCCAGGCTCATGAGATGGCCTGAGTTCAGAACAGGTCTATTAAAATATGACACAAAACAACCTCCAATCACAAGATGGCCTATAAGCTATGTTTACATATCATTATGTATATGCAGATATCCCAAAATCCACCAAAACATGAGATTTAAGACTTCTGGGTCCCCATCATTTGGATAAGAGATAATCTGTATCTGTGACTGCTTTTGTGCTATGGGATCAGAGTTGTAGTGGCAAAGGATTTGTGTAACCCAAAGTCACGTAATAATGTTGTGGCTTCTCTAGAAATGTGATGTTCTCTGCTTTGGTTACCGATTTACGGTTTCATTTCTACCAAGGTTGGCTGCAGATGTGCTGTTCTTTCAGTAGACTCCAGGCATCACTCTTACACACAGCTCAACAACCCATGGTGCCATCCAAACTGAGTCTGGATGCTGGGAACGTGGCTATCTGTGAAACCTTCTTAGCATGTACAGATCTCTGGGTTGGACCCCACACTGCATAACTGGAAATATGGCACATGCTTATATCACCTTTGGGGAGATGGAGGCAGGAGAAACAGAAGTTAAAGGTCACCCTCCATCCTTGGCTGGGCTACAGAAACAAACCATCACAACACAACAAAAAGACCATTTGGAAATTATGGTTCAGTTTGGTACTCCTGAGGAAGAGAGGAAGAAATGATCCTCTGGTGCCGGAAGGTAGAGTGGCTCTTAGAACTACCAAGAGACAGTGTAGCACAAGCCCAGAAAGCAAGAGGACGCGATGAAGCCCGGAGACCTAAGAACTCACAGCCCACTGCCTACCAAGCTGAGGTGACAGAATTAGCTCAGTTACCCAGGCTCCTACTGCAGGCTGGTGTTCCGGAGGGACTTCAGATGCGACTTTGAGTCCTTGCAGCTCTTCATAGGGCAGAGTGTCCTTCTCAGACTGGGAAAATGCTGCACTTAGGGGAGTTGGGCTGTCAGGCATGGGGATGAACTCAGCATTTTCCAGCTCCTAGGCATACAAGAAAGAATTTCAACAGTTTGCTGCAGCAAGTTCCTTTCTCCCACGTTCCCTGCAGCTTTCACTTTCACTCTGCTGTGACAGCAGCACCCTCTAGTGGGACAGAATGGTGGTGGACCACATATATTGCCTAACCTGGAACCAAATTGCTGTCCCTTCAGTGATGCAAACTCAAGTTCAAAAACAGTTGCTATCTGGTTTATTTTCCCAACACAATTCTACACACTCTATCTGCTGGTGAGGAGGCTTGAAGGCAAGGCACTGAGGCCCCTGCCAGGCTGCTAGAGGCTGAGGCGGAGGTCTGCTGCTCCCTCTGTTCTCCATCCTCAGTTAAGTCCTAACGGATGAAGAGCTTTCAGTATGTAGACCACCACCACCCCTTTTTTGTAAAAAATTAAAAATTCCACCATGTGTAGAGGCACGAGCCTTTAATCATAGTACTTAGGAGGCAGAGGCTTTGAGTCTGGAGCCAGACTGACGTACACAGTGAGCTCCAGGCCAGCCAGCAGGGGATCCATAACTGCAAATGTTGCTGGCCATGCACACATGCTAGTGACTGGGTCAAGAAGAATATACCAAGAGGTGGGTTAAAGGCACCAATCAAATCTGGCAATTTCATCACTCCGAGAAATAACCACTATTATAGTGGCACCTAGTCTAGTCTTCCACATTCTTTTATGCAATGTATTGTCTGAAAAAATAAGGTCTTGCTGACAGAAACTCAATCTTTTCATATAAAATAGTTTACTTTTTAAACTTTTTGTACCTTACCTTCAGTATACTATATTTCTATTGTAAGGCATTTCAACTGCTCAAAACTTTAGTTCTATGAAGTGAAAGGTTATCAGTGAGCTGGATCTTAGCACAAGTACACTACAAAAACATGCCTTCAACTCTGTTTAAACTCTTTCTGTATTTTATCCTTAGGAAGCGTCCACAGCAGTTCATTCCTTAGCACTTTAAAGCTGTCTGTGCAGTGCTCCCCTCCCTGTAGTGATGCCTACTCCACACCACAGGCTACCCAAAGGCTCAGTGCCAGGAATGCGCTACCTCTTTAGGAGTTGGCAAGTGAGGGCCCACAGACCCCAAGCAGTGCAGGCTGTGGCCAGTATTCTTGCTATCCTCTAGAACGTGATAGTAAAACCCTATGCTCACTAGAGACAGAGGCAGGAAGCTCTGTGAGTTCAGTGCCAGCCTGACCTACATAGTGAGTTCTAGGACAGCCAGGGGTACAAGTAAGACCTTGTATTTAAAACAAAGCAAAACAAACCCTATTGCTGAAGACATCACAAGTTGAGTTATAAAACAGAGAAGGCAAGCTGATACTCTTTTGGAAGTCTTTTCACAGCGGGCAAGTGTTCACACCACTGAAAGTCACCACTACAGATACCACCACCAGAGAGAAAATGTAATCATGTGGGTGTGCGAGTCCTTCAAAGTAGAACAACAGCCTGGCAAGACATGCTGACTGCTGCACAGAGGTATGGGTATTACTGGAGCGAGTAACCACTGTCCGACTGAATTTAAGGTCTGCTTCACAGTTGAGTCCCTTATCTGGCATTGTTACTGGGGCCACAAACACAGCATGACAGGTCATAGGCCCTAGGGGAGCACCTACCACTATTACTCTGTTAAATGGGCACAGTATTAAACTGGCCCCTCATGACCTACTGCTGTGCTCACAGATGGCCGTGTCTTTTAACCTTCCTCAGAGAGGCTGCTTTTGGCAGTGTTTAGTGATTCACAGAGACCCGCACAACTGGTAATGGAGCAGACAATGAGACCGAAGAGTTCATAGCTCTAAAGAGGTTCTGAGAATCATATCCCAAGGCTCCCAAGGCTCGGGGATCACTGTGGAAGAGGAGGCAGGACTATAGGAGCCAGAGGCTCTAGAGGACTCTGAGAATGAACAGGCGTTCCCTGGACACGGAAGGCCAGTTGCATATTAAGTTCACAGCAATTGTGATGGCATGCCTAAGACCTGGGCAAACTCAAGCCTGAGCAAATCCCAGCCCCAGATGAAGAGTGGAAGTGGGAATGAAATCCCACTCCTAGCTAAGGACTTAATTGGCAACTGCTAGTTGTTAGGAGAGGAAGAATCAGTCTTCTGAAAGGTGGGCTCCTAGTAGGTTAACTATACTCCAGTGGAAGGACATATATCCTAGAGATATGGGCAGCACGAACTACTCGAAGGGCCTAAAAAAAAGAAGGGGGCAGATAAAGCTGGGGTCTTTGGGAGGGGAATGGATATAAAAGAGTTGGAGGGAGGAATTAAATATGATGAAAATAGAAATGCACAAAATTTTCAAAGAACTAATAAAAAATGAAAAAAAAAACTTTCACAATAGGTTGTAAAAACAAAAAGATGTTATATGCATTTACTTTACTTTAATATGCAGGCATGACAGAGCTAGGCCACTGATGGCCTGTGCCTTTAGTCCCAGCACTTGGGAAACAGAGACAAGTGGAACTCTGTGAGTTCTAAGCCAGCCAGGGCTACAAACTGAGACCTAGTTTTAAAATAAAATATAGACATCTTTTTCCCAGGTGGGACGGTGAAGCCTTGACTCTTGTCTAAATTAGTAGGGCACAAGAAAGTGAGACCTTGGCAGTCCTTACAGGCTTAGCTGAAGTATCTGTTCCAAGGGAATTACCTTCCGAAGCCAGCCAGGACAGGAGCTGCTAGCCCCACAACTGTTTCCCACAGCCTCTGTGGGGCTGATTAAACCTTCCATTCCACGGTCTGCTTCCATTGTCCCTCGGAAACCTCCACTTGGATCTGGAGTTTCAGATTCCTGCTGACTGTCTTCCTCTTCACCCCCGCCACCACCAATGCGGCCGCCTGGGCTGGAGCTCTGAACCACTGGTGGGTGTGGAGCACAGGAAAGAAAGAGCTTCGTTAGGCCACAAAGAGAGTCACCGCCTGACACCTCACTTATTCCCACAAAAGTTTTTACATAGCATTTAAATTTATAAAAAATATTCTAAAAGGATTTTTAAAATTTTATGTGTGTGGGTGGTTTTGGCTATGTGTATGTCTAGGTACCATGCACATGCACTGCCCTTGGACGTCAGAAGAGGGCGTCAGATCTTCTGGAACTGGAGTCGCAGATGCTTGTTAGCAGCCATTTGAGTGCTAGGAACCAAACCCCAGTTCTCTGTAAAACCCACAGGTCCTCTTAACTGCTGAACTGTCTTTCCAGCTCCGCATTAGATTAAAGGTTATTACATAGATTTATTATGTGTATGCATGTGGGCATGTGTGTGCCACGCTGTCCATGTAGAGTCAGAAGACCATCTACAGAGGTTAATTCTCTTTTTCTACCATGTGAGTCCCAGGACTGAACTCAGGTTGTCATGATGGTAGTATAAGCCTTTCCTCCGAGAGCATCTTACAGGCCTATACTTCTACTCCATCTACTCTACTCTACCTACCTACCTGCCTGCCTGCCTACCTACCTGCTTACGTACCTGCTTACCTACCTACCTACCTACCTACCTACCTACCTACCTACCTACCTACCTACCTGCTTACCTACCTGCTTATTTTGATTTTTCGAGACAAGGTTTCTTTGTGTAGCCCTAGCTGTCCTGGAATGTGCTCTGAAGATCAGGCTGGCCTCTCAAACTCATAGAAATCCACCTGCCTCTGTCTCCCAAGTGTTGGAATTAAAGGTGTTCTCCATCAATATTCAGTTTGCAAATTTTAATTTTTGAGACAGGATCTTTATGTCAGCCAGGCTGGCCTTGGACTTCTGATCTCACTACTGCCATACCTTCTTAGTGCTAGGATTATAAGCAGGTGCCACCAGGCCAGGCTTACACACATGGTGCTATAATCACCGTAATCCATGTCCATGTTCTAAGTCTTCACGCGTCTCTGGTAGGTAAACACACTGCAGTGTCCTCCACTAGTACTGTCTTATGTAAAAAGCTATGCAGCAGTGAGCCAAGCACCTCTTAAGTTTCCCCCAAAAGGAAGATGGATTCTGAAATGTCTGCGCATACCTGACTTCTCGCAGGTGAAAAGCAGAACAGTTTAGTTTTCTGGCATGGTCCCAAGTAACAGAGAACCAGGAAGAAAATTACAGTGGGGAAGCTATCAGAGGGTTTAGGCGATTTTCCTAAGTTGAAAGTTAATAACTGACTTTTTCTTCAGAGGGCTATTTTGAAGGTAAATTTTGTTTGCTTTTTGGAGACAGGGTCTTACTGTGTGGCTCTGGCTGGCCTGGAACTTGCTATATACACACATTTGACCTCAAACTCACTTGCCCCTGCCTCCCAAGTGCTGTAGATTTTTAAAGACCAGGCTGCTTGGAAGACCGTGGGAGTACAGGCTGATACGGAATACGAATGTCCACGACGATGTGGAGCAAGTCTCTTACCTGCTACCACACGTAACGCAGGCAGAGAAGACAAGGCACCCTGATAACAATGCCAAGGCCTCAACACTCACCAGAATACAAACTTCTTAGCCTCTTAGCCACAATTCCTTAACACAAAGACCAAACTGGTGCCTGGGGCACGGCTGCTTACCAGTTCCGATGGACAGGCCACTGCTGTTAGAACGGATGGTCTTGGAATTCAATACTTTCTCTGAGGAGAAATATGCAGTAGGTAAGCACTTTGTACAGACACTGGGAGGAAGAGTGAAGGGAGATGGGACAGGAAGAAACCGTCATTGCGACACCGACTCCTGGTAACCCAGACTCACTATTAGAAGTGTGTCTCAAGTAACCCAGAACTCACTATTAGAAGTGAGTCTCAAGTAACCCAGAACTCACTATTAGAAGTGAGTCTCAAGTAACCCAGAACTCACTATTAGAAGTGAGTCTCAAGTAACCCAGAACTCACTATTAGAAGTGAGTCTCAAGTAACCCAGAACTCACTATTAGAAGTTGTGTCTCTGGGTTGGGTCCCCAACTCGAAAAAAAAAAGAACAAAAAAAAAAAAAAAAAAAAAAAAAAAAAAAAAAAAAAAAAAACAAAAAAGAAGTGTGTCTCAAGTAACCCAGAACTCACTATTAGAAGTGAGTCTCAAGTAACCCAGACTCACTATTAGAAGTGAGTCTCACGAGTGAGCACTTTGTGGGCTACTGTACTCAGTGTCTGTACTGGGAATTTTCTATCTGTGTTCCTAGAAGCATCATAGATGCTTTACAAAGTAGCAGTATCTGCATCTGACCCCAGAGATCCTGATTAAGCTGGTCAAGGGTGGTGCAGGACTAAGATTTATAAAAGCCAAGCTTTTATCATGTACTTCAAAGCACTCTGTATGCAAAAAGCATTTGGAAAATTTTTTTAAAGGAATTACTAAATGTTTATCAAGAAAATACAAATACAGACAATACATTATGAAATGGAAGTAATACATTCTATGGCATAGATGAATGTTGGGGGGAAGACTCCAAAACTGTTCCATTTAAAAAAGGTCCCAACTGATGGTGGTGGAACAGGCTGCAGTCCTTGCCCTCAGGAGGTGGAGGCAGGTTAGGAACTCAAGGTTGTTCTTGGCTACTAAGTACTGAGGCTAGACCGAGTTACAAGGCCCTGACAAAACAGTCCAACAGAGAAGAAACAGTGGATGCCTAACTTGGGAAATGACAATGTTCTGTTCCTGTCACTCTGCATGACATCTTTATCTAGCACAAGGTTCGAGGAAGCAGCCTCTGCTTCAGGGTACTTCCAACAATGTCACCACTAGTACCGTCCACAGGTGTGAATCAATCCTGTCTAAGCCACCCCAACTCCACATAGATGAAACCCTTACCAACAATAAGAATGGTGTGCCAGCCACGGCAAGAAAGGTCTGGGACGTGATGCAGAGATCCAAAAATAGGCCGAGGCCAGGAGGTACAGATATCAGAGCCATGTGGTCTCTCTGTGGGAGTCATTGCCAGGCGGCCGTTACCACCATTACCCCAGGCAAAAATGTGATTATCTAGAAAAGAATTAAAGAGCACATTGATGGGACACGACTTTTCCAATTCTATGGGTATCCAACAGTTACACCCTGAATCTAGAGAGAAGTCCTACAAAGTGAGGGAAGAGCTAATAATTTCTATATATAGGTAATATATAGGTATATATAGGTAAAAATGACTACTGCTCCTACGTCTGCCATTCACTCACTCATTCATTCATTCACTCACTCATTCAAATAAGTATGAGAATTTACTCGATGGCAAGTGTTTTTCAAGGTGTCTGAGGCAGGACACAAAGTTAAGCCCTTGTTCCTGTGTAGTCAGTGGAGAGAATGACAACAAACAAACAGCTCTCTCCTATTTCAGACAAGGCAAGTGCTATGAAAGAAGGGGGTTGGTGTGACAATGAAGGCCGTGAGTAACAGCAGGACTTCATCATTTCAGAGAAGCAGTCAGACAAATACTCTTTGACCCTTGAGCACCCCTCTAGCGGAACTGAGGGAGTTGTCGGCAGACACAAGGCAGGAGCAAAGGCACACAGGTGCAGCTTTGCACAACAGGGAACAAGGAGGTCTTATTCCCTCCTTGTTCCTTCTTTACTTAGAAGAAAAGTGAGGGAGAAGTCAGGGGGAGGAGAGGTCTGGTCACATGGGACCATGCAGGCCTGACTGCTGTACCAAGAGAGGCTCTGGGCAGGAAGTATTTAAGAGGATTCCAAGGCGATGATGAGGACCAACTGCAAAAGAGCAAAGGCGGAAGCAGAATGCAGCTCAAGTCTTGAGACTTGCTGGGATTATGCTGAAGAGAGTCAACGGGACTTGCTGAGGAAGAATGGGGGGCATGCAGGATGGAGCTGGCCGACCTAAGAAGTCTGCCAAGACTCACAGTGCTTGACCTGCCAACACCAGAAATCTGACTCTTATTAACTTAGGCTTTCTCTCCTTCTCCCTCCCCCTTCTCACAAAAGGGCGTGTGACGGATGATCTTTTGGACAGCAGATACGCACTCATCTGTAATACATGGGCTTTACTGCCACTCTAGCTTTTGTTATCCACGCTGAAGGGCTGTGGTAAATGTCTGAAGGTCAGAGATGGTGGGACAGCTGCAAGGTACAGAGGGGAACTGAAAGGCACGAGCTCCTGGTGGAGAAGACTGAGTCCAGGGAAGAAGTCGGACGTTTCTCTACCCTGCTTTTCCCACATATCCAGCCAGTGCTGATCGGAATGTGGGATCAACATTGGTGTTGAACAAGACAGACAGAAGTGCTCAATGATTCTGGAAATATTTTACCAAAAATGTTAAATGACAGTAAAATTAGGTGAACTTAGAAATCTGGCCTTTAAAAAAATTTACTCTATCAGACATAAAACATATACCAGTTCCATAAAAAACTTCTTTTTCCAACCCAGAATTCAAACCTGTCTGGAAGGCTTGAGAAACATAGGCACTTACCATCGGTGGCAGCGATGGTGAACTCATCGCCACAGGAGACCCTGATCACTTGCTTCCCACCAAGGGGTCCCCCCAACAGGTTGATTCCCAGGCGCTTCTTATAATTCCCAACACCCAGCTGCCCACACTTATTACAGCCAAAAGTCAGCAACCGGCCTCGCTCTGAGAGAGAAGCAAAAATAAAGGGCAATCACAAATGGGTCATGAGACACAGAAGACGGTACAGCAATGCAGACTCCTGCACTAGAACGTGTACATATCAAGTTACCCGTGTGACCTTGAGGCGAGGGTATCTAGGCGGTGTGACCAATCAGAACCTTAATTTAGAATACTTATAGTAAGGGCCAATTAGAGACCATAGAATCCAGATGTTAGAAATATGGTTTTTTTTAAAGAGTATTTATGGCTGGGCATAGTGGTGCACAACAGCTTTAATCCCAGCATTCAGGAGGCAGAAGCAGGCAGATCTCTGAGAGTTTAAGACCAGCCTGCTCTACAACAAGAGTTTCAGAACAATGTTCAGTCAAATATTTGAGACACAGAGAAACCCTGGCTTAAAAAGATAATTTATTCATTGACTTTATGTGTGTATGTCTCTCTGTGTATATGCCACATGTTTGGGTGCCCTCAGAGGTCTGAAGAGCACATCAGATCCCCTGAAGCTGGAGTTAACAGTCAGTTATGAGCAGTCAAAAGTGGATGCTGGTAAAGGTGCTTGGGTTCTCTGGACAATCAGCAAAGACTGTTAACCCTTGAGCCATCTTTCCAGTCTAAAGTGTGGTGTACTTATTAAAGTGCACATTTATCTTGCACTTAAAAAGATCATTTTTAAAAAATCTGTACTTGAATGCCTGATTTGTTAGTGAGTTAATATTGAGTACTAGGGAGAAGTCAGAAGAGATATCAAGAAAGCTAACACCCTATAGCACAGAGCACCCGAGTTCTGAGGGCATGCACCCAGCTGAGCCCGCTTACCATCAATAGCAGCTGTGTGAGTCTTTCCTGGAGCAATGGTACGGATTTTGTAAAAGGATAACTGTTTGGCCAAGGTAAAGGAGGTCGTGTAGGGAACTTCGTGGTATGCCTGAGACAAGTAAAACAGAGCAACAGGGTCAAAGGGTGGGACGGTGATGGTGGGGACAGGCTGAGGATGGAAAAGTCTTTTCAAGCAAATTCTAAGAGAGCATGCCACATAGCTTTCAATCTTCAACAGGACACAAGAAACAAGTAAAACACAGAATCGGAGAATTTGTTGCAAGAAGCAGGGATTTCTGGTTACAAAATCTACGTTTGTACTGCTTGCATACGCTACTTATCTAACAAGGGCAGGGTAAAATCTCTCCAGCTTACAAAGAAATCAGCTACCATAATCTAATTTCACCTTCATTATACATCTTTCTCTGAATTGGTATAAAAGCCCCACATAAAAAAAGTTGACCACAAACCTTCATCTTAACTACCTTTCAAACTACCCACTCTCCAGCCTTTACCCTGAGTCTGTGCTCTCCTGAGAATGGACTTTAGACACTACACACAAATTAACTCAACATGGGGCTAGAGAAATGGCTCAGTGATAAGGAGCATTGTTCGTCCAAAGAACCGGGAGTTCAATTCCCAACACCCACATGGCAACTTGCTATTGCCTGTAGCTATAGTCCCACGAGATCCGGTACCCTTCTTCTGGTGTGCAAATGTACATGCAGACAGAATGCCCAAATACATAAATAAATAAATCAGTTTAAAAAAGAACAAATTAACTCAACTTTTCATCAAGTTGCAAAACTAAATTCAGTTGATTTTGCTCTTTCCTTGCCCTCTGCAGTCAACGGTGTTGAGCTCTAACTGTACAACCTACTGCACAGCTTGACCCACATCTGCACAAACACATTTGTGGGATTTTTGCCTTTGTTTTTTTAAAGGGGTGTTGCTACATACAGCAGGTTGGCCTCAAACTAAAGATCCTCCTGCCTCAGCTTCCTGAGTGCTAAAATTAAAGGCATGTACCATCACACTTAGCCTCTGTACGAAGACATTTATAAAACCACCACCCTGATCAAAACAGAGGTCATTCCCTTAGGTGATTCACCTGATTTTTGATTAAGACTCATGTACCCCAATAAAGAAAAAGAAATATGATAATAATAATAGTAATAATAGTAAATCCCACAGAGAGCTGCACTTCTGACTATTGCCATCAAGTTCATTTAGCCTGTCCCTGAACTTCACAGAACACAGTCACATGCTGTGAACTCTTCTGTGGCTGGCTGCAGCTGGCTGCTTTTCTGAACACAATGTCTGTGAGATTGCTTTCTTCTTGAGTTAAATTCCATGGCCACTAACTTATAATACCAAAGAAATCCCTGCCCAGCATTCTGGCGACGTGGTTAGAACCTCAAGGGCCACTCACTTCATGGTTGATGATCCCAGACATGCACTGATTCAGCCCCAGTTTGTTGAACTCGTTGAGTCCGCAGGCCAGCACTTTGCCTGACTGAGTGAGCAGGAAGGTCCCATCACAGCCACATTGAACCGCAACAATGATTAAGGCCTTTGGAACATCCACCTGCAAGGAAAAAACTTAATGGGAAAAAACCCAAGTAATACATAAATCATATTAGAAAACAACCCTCAAGTTCCTTCGTCATGCTATCATGCTGCCCAGCAGCTTGGAGGTCACCCTTCCTAACACGGAGCTCAAGTTTTATAACACACAGGGCTGCAGTTGAGTGGACAGATGCTCCCCGTTAGTCTGTCTTAGGAGTGGCTCCTACTTCCTTGGAGAAGGCTTCTGTAGGGGAGACTGTGCAGACAAGCTGGGCAGGGGCGACTCTGATCTCCAGCTGGCTGTGTTCTGAGAGGAAGGGCTCCTCGACAGTCTTAGAAGAAAGACAGCAGCCTGGAGGATCTCAATTTTTTAGAAAGTGTATGGAGGGGGCAGCTAGGACCTCCATATCCTCCTACAGCTTACAGGAGAGGGCTGAAGGAGGAAGGGTGTCAGACGGGCCAGGGATATGTATAAAACCTTGAGCCTTAGTTTCTTTTCACAAGTAGAATGGTTGAATCTAAAGACAGTCTTTATGTGTGCCATTTAATTTTAGAATAGAAGTAAAAATTTGGCAACCATTGTGGTAGAGCTATAGTTAAGTGGTAGTTAACCTTCCAGGATCGGGTAAGCCTGGGCCCTGAGGTATGTAAGAGTGGTGTGACTGTGCTTGTCCCTCAGCTGACTCAAGTCTTGGGAGCCTCTTAAAGTGCCAGCTCTGGCAGTCCTGACAGTAATCAGATATGATGTCTCCTACTGCACAACCTCTAAGAAAAAACAATCTCACAAGGCATTCAATTGTAGTAATGGGAGGCTGGGGTAAGAGATACTGTATCACCTCCCACCATCCTTTCTTCGGGAGATTTAGCTGTCTGTGACACTTTATGTTTTATGTACTGACTTTAACCTCATCTCTCAGTAAAATGTGACTCCAGTGTCCACAATAGCTGTATCCATTTTCTCAAATTTCTGTGATTTAGTCCGATGGCAAGACCACATAGTGCTAAATCAGGAATCCTAGACTGTCAGCCTCCTCGACAGGAAAGAGTTCAGAAATAAACGCTCTGCTATGAGGATTCAGTGGGCAAGGATGTCTTTTTGGAGTCTATGTTTTAGATAGGCTGTCAGAGGAAGCTGCTTCTCAGTTACCCTCTGTGGTGTATAGTAATCCTCTTCTGAATCCAAACCCAGCCGTCCTGAAACACACACAAGAACAGCATTCATTACAACAAGGGCGTTCTTCCCCAGAAGCATATCCTGCAACTCTTTCTGATTTTACATTCCCCAACAAGGCTACTTGACCTGTTTAGTGCTCGAAGCCTGATATCAGGGTTAAGTACCTGGAAGAAGTGGGTTGGTTCACCTACCATATTCACCACAGCCCCAAGAGTAGACTTCCTTGTTTCGTGTCAGAACTACCACATGATTATCCCCACAGGAGACCTGCTCCACTGGATTGCTGAGGAAGAAGTTCAGCTGCATGGGTTCAAGCACTTCAGGACCAGAAACCTTGTCTACTCCCATGCAGCCATAATAATCTGATCCAAAGGCATAGAGCTGACCTTCATCTGCAAAAGGAAAGAAAACCATCACGAAAAGGAATGACTTAGGGAACCACATGTCGTGGCAGTAGTACTGTAATGAGCAGTCTAAATAGTTGTAAGATTATTACGCTAACTAATCTTCAGATTTTCCTGGAGCCTTCCCTGTTCTGTAGACAGAAATACCAACAATGGGGCTGGA
Source organism: Rattus rattus (assembly GCF_011064425.1). NCBI lineage: Eukaryota > Metazoa > Chordata > Mammalia > Rodentia > Muridae > Rattus > Rattus rattus. Next base: position 99,421,892 of record NC_046160.1, read on the forward strand.
GAGAGCTTGGCAGTTAAGAGTGTGCACTGCTATTCCAAAGGACCCTGGACATCCAGCACCCACGCCAGGCAGCTCACAACTGTAAACCTAGTTTCAGCGAAATCTGAGCACCTCTCCTGGACTCCATGATCAGTGTAACACTCAGATACACACATATCCATAAAATTAAAAAAAATAATTCCAAGAATTATAAAGTAAGTAATGATAAAATCAAAACTAAGAATAACTCTTCGTCAGCATTTGCAACATGCAAAGCCTAAATAGGTAGGGAGATTATTTTCTCCCCAAAGTAGGGAAAACTAGTAGTAACTTTTCCTCTCTCACATCTTCTGTTGTCCCCTTTTCTCCTTGCTCATCACTCTTTCCACACAGTACCAAATCGGGAAGTGTCTTTTGTTTGTCTTATTCTGGGAACTGAATTTATGGCCTTACTTGCTAGACCCAGGAATGTTGTTATTAATGTGTGTATTTTTTAATGTCTGGGGTTTTGGTAGTTGTTTGCTATAAAATATCAGCTGACATTGCATTATGTCCATATTAAATGCACTCAAGATGCTTTTCATTAGTGCTTACCTGTCACACAAACAGTGAAGTCATCACCACAGGACACCTGGTGGATAGCTTTTCCTTGCAACTTCTCCACATGCTTTGGCTGTCGGTAGGAAGCTTTGTCTCCATGTCCTAGCTGACCGTGAAGTTTAGTGCCCCCTTGCATGTTCTGTTAAAGAAGAGGTCTTGTGAAGTTTTAGCTTTTCATACTAGAAGCTAATCTTCAATATCTATCCTACTTCTGAAGAAAACAGTAAGGAAAAAATAGCTGGAAATGTAAAGACAAAAGTGGGTAAGTGGATTAAACTTTAAAAAAAATTTTTTTGAGACCAGATCTCACTATGTACTGCTAGCTATCCTGAAATTAACTCTCTGTGTTAATCTGCCTGTCTCTGCGTTTTGAGGGCCGGGACACCACTATACTTCACTAGGATAAAGCACTTTAATGGTTAATATAACCTCCGCCTACACATAAACAAGATTTTAAAGAACATCCAGGTTCATATCCATCAGGCATCAGGTCAAATTCTTATCTTAGGTGAGGTGAACTATAAGTGACGATGAACAGTTCGTTGAAGTATAATTTGGTGGCTTTCCGCTCTAATTTGGTTTCTGTTGCTGTGATAAATACCATGACTAAACACACCTTGGAGAAGTTATAGTTTATAGTCTATACAGGGGACACCAGGGCAGGACCTCAAGTCAGGAACTGAAGCAGAAGACACCTCCTCAGGGTTTGCTCAGCTTGCTTTCTTATAGCGCCCAAAATGACCTGCCCAGGGGTGCCCCCACCAATCATCAATCAAGAAAATGCCCCACAATGTGCCAATCTCATGAAGGCAATTCCTGAGAGGTTCCCTCTGTCCAGGTGACTAGTTTGTGTCAAGCTGACAAAAACTAAGCAGAAAATTTTCTAAATGAGTATAATCTCATTTTCTAAAAAAAAAAAAAAAGATTTATTTACTATGTATACAGCTTTCTGTCTGCATGTATGCCCTGCAGGCCAGAAGAGGACACCAGACCCCCATTACAGATGATTGGGAGCCACCATGTGGTTGCTGGGAATTGAACTCAGGACCTCTGGGAGAGCAGACAGTACACTTAACTTCTGAGTAACCTCTCCAGTCCCTTAAAATTTATTTATTTATTTAATGTATAAGTACACTATAGCTGTCATCAGACACACCAGAAGAGGGCATCAGATCTCATTGCAGATGGTTGTGAGCCACCATGTGGTTGCCAGGATTTGAACTCAGGACCTCTGGAAGAGCAGTCAGTGTTCTTAACCACTGAATCATGTCTCTAGCCCCATGAGTATAATCTCTTAAAAACCACAGTGCTATTAAGTTTTATAAATTTTGGTCAACTTCCTTAAAACACTGAACAGCTATAAGGGATATAGTTATATCAAAAAGAAAACAAAACTGAGGGGGCGGGGGAAGAGAGAATTTGGTTCCATCAAGGAAGTGTGTGTGTGATGGGGTGGAGAGGAATCACACCCAGCTGTTCTTTCTTGGTTCTCTCTTGAAGGTTAAGTGTCTTGAAGGGAGAGTGTAGGCAGGGCGAGATATTTAAGGCTACTGTTTAATAATAAAATGTTTACCAATCTTAAGTCTAAATCACTTTGCTGCAGTAGCTGACCTGCCTGAGTTTCTTTGAGGCCAGAAACTGCAGCCTCTGAGATTTATCACCTCATCATAAAATGGCAGGGGATTAAGTAAAGGATTCATTGCTAGAGCCTTTCCTCTCTTGTCTAGATGCCTCTTGCTTGTCAGGCACGGGGGAAGTTTTGAGCAATAAAATTCTATTGAATCAGGAAGAGTGTCTTGCATAAGGAAAAACCTTTATGCATGCAAATATGAATAAACTCACATAAATTCATATACAGATTCATGCTTACACATTCATACATCTCCATCAAACTAGTTGGGTCCCGATACATACTTATCTCATAATTACATTCTTACACAGACACAGACACAAAAACACACACCCATACTTGCATATACACATGCAGCAAAAGACCAAGCGGCAGTGCAGAAAGAACTCACTCCTTCTGGATGAAAAATGAGCTCTAATCTTTATTGCATAGAGAAAGAAAAAGCTTCTGCCCTTTTATTGCTAATTGAACTAAATTTAAATCTATAAGAAGAAAGTTTTGTCCTCTTTAGTAAGATTAAGCCTGTCATGCTATTAAGAAAAGATCTGTTCTGTCCTATGGTAAGGAGAAGCCCGTCTGCTCCTTCTGCTTTCTCTACAGCTCCTTCTTTTTCCCTCTTTCCCTCTGCATTCTGCATATTTTTCCTTTTTTTTTTAAAAGTTGCCTTATAATTTCTGAGTTATTCCACTCTGCATTCTCCTTCTAATCTTGCTCTCTCTTCTTGCTCTGATGTAATGATGTCCTTGCTCCCAATGCCTTACTCCCAATGCTATGCCTTCCAATATAATGTTTCTAGTCTTTTGTACCTTTTCTAGGAGAATAGATCACATGGTTTAACCAAGCATCCCCTTTTTTACAAAAACTCAGTAGACGTTCAAACATAAATTTAAATCATAAACTTAAAAAGTTTACAACAGAGAATATTTACATGTATATCCAGTAAGAGTAATTATCTGGCCAAACATTCATTACCTGTCATTAGCTCAACAGATTCACTGAAAGTTAAAAACCATTAACTTTTGTGACTAAGTTCTTAGTGAAGTTTTCTATAGATAAATCCAGTCAGTATTTTATCTTCTGTCCTTGCACCTATAGTAAATCCTCAGCTCCCCTTTGTATGACCTTAGGTTAATTGTTTTACAACCTCTTGGAATGTGCTCTAAGTTGTAGATGCTTGCTTGCTGTCTCAGAAGCAATTCACACTTGATAGACACTTGAAGACTGGCAGACTCCTCAATGCAGTTTTGACATCAGATAGCACTTAACAGCAGTCCTATTATAAAAGACTTAACAATTACTAATTTTAGAAATTCTTATAGGATCATCATTAAGAATTAAAAAATCATCTATTTGTCTATACAGTATCACTACAAGACAGTACATCTTTATTGTTCTGCAGAGATCTGCTCAAAAGTGAGGGCTAATTCCTAGTGATTGTTGTATATATTTAACAATAACAGGAAAAGCATATTAAAAGCAGGAATCTTTCCTAAAATGAAATCTCCTCAGCCTTGCCTATAGAAGCAGATCTGTCACTAACTTTACAGTTCATGCCAGAACCATCTCAGGAAGATCACCTGCTAGCTTTTAGCTTCTCCTTGATGGCTCCTGGCAGAAGTGCTATATGGTGGTAAGAACAGTCCTCATAGCTTTGTAGCAGTTTCTTAGCTATAACAATTCTTTCCATGCACTCACTCAGACATAAGTCCTTTACTATAAACAGCTGTAAGGCATTACTTCCATTTCTGGTAGCTACCCTAAGCTAGCTCTTCAGGGGATAAGGTTTAGGAAATAACCACAGGCCATCACTGTTACAGAGGCCAAGTCACTTTTTTTTTTTTTTTTTTTAAACATTTCACAATTACTCATTGTCTGTTCTCATACAATGGAGGAAAAGTAGGGGATAAGACAAATACTTGCACCCATGCAAAAGCTGAAGCCACTGAAAATAGAAGGGCTCCCTCAGAAAGGAAGCAGGGGCAGAGTGAGCCTGGTAGCCTGAAATGTTACCTACAGAGGCACAGCAATCAAACAGGAAGCCAAGTGACAATAGAGCTTAGAGGGAACAGTCAATTAATGATGCTAGGTGTTGCAGAGAGGTCACCCAGGAGGGCAAGAGGTGTTCGTTTATTTTATCAGTTTATAAGTCATTTGTTCAAGACCCATGCTAATGAGTGGCAAGGAAGAAACCTGAACTACAGGTGAGTGAGGAGAGTAGCAGATCTGGACGAGGCAGAAAACACGTTGGTGGTGCACAACAATAAACCACAGCACCACACAACGAATGCCAGAGCAGAATTCAGAGGGCGACAATGGGAGAGCCTTAGCATTTTATCCGTAGACAAGGGGCTTGCAGTTTCCTGACAGAAATCATCTACTTGTTCATGACAGTCAGCCCAGTCTTCTGAACTCAGACCCAAGGCTCTCATGTTTTTCTTTTCCTCTCTCATTCTTTCATCTAAAACCATTCACAGGTGACTACAATGTCTGGGAATGGAGCTGCATGAGTGACCTACATAGCCCACATCTGCTTTCGCAGGATCATGTTCTATCACCTCATTCCGACAGCACAAGGTCGGACAAGCTAACAGAAGGCCTACACAGCCGGGGCCCAGAAACAACAGGGCTTATAGCCCACTCTACTTACCACCCAGGTATATAGTTCCTTCTCCACGGTGACCACAGCAAAGTGGGTGTTCCCTGCGCACACCTGTCGAGCACTACAGCCACTCTTGATGACGTCCAATTTCTGAGGTGTGGATTTTCCACCACCCCAAACATAGACTTCACTGGTTCGCGATGTTACCACAGCAATGGGTGCTTCAGTCACAGTGCTTGACCTGGCAGCAATCCCCAGAAGCACATTTAACATAAAGATGGTTTCAGAGAAGACTTGGAATGTAGCTCAGTGCTTGTCTGGTATATAAGAAGCCTTGGACTTGAGGCCACATAATAAAAGCAGTGTGGGCTAAGTAAATCCCTTCTTTAAAAAAAAAAAAAGTTTATTCCCTTAGAAAAGCTACCAATTTGGACATGAGAAATTATGTTCTTTCAATCCTCTCTTTTTTTAAAAAAATTATTTATTCATTTTGCATGTATGAGTACACTGTCACTGTCTTCAGACACAGAAGAGGGCATCAGATCTCATTATAGATGGTTGTGAGCCACCATGTGGTTGTTGGGAATTGAACTTAGGACCTCCGGAAGAGCAGTCAGTGCTCCTAACTGCTGAGCCATCTTTTCAGCCCTCAATCCTCTCTTACAAGAGGCTTTCCCAAGCCCAGCTAAGATAGTTCATCACAGCTCAGCTAGAGCAAATCCCAGCCAGTCCGTACCAGCTCCACTTTTCAACAATCATGGTAATACCATCCACTTTATTGTTAGAGGAAATGATGGCTTTCTTCTTCTCAGAAAAGACTATTTGGGGCTACAGAGATGGCTTCAAGACTAAGAAAACTGTCTGCTTTTCCAGAGGACCTGAGTTTGAGTCTCAGCACCTAGTGGCAGCTCAAACTCCAGTTCCAGGGACTGATGCCTTCTTCTGGCTTCTGTAGAGACCAGACCCACACATATACTGACATGTGTGCAGGTGAAACAGCCATATACATTTAAAAAACATTACAAAACAACAAAAATAATCAGTAGGGGCTGAAGGGATGGCTTAGATGTACTGCTCTTTCAGTGGACCCCTCCCAGCAACCCTGCCACATGGCTCACAAGTGCCTGCAAATCCAGCTCTAGGGGATCCAATGCCCTGTTCTAGTCTTTGAAGGCACCTGCATGCACACAATGCACAAACAAATCTTAAAAAGTAATAAGGAAAGAAAGGACTATCTGACATTTAAGCTGATGTTGGCTCCTAAACTGACAGCGCAGACTGTAAGATCAAATAATGCACAGAATCAAGTCAGCCTCCATATCACACACTGAAGACACATACTGTTTCCACATGCATTTCCACACTATTTCTTGAGCCTTACCTGGGTCTCTTTGTAGGTGCATTAAGCAGAGTGACTTTTTCTTCCATCTCTCTACCAAAAGAAAAATAAAGTTACATGAGTAAAATACCAGGTACATTGCAACCATGCCCCTTTAATACGTTTCATGAACTAAGTATAAACATATGCATGCATCCTCCAACATTTAGGAAAGCAACCCAAAACACTGAGTTATACAGGCCTGACACTGTCTGACTTGTTAAACACAAAGGGCAGCAGGTCTTTGCTTTGTACATATGAGAAATGGTCTGGACTGGAACAGGGAGCCTTCAGAGTCTCTGATGCACACGACAGACGTCTCCATGTGGTCTGCCCACCGACTAACAAACTCAGCATCTCCAACCCTGGGCTTGCTATCTTTCTGCCAAGCCAGCTTTTCTTCCTGACTTCCCTATTTTTGTAACTGACAACACTCCTTCATTCTCTCCTAATCAACTTCAGTCATCTCTCTCTTCTCCCTTTCTTCACTGTGCCTTTTATAGATTCTGCATAGACAGTATCTTTAACTATGCAGAATCTATAGTTTTGAACTTGTGATCTCCTGCCTTTGCCTTCCAGGTGCAGGGATTATAGCTGTACACCATTATACTCAATCACTGTACTTAGTCTGCTACCCTTCCTGCCCAGTCTTACTACCTTAGTTCTGCACAGCTTCGCTTCCCATGTGACTCATAAATATAGTAGTGTCTTCCGGTGCCTTGCTTATAAGCTTCCCAATCAGTCCTTACGTCCTAAACCAACCTAAGGACTAATAACATTTCTACTGTGTAAATTCTATGGGCAGCCCTCTCATCACATTACTGTCCTCTACAAACAACTAATCCTTGTAATCCTTGTGTACTCTCTCTTTTCTTCAGATATATTTTAGAGAGAGAGAGAGAGAGAGAGAGAGAGAGAGAGAGAGAGAGCGCACGCGCATGCATATGAGTGCAGGTGCTAGCAGAGGCCAGAGGAGTCAAGATTCCCCAGGGCTTGGTGGCTGTGAGCTGCCTGGAGTGAGTGCTGGAACTGATCTTAGAGCCTGCAAAAGCAGTGAGTGGTTATCTCTCCAGCCCGTGCACTCTCTTTTGAATTAAGCTTGTCATTCAAGCATCCTGATCCTTCTTTCTTTTCTTTGTTTTTTTTTTTTTTTTTAAGATTTATTTATTTATTATCTATAAGTAGCTGTCTGCAGACACACCAGAAGAGGGCATCGGATCCCATTACACATGGTTGTGAGCCACCATGTGGTTGCTGGGATTTGAACTCAGGACCTCTGGAAGAGCAGTCAGTGCTCTTAACCGCTGAGCCATCTCTCCAGCTCCTTTTCTTTGTAACCCATATTCTAGACAGGCTCATAACTCTGAGTAAGTCTATAAATTACTACAGTATTTCACAGGCATCAATAATTTTTAAAAGCTCTTAAGACAGCTTGGCCAGGTCTAGAACCACTAGTGGTAGCCAAATAAAATCTTGTGTTTGCAGAGTGTTTTACACAACTTTCTGTATCTATGCTTCTCATTCTATTATTCTTCTCTGCTTAGAGTACGGCATCTTATATTTTACAATCGAAGTACAAAGTACAAAATAAAAAATTCAATTAAAAATTAATTGAAATTTTTCAGTTGGAAATTAAAGCCATGATTATATTGTTGAGAAATAAGCTAGATAAAAAATTAAATATGCTTAATGAGTCCCAAATGAGAATAGTGCCTGAATATGCACAGAACAAAAATAGAAGCTCTCAGGCTGTATGTGGGAATGTCACAAAATTCTAGACATTAAAACACTGGCTATAAAACAGCAAGGCTCAGGGCACACTGGGGAATAGAGGTGGAGAACATGCAGGAGCTGGATGATGGGGAAGAGAACACCACATGGCTACTGCTCCCATAACTCCCTAAGGTTACAGTTACCTGTACAAGAGCAAGTCAGCAGGATCAGTTAACATCCCACAGGCAGTACTGATTAAGATTCAATGGGTTATAAAAATGTAAGCCAACATGATGGTGGAGGGGAAGTACTGGGGGCTTCTGGGAATGTGAAAGCGAGGAGTGTGGGGTGAAAATGATCAAGACATATTGTGTGTATGTATGAAATTACCCAAGAATACATAAAAGATAGTCTAGAAATATAATAAAACAAAGGGGACTGGAGGGATAGCTCAGTGGTTAAGAGCACTTCCTGCTCTTACATGAGCCAGGGCTTTGGTTTCTGTGCCCATAGGGCAGGAAGCTTACAACCACTGCTAACTCCAGTCAAAGGGCAGTTGTTGCCCTCTTCTGGTCTCTTTGGGCACCAGGTATGTATGTGGTGCATACATACATATAAGCAAAACATACATATAAAACAAAAATTAAAAAATTAATTTTAAGAAAATAAACAAAACTAGAAACCGGAAAAATTAGTTATAGAACAAAAGTTTCAATGTACCCCAAACTATAGAATGATTAGAAGAAAATATAGGAAAAAAGCTTCAGGGCATGAAGTAGGCACTGAGAGCGAAGTAGAAATATGGGAGACATCACAGTCCAAAGCTTCTGTGCAGCTTGGGGAACAACAGCAGGAAGCAGCAGCTGCAGAGCAGGAGGGAATATGGGCAACGCCATCTGAGGAGGAGCCAATCTCCTGAACACAGGGACACTCCTTGATTAAAAGAAAACAAACCTAACCCCATTTTAAAATGGTGATTTAAACAGACTCTGCGCAAGCATGTCACAAATGTTCAACCATGATCAGAGAAAGCACACCAAAGCCAGGGGAGATCTTCTTGCCCCAATTACAAGACTATCACTAAAAGGCTAAAAAGGAACACTTACTGGCAAGGACGTAGAGAAACAGGAACTCACATACCGTTGGTGGTGATATAAAATACTATATGTCATGGAAAATGGTATGGAGGTTCCTCAAAAACTAAAAATAGGCTGATGTATGCCTATAATATCAGTACTTGAGAAGCTGAGGCAGGAGAATGGCAAGTTTGATGTTAGCCTGGGTTACAGAGCAAGGTCTTGTCTCAAACAAAACAAAACAACCCACCCCAAGTCCCTAAATGCAAATCTAAGGATACCAATGCCTCAATTGTAGAATTAAAACCTGCACAGGTGTGGAGGAACAGAGAGCTCTTGGGTCCTATCAGGACAAAGGCAGAATAAATAGTTAAAGAGGTAAAAGCAAGGAGGTACCCTTAAGCAATGAGAGCAGAGTGTTGGGGAAGGAAACAGGCCCTTCCTTGAGTACTCTCAACCATCTCTGGATGAAGTGATTTCTTTGTGGATTACCTCCTACGTTTCCTGAGAAGGGGGAGATCCAGAAGTGCATCTGCAGTGGGTCTCCGCTCAGGATCCTAAACAGTAAAAAAGGTTAGTTTTCTTTTAAAGTGAATGGGTAATATGGGAACCAACTTAAAAATAAAGTCTTTTTAATTTTATTTATAATTCTTTATAATATATATTTATAATTAAAATTATAATTTCTAAAATGAGAAGTCAGAATGCTCGTTGATATGTCCCACGAACTCTTTAATATGGCTGCTGAAAAAGAACAGCATGATGACATCACCAGTTGACCTGCCAATGAGGACAGGGGAAAATTCCACATGACCCCAGCTCTAGATAAAGTAGTCAATGGCTGCTGAATAAGGAAGAGGCAGTTTCCTCCACGAATAAGCTCCTACACGTTGTTCGAACCTAGTCAGCCCTAGACACACTACATAAAGAAAAGACTGCTGGGTCCTCCAGTGTTAAGAGTAACACATAGTTGTGAGCCACTATGTGGGTGCTGGGATTAAAGCTGGGTCCTCTGGAAAAGCACCTGGTGCTCTTAACTGCTAAGCTATCTCTCAGCCCCAATACTATTTTATACAATAAGGAATAATGCAGTCTTCCTTTGCTTCAAGAACCTGAACTCTGTAGGTTCTATACATGTGTACATATATATGTATGAGTATTTACATGTCTATATAGATGTAACAATAATAATTAAAGAAGAAATCAAGAACTGGGGAGGAGGGATGTGGGAGGAGTTTGAGAGGGAAAGAAAAGCAGGAGTAATGTAGTTAGTACCCATGTATAAAATTCTCAAAAGAGAAAAAATCTTGAATAAAAATATTAATATATTGTCAGTGTGGTGGAACACTTTTAATCTCAGCACTCAGGAGGCAGAGGCAGGAGAGTCTTTGTGATTCAAGGCCAGCCTGATCCATACAGCAAGTTCCTGGCCAGTCAAGGGTACATAATGAGATTTTGTCTCGCAAAAATTATTTTTTCTTACATTACGCTTCATATTTAATGTTTATTGTGTGTCTTGTTATTACAAACACTGCACATGAATGAGGGTTTGTACAATATGCCCCCCACAACAGTTCAGTTAAGGCAGTGACTTTCAAAGCCTAGACATAAGTGTCTCGTCACCTGGGACACTCATAAAGAGAGATTTCTGGGTTTTATATGGAGACTCTGCAGTCTGGAGTAGGGCCCAGGAATTATCTTTTTCCTTCTAAGATCTGCAACGGGTGAATCTGATGCTAGTGGCTTTGTGCCCGTACCATCAGCAGAACTGAATACACAGTTATGAAACTGCTCTTCTAGAGATTCAGTTCCCAGTGCCCACATGGCAGCTCACATCTGTCTGTAACTCCTGTTCCAGGGGACCCAACACCCTCACGCACACATATAGGCAGTCAAATCATCAAGGTACATAAAATAAAAATAATTAAAAAAGAAACTTTGATATAGCTACATATTTTTTTATGTTAAGAATTTATTCTACCTGACTATAGTTTTATAAAGCCAGCTAGGCTCCTACAAGGTGTGACGCACTCACACTCACACGGACTCAGAACTCAGGAAGCTGAGGCCAGAACCACAGCAAGTTCAAGGCCAAGCCTGAGCTGTGCAGTGACAAACCCTGTTTAAAAAAAGACAAAAACAAAACTTGACTATAAAAAAAAAAAAAAAAAAAAAAAAAAGGAATACAATGTAGATGTTAAAAGTCATCTTTTTTTTTTTTTTTTGGTTCTTTTTTTTTTCGGAGCTGGGGACCGAACCCAGGGCCTTGCGCTTCCTAGGTAAGTGCTCTACCGCTGAGCTAAATCCCCAGCCCCGTTAAGAGTCATCTTATAATTACGTAGTTTTAAATTAGAAAAAAATAAGGGCTGGAGAGACCACTCAGTGGTTAAGAGCACTGGTTGCTCTTCCAGACGACCTGGATTCGATTTCCAATTCCACCACCTACATGGCGGCTCACAACTGTCTGTAACTTCAGTTCCAGGAGATCTGACTCCCTCATGCAGGCAAAACACCAATGTACATAACAAACAAACAAACAAACAAACAAATTTAAAAACAGAACAAGACTTTGTTTGCTAAAGCACACAGGTATTACAGATTACCAATGTTTGTCTGTCACAGGACAGACAAGCTGTAGGAGGCAGATGTGGTTTTGTGTGTTTCACATCTATGTCATTCCCCAAATGCTGAGGCTATGAAACAGATGAATGCATCAGGCCTACCTGGTCGAGGCACGCATGCACCAACTGGATGAGCCCCAAAGAATACTGACTAGAGTCGACTTCCATGGCCCGGATACCCTGCACAATCTTCACACACAGGTTGAGTGGGTTCTAGAAGAAAAGGATGACTACTGGTTATACAAAGATAGCATTAGTGGGCTTGAGGGGTGGCTCAGAGGTTAAAGAGCACTGGCTGCTTTTCAAGAGGACCCAGGTTCAATCCCCAGCACCCACATAGTGGTTCAGTAACTATGTGTTACTCCTATTCCAGAGGATCCAACACTGTCTTCTGACCTCTGCAGACACCGGGCACTCATGTGGCACAGTCATACATGCAGGCAAAATACCCTTATAAATAAAATAATTAACAATTAAAAAAAAGAGCATTATCTCTACTGAGCAGGGGCCCAGAGGTATCTGTGACTATTCAGAGAAGTGGCAACAGTTTTTATTAGCTGATTTCATCTTAGGACTATTAGTATGTGTCCGGAAGAAGGGAACACACTGCTATTAGATGGAATGAAGGGAATCCTAAGACAGCGATCAAAACTAGGATGGTGTAGCCAACAGTGTGTTCCTTGGAATACATTATAACCTCACCTTTCAGTTCAATCTCAAGAAAAAGAAAAAGATCATCAGGTATAAAGGAACAGGGGAGCAGAGGCAAGGCGACCAGGAGATCAACTTCACCCCTGGGTAAATAGTGAGTAGGCCAGCCTGCTCTGTGAGACCTTGCCCACCTCTCACAGAAAGAAACATGATTAAGCATGCTTGGTTTCCTGCAATTCCCTTGCTAATTTGCCTCTAGCAAAAAATTCACAAAGTATCTTAAAATGAGATAGCAGTTAACAGCAGTGTAACAGAACCACCACCATCTTATTGAGGAACTACTGCAAACCAGACAGGCATATTACATGTATCTTTTCATCTTTATAAATATAATGTAAATAAGTTATTAGCATTATTATTTTGTACACAAGAAAAATGGGGCTCAGACATATAAAACAACTTGCTCAAAATTACAGGTAGTACAAAAAAAAAAAACCCCATAAGGCATCAGCTGGGTGGCGGCGGCACATGCCTTTAATCCCAGCACTGAAGAGGCAGAGACAGGTCTGAGTTTGAGGACAGCCTGATTTATAGAGTGAGTTCCAGGACAGCCAGGGATACATAGAGAAACCCTGTCTCAAAAACCAAAAGCAAACTAAACCAAAACAACAACAACAACAAGAACAACAACGACAACAAAACACCTCGTGTGGCCCATGGAATACAGCCAACAGCAGCATTTAGGAGCTTGTTAGAAACACAGAACACGGCTTATCCCATCCCGACCTGCTCAAACAGAATCTGTATTTTAATAAGATGCCCAAATGATTCTGAATGCAAATTTAAGTTTGAGAAAAGTTTGTTTTTGTTTTGTTTTTACATTAGGCTTAAAAGAAAAGAAAAAGATTTGCTGTTCATAAAAGCAAAGACAATCTTTACTTAGGAAGTGTGTGATGTTTCAAAATACTTTGATAGTTGTTATACATAACATGCCTCAGCTTAAAAACAAAACTAATGTAGCTGGGGTTGGGGATTTAGCTCAGTGGTAGAGCGCTTGCCTAGCAAGCGCAGGGCCCTGGGTTTTGCAAATTACAGCATCATACGAATGACGCTACATCAGTGGCTCTCAACCGTCCTAATGCTGTGACCCTTCTTTAACACAGTTCCTCACGTGTGGTCACCCCAATCATATAATTATTTAGTTGTTAATTCATAACTCTAATTTTACTACTTTATGAATTGTAAATATCTGATATGCAGGATATCTGATATTTGACCCCCATGAAAGAGTCATTAGACCCCCAAAAGAGTCTTGACCCACAGGTTGAGAACCACTGCTCTAGATACTTTTAAAATTATAGTCAACAAATCTAAGCCCAGTGCTTCAACTGCTTGCTTATGTCCGTCTCAACAGAGGAATTCAAGTTGCAGATAAACCTGGTCTATGGCATTTTAATAATACTCTGTAACACAGGGTCTAACTATAGGCCATTTATTCATTCATTCATTCATTCATTCATTCTTTCTTTCTTTCTTTTTTTTTTTTTCAGAGCTGGGGACCGAACCCAGGGCCTTGCGCTTGCTAGGCAAGCACTCTACCACTGGGCTAAATCCCCAACCCCTCTTTCATTTTTACTACAGGTGATTTCTGCTCAGGAAATCAAGATCTCAGGAATAATTGAAGCTGATTCAGTTCAACACCTACCACATTAACAGCAAAGGCAAAACACAACTTACTGTAGCATCAAATGTTCTTTTCAGAGTAAGCAGTTCAAAAATGACACAGCCAACTGCCCAGATATCAGACTTGAAATTGTACTTTACTCCTTGGCAGAGCTCTGGAGACATGTAATATGGAGTGCCCACAAGCTAAACAACAGAAACAACAAAAAATACAGAATTAATGTTTTTCCTTGGGTAACTATAAAACCATTTCAACAGGTGAATTAAGAGTTAGAGGAATTAGTGCTAACCATTAGCAGGTTGCAAAAGTGTTTTGTGAGGTGATGCCAACTCAAGGACTCAAGAGGATGATAGAGGGCCAGCCCTGCACAACAGGAGAAGCAGTATTCTTAGCAAATCTCTGGGCCACTTACTAAAGGGCAACTTTCGGGAAAGCACATGGATAACTTGGAAGACTAAGCTCAGTGGTTCAGGCCTCACACAGACTTTACCCATTCAAGGTCTACTCCAGACTTCAAGTGGCTAAGAGACTGTAATGGCTAATTTTGCTTGACAATTTGATCACATTTGGAATCATCTAAACCCCAAGCAGCAGGGAACACCTGTGAGAATTTTTCTTGATTGGATCATTTGACATAGAAACACCCATCCTACACCCAGATCATTGAGATCCGAAGACCCACCCAAAGTGTGAGTTACACTGTCTAGGGGCAGAACACAATAGAAGGAAGCTTTTACTTGTTGCCTGTTTGCCCTCCTCTTGCTGGCAAGCTCGTCTCTCTTACTTTGGAGGCGTCCCTTCCTTGGTATTAGAGTCCACCTTTTCAGAGCTCCAACACAGACATCCAGCCTTGAGGCTGTTCTTTTAGGACACAGCCACCACTGGGCTAGCTAGAGCGCAGCTTGTACATCACTCTAACAAGTCTCCTTTTAATATAGAACCACCTTATTAGTCCTGATCCTATAGAGAACCCTGGCTAATAGAGACACACTTAAAAGTTTACCAATTCGGGGGTGTACTCATATATATTATATATACACATATGTGTATATATATATAATAATTCTTTGTAAAAAAAAAAAAAAAGACAATTGTTTATAACTCCAGTCCCTGCAGATCCGACACCTTCTGGTGTGACACTTGCTCTGGCAAAACACCCATACATATAAACAACAAAATCCAAAACAACAAAAGCAGGCTCTGAGCTAGGCACAGTGGTAATTAATGCCTATAAGCCCAGCACCTGGGAGACAGAAGCAGAAGATCAATGGCTAGATCCAGATCCAGATCCAGATCAAGATCTTGGCTACGGAGAGGGTCTGAGGCCCTCTTTCAAAAAAATCTACAAGAATGGTTTTTGAAAGTTGGACATAGAGGGGGACACACCTGTAGTTCTACCATTGAGGCAGGAGGATGTCTTGGTCAAGGCTTACCTGGGCTACACAGATGTCAGAACCTCAATAGAGAACACAAAGGTAGGAAAATAAGAATGTTGTGTCTATTAACTACACCACTTCTGAAAACACAGGCATCTTTAGTTAGCAAAGCACAACTGTCAAAGGCTTAAATGGCATTTGTACATTTTGTATCATTTCCTTATTGCATTTAACTAGCTAAAAGTTAACAGTCAAATCTTGGTTTTAGCAAAAAAAAATCCCTATGGAAAGAATTGCTTCTTTAGAAGTTCAATTGGCCATTACCATACAAACACTGAGTTCCTGGAACAGACACTCTTAAGTCTGGATGCCTACAGTGTTTGCAGGCATTTCTCAATATCAGAAAACATTAGCATAAAGTTAGTTGATAATTTATATGTCCATGTTCTTTTAAGAATAGAGCACTGTAAAACCAGAGATATAATACTTAGGTGTTAATGTTAAAGAATAAGATCACTCTCCTATCTTAGGTCTGCTTTTTAATTAATGATCCTTTTAAAATCAAGTAGTATGGCTCAGCAGCTAATGACACTTGCTGCCAAGCCCGAGAACCTGAGTTCGATCCCAGGACCCACATGGCAAAAAGGGCTGTGACTCCCACAAGTCTTCCTATAACCTCTATACGTATCATATGTACTCATACAAAGTAAACAAAGAGACGTATTAGGGGGCTGTAGAGATGGCCCTGTGGTTAAGAGTATTCATAGCTCTTGCAGAGGACCTAGATGTTGTTCCCAGCACCCACATTAGTTGGCTCACAAGTGCCTACAACCCCAATATCCTCTTCTGGTCTCTGTAGGCACCTGTACTCATGTGGTGCATATACACATATGCAGACACATGTATGAACATGTATTTTTAAAAACTTCAAAAAAAAAAAAAAAAAGATAAAGACTATACTTACTGTTTCGGCCATAGAGTACTCAGAATTAAGTTTCTTTGCTAGGCCATAGTCTCCAAGCTTTATCAGATTTGCCTTGGTCAGAAAAATATTTAATGTCTTTATATCTCTGAAAAAAGAAGGTATACTATATTAAGTCCCTGTAACAATGAACTAACCTCCCCACCGAACTTTTCCTGGGATCTGAACAGAATAAAAAGGAGTGCTAGCACCTCCTGGTTCCTGTCACAGGTTGTGAATGCCCCACGCAGTGCTCACCACCAGTTTAAGGCTGAAGAAGGGGCTTAGGAAAGAAGGGCAGAGAACTGTCTTCACTCTCTAGAGCTGCCCAGCAAAGGAGTGTTTCCCAGATCACTGATGTCACTGGGGGAGGAGTCAGATGACAGGACAGTGCTCCAGAGGACCATATTCCTAGAAGGTGCAGTGTTTTTCAGCTGCCAGTGAGGTCCTGAATTATACACCTTAACGCATAGTTGATGTCAAAGTTTCAAACAGTCTGTTAAGGCCCAGGAGACCGCATGGCTCAGAAACAACACTCGAGGCTGCTTCAGTTGTCTAAATAGGCTGCTGGCCCCTTCTCTAAAGGTGAACTGATCATACACAACACAATCCCTGTGTGGCTCACACTGTGGCTTCTTCTATTACAAAATGTGAGGAAACCAGAATAGTACATTTCTCTATGTTCAAAAAGGAAGTAGCAACCATGCAATGTAGGCCGACTTTCCGTCCAGGGCTGGAGAGATGGCTCAGTGGTCAAGAGCACTGCCTGCTCTTCCAGAGGTCCTGAGTTCAATTCCCAGCAACCACATGGTGGCTCACAACCATCTGTGATGGGATCTGATGGCCTCTTCTGGTGTGTCTGAAGACAGCTACAGTGTACTAGTGTACTTATATAATAAAATAAATCTTTAAAAAAAAAAAAAGAAATTCAGTCCAACTAAACGGACAAACAACTAAAAGAAACTCTGGTATATTATAATCGGTTGACAGCAATGGTCACTTGCTTAGGAAGAGTGAGAGGTGGAAGGGTTGTTAGAATGGTTTTCTGCTATTGCAAGAAATGAATGGTAACTTTTCTCCCCAAATTTTTATAAATAAAGACTTGGAAAAATCATATAAAATGAATAGGCTTGTATTTAAATAAAAATAAACTTGTCTACTAACAACAATTGCCGACTACTTTTCCTCAGAGAAAACATTTACCGTGAATCCCTTTACAGCACTTTCTGGGCTTCATTGATAATCAATGAACTTAGCTCTAAGGTACATCTAAAAAAAATAACTAAGTATTTAGTTACCCAGCTACTAGGAGATTCTTCCTAGACCACAAACCTGGGTTAACCTCAGAGATCAAAGATACCACCCTTCTTTACTCACTCCTTCTGCCTAATTATCAATGAGGAAACCTTGACATGAACATGCTAGTGGGAGGTCCTTAGGGTAGAACTGGATTGGGAGAGAAGAGTCCAATCAATAAGTGTTTTTTCAGACATTACCTATGGAGGATTCCAGCTTTATGGATACAGCTCACTGCTGAAACAATCTGAAAAAGGTACCACACCACCATCTGCAGATTCAAAATGTTATATTTGGATTAGAAACAAAAACCCCATTTAAACAAACACACACACACACACACACACACACACACACACACACACACACACACACACGCCAAAGAAGCTGCAACCAGAGGTTACAACTCAGCTAAACTTGATAGCCCTTGCTTGTAGGTTGAGTAGGCAAAGAAAAGTAGTAAGGGTAAAAAGAAAACACAGGTCATCTAAAATAGTTCCGAGATTATTACATACAGTATGGAAAGCAGACTTGTGGAAAGAACCCCAGGAAGAATGCAAAGGTACAGAAAACTGGGCATACCAGTATGCAGTAATAGAACCAGGAAAGAAAGCCCATAGTGAATCATGGTGTGGAGGTAAAACGGTTAGGAAGCAGCTATAGACAGCTTCCTTGTTAGAGGTTTCCTTTCTCATGAATATCACTCAGAGCCTGGAAGGAGTCTGAACAAAAGGAAAAAAACACTCTTCATTGTTGGAAGAGTAAAGACAGAACCAGAATGCAGAATTAAACATAATTCTAGCTTCCTGCCACACATATAAATTACCTCTTCCTCGAACAACTTGTCCTTCTGACGAAGGATTTTGTCATAGAGGTTCCCTCCTACAATTGAACAAAAAACAGGTTGAGTTGCTCAATAGAGACACACACTTGGATGCCTGTATTAATAGGGGTTTTAACAGGTGACATCAGGAATTGAAGGGTTCTTTCTTTCCTTCTCAAAGGAAATTATTTCTTCCCTCCTGTGTTTTTTACATACATATAAAATTCTTTTCATCTTCCTGTCAGAAATATTTGTCAAAAGTCTCCCTCCCCCAATACAAGATGCTCAATACAAAACTGGGAAGTTTCAGCTTTAACAAAACCTAGAGTGAAGATCATTCATGTCTCTCCAGGGAAACAGCTTCAAAACCAATGTGTTCTTTTCTAGGCTCAGTATTTTTGTAGCAATTTTGTCAGTGTGATTACTGAACCTGTAGATTACACCTATGTAGATTACTGATTTAGAAATACAGTGTTTATAAACAACCTTTTCTTTGTACTAAAATGTTTCCTAAAATCGAGAGTTTACTCCTAGGTTGTTTTATTACTTTACTCATTTCTTCCTGTAAAATAAGTGCCAATTTCATCTTATTTCCTACCTACAGCTCCAATTTATGAATAAATCTTTACATTTTCCTCCCCTGTAATTCAGTAATCAAGTGTAAAAAACTATCATTTGTTCTAGTTCCTCTTAACCCAAAAGGAAGTGAATTATGTAAGGTTCCTGCTACTTTAAAAATTACTTGTAAGGCTAGACAGATGGTGCAGCTGTTAAGAGCACTGGCTGCTCTTCTAGAGGATCTAGGTTCAATTCCCAGCACCCACATGGCAGTTCGCAACTGTGTGTGACTCCAGTTCCAGGGAATCTGATACCTTCACACAGACATAGATGCAGTCAAAATACCAATGCACATAAAAAATAATCTTTAAAAAATTGTATATTTAGGATTGTTCATAACCGGAACTAATTACAAAGCAACAGTGCGGATGAATAAGCCGGCACCTCCTTAATGAGCAGCTCAGAAAAGGCCTCTGGAGATTCTCATGTGTAATAAGACTGGAGATAATAAGGCCTGTCATCAAACACTTGCTTCATATAAAGAACTCACTTAATAAATCCTTAGAAACAACAAACTCATTTAAGATGAGACAACTAAGGCACAAAGTTGTTCTTTTTCCCAAGGTTAGAGGGCAATGGAACTCAGGATGTGAGGTCAGTTAAGAATTTAGTTTTTTCAACAACTAGGCAGAACTGCAATTTATCTTTTAAAAAAAAAAAGCGTCCAAGAAATAAGAAACCAGAATAAGAGTCACACCATACTACCATACTGCCTTTCTCATTTACTTATGATCTTTAGACCATTTACTAGTAGGACAGCATTAGCTAAAGTTAATATAAATCAATACCCCACATAAGATTTCATTAAACACTATACCATTTGGTACTGTGTATGTCTAAAATGGCAAACTGTCATTCCATGAGGAAAAACCCTGAAAATATATACAAAATGTAACTGAAAAAATAATTTGCAGAGCCAGGAGTGGGGCTGACACCTGCAGTCTCAGTCCTAGGGAGAACTGCTATCAGTTCAAGGCCAGTCTGGGTTAGAGACAGAGTTCTCCACAAGCCTGAGATGGATCAAGACTCATAACAACAAAAATGAAAGAACTCATCCCCCACCACAAAACTCAGTAACTTGAAGATGGCTGGAACTCTGTAAGAATGATGGAGGGAACTCTTTCCCCACACTCTGAACATCATCTTACAACTCTCCAAGACCTCAGTGGATTTCTCCAGAAAGCCATTTTGAGTTTTATCATTACAAGTCCTTTCTTATACTCCTCTCCCTCAAAGTAATGATGTCATGTGAGTGTCTCTGAGGAAGTCCCACTGAACTCTGCCTTACCGTTACAATACTCCAACTCAATCAGCAGGGTAGTATTGTCCATGAAGTGGTTGTAGTAGGCAATAATGTTGTCATGCTGTAGCAGCGCCAGAATGACAATCTCATTCAAGGCATCACGACGCTCTTTCTCAGAAAGTCGGGTCAAATCAACTTCCTTCCACACCACCAGTGAGTCATCCTACAACACAGGAGCAGGGGCATTGTGTTTTCTTCTTACCTGGCAGTGCCCCGATCCATACCCAACCTGTGAGCGTCGAAGAATGACTCAGACTTTAAAGATTCTGCACAGTTATTATAATTTGCTGAAGATCTAAGGGAAACAAAGCTTGAAGGTGGTATTTTCCAGCTTGGAAAGATGGTTAAGTGTTTAAGAGAGTATACTGCATTTGCAGAGATCCAGAGTTTGATTACCAGGGTCCACTTTGGGCAGCACACAAATGCCTATAACTTTAGCTCTAGGAGGGCATGGGTGGGACCCAATGCACCTGACCTCTGAAGGAACCTTCACTCACTTGCACATACCCACATATAGACAGTGAATTTAAACATAAAACTAAATCTTTTTTTAAAAAAAGATGTTATTTTGAGGGCTGGTAAAAATGGCTTTAGTGGGTAAAAGGTGCTTACTGTCAAATCTGAAAACTTGAATTTGAACCTCAGAACTGGCACAGTGGAAGAACTGACTCCCACACACATACACAAAATAAAAAAATATAGAAAAAAATCAAAACACTACTTTGTTGCTGCCCTTAATTTGCACAGTCTTAGTTCCAGGTATTAGTATTAGATAAGACCTGACTTCAGGGATTCTGTTGAGGGATGTTGGAGGTCCCTAGTAATAATGGGGCCTGTGGCAGAGCTGGAATTTGAGGAAGACAGAAGTACACAGCAGCATCTCTATCTGACAATAGGTCCTTATAAAATCCAAGTATTATACCTGTCTGATTTCATAAACTTAATTTTCATCTACTCTTTCTGAATAAGACCTCCCCCCCCCCCAGCTTTTCTAATCCTTGTAAGTTGCAGTCACTTCCATGCAGACTGACCTAACCTTTACTTCATTTTGGGATACTTCTCATTCTTTAGCTACTGCTTCCTAGCCTACAGCACCCACGTTAACATTCCTTTAGAATACCTCAGCAAGGCCTTTCAAAGTTTCTTTTGAAAACTTCAAACTTTTTACCAAACACGTAAATACGGCCCATTCTCAGTCCCTGCACACGGTAAGTACTCAGTCCTTTTTTCTCCTTTGGATATCCACACCTGAGACCGTTACTAACATGACTGGCCTTCGGCTGAACTATAACCTAGAAGAAAGGGTTGTTTCTAAAAAGCTTTGCAAGTTCATCTTATAAATACCATGTGACAGAGATAACGTCATACGGTTCTGAGAAGTGTGATAAAATTAACTCAAAGCTAGTAATCAAGTTTAACGTGATACATAAGACAGAGATAGGAAACTGGTGCGCAAACCTTGAGCGAGTGTGCCACTTAAATATACTGACTTAAAAGCTAGGAAACAGTAGTGACGCTCATCTTTGGCCACAAATAAGAACACAGATTACTACAGATGACAGTGCCCACTAATGGGTTCCTAAAATAGAAAAGAACACAAAAATATTTTCTTGTAACTACTTTTCTTCCACCTTTCAGTCTTAGATATATGCTGGGGGCTTGGGCTATGGCTCAGTGGTAGAACGCCTTCTGAGCATTGATTGGTAGAGCCTGTCTTATCCCCAGCACAAAAAGTGCTGGCTGGGAGCAGACACTAGAATTGCAGGTGCATGAATCACCTTCTGCAGCCTCAGCAAGTTCTCATTAAATGTTTACCCTAAAGCTAGAGCTTTAAGCTGTAGAGATTAAACCCAAGTTATGCTTAGTTTGGGGGAAGAGAATCATTACTACAGGGTTTTAAATCATTAAATTCTTAATTTCGGAGCCAGTGATCCATGGGTCTTTCCAAAGAACTTATACAAGAAGGTGGGAAAAATAACAAGCTTCCCTGGGTTCTTAAAGAAAGGGGTCTCTGTTTCCCCAGAACTAACTACATCAATAAAGTATTTGTCTTATATAATCACTGAATGAAAAGCAAGGAGAAAGCACACAAGCAAAAAACAAGACACAATGATTTTTCTGGTGATCAAGGAAATCCTCCAACTCAGTGATCGTTTATGAAAAAGAAATAACAACAGAACTAGCGGAGTGTGTTGTAAGTGCCAGTGTGGCTATTTGGGAGCACACACCAACTCTCCATCCCGACACTGAACAGCTGTATGAAAGGAAGTGAGCTTTTATATATAGACTGTTCTCAATCTGCAAAGCACCTTCGTTTGGATCTCAAAATAACCTTTAAAGTGTAAAGTGGTTTTTTGGGGGTGACATGGGGTGGGAGAAGGTAGTTATCGCTAAGTCCAATTACAAATGGGAAAACGAAAATTCAAAAGACCGCTCAGTGAGTGACTCGCTTAGTTCGCCGTGATAGCAGTGATCAAACCCATTTCCTAGAGTAGTTGAAGCGAAAGCGCGGTGGGGCCCGAGACATAAGCCTCAGGGGACGCCTGAACATAGAGGGCTCGGAGCAAGCAGTGCTAGAAAGCGAGGCCGGGAAGGAGGGAGCGGGGAGGCCCGGCAAGCGTCCGGAGCTGAGGGCCGCTACCTCGGTGCGGCGGTATAGGGTGGCCTCCCCAAAGGCGCCGCGGCCCAGGACGCGGATGGGGATGTAGTGCAGCTCCTCCTGCTCCGCCGCACCGCCGGCTCGCGGCCCCGGGCTAGCGCTGGGCCCCGAGCCCGAGTCCCCGCCACCCCCGGACTCGCTTCCGAAGTCCGAGTTGATGGAATCGCAGTGTCGCTCATACTCGCCCAGCACGGACATGGCGGAGGCCGCAGCTCGGCGTGAGCCGCCTGCGTATCCACGGCGGGCAGTTGCCGGCCGCGTAGCGCCTCACTGGCCTCAGACGCAAGCCACCGGCTTAGGCAACACCGCGGCCCAGTGAGCTTCCATGGTGGCTCCTGCCCCCTGACCCGGAAGCAGTTCTCGGTATTTCCGGCTCGTTGAGGTTTTTCCTCCGCCTTCTCTTGCCCACTTGTTACAAATGAGTCCCGTACACCCTAAGGCATCGCTGACTTTCGCACCTGTGAGTGTCGTGGACGCCGAAGAGCGACCACAGCAGACCGCTCCCTTACCAGCTCTCCAGACGACGTTAGACTTTGGAGGTGGTCCTGGCGTCAAGTTAGTACCAAGAGCTGTGACTGTGTTAGCAATCACTTGACTTGTGGGGCAGAGCTCTTGTTTGTAGAGATACTGTCATAAAGATAATGGAGCAAGCTAAAAACATTTAATTTCTGACATCTCAGTCCGTAGGTTAGGATCTTTCTCCTAGGACCACCATAGGTCCCCTCTTCACAACCTGTAAAATACCTAACCCTACTTGATGCCATTCTCTCCTCCCTTCTCATCTTCCAGAATCGGCATAAAGCATTCCTGAAACATCAGGTGCCGGACGTACACGGTATTTGAGAACAGAGAATGGACACCAAGAGAATTGCAATACAGAAAATACAGCTGCTTTATTGTGTTATCTTAAACAACCTCATAACTACTGTGAGCTTTAACAATTCTTTCTTTCTTTCTTTCTCCTCCTCCTCCTCCTCCTCCTCCTCCTCCTCCTCCTCCTCTTCTTATTCTTATTCTTTTTCTTTCTATAAAGTTGCAGGACTATGACCACCACAGGGGTGCCCAGGTGGGGACTATGCTAAAGAGTTTTGTTTTGTTTGAAAATTATGGCCCCAAATCCTCATAATACTATGAACACAGGGTTTCTGTGTCTGTTGGGGTGGGGTGTGGATTGTTTTACGTGTTAGCTAGTTAGGAGGAGCTTGAGAATCAAACCCTGCAGTCTGGTCCCAGAGTTAGGAAAAGGCAGGGTGTGATGAAACTAAGGGGTTATGGGGCTGGTGCTGTTGCGCTTGTTGGGTAGAAGCAGGAAGTACCCTTTGTGGGTTGTACAGTTTGGTGTTTCCTGTGGACGGTGGAAAACTAAAGCAAAGGACTATGTGATTAGGGCTCTATGTTCCAAAAGAGAAAGAGAGAGAGAGAGAGAGAGAGAGAGAGAGAGAGAGAGAGAGAGAGAGAGAGAGAGAGAGAGCGAGCTGCGCGTAATCATTGTGTGTGTATATGGGGGGGGGGGTTGTGCTTCCAAGACACGTATGCGGTGGTCAGAGGATAATTTTGCAGTTTCTTTCTTTCCACCACAGGTTCTGCCGATTGACTATAAATTGTCAGATTTGCATGACAAGAACCTTTACCCAGAGAGCCATTTTCCTGGTTCTCAATGCTCTCAGTCTTCTGAGGAAATCTGCTTAAGCTTGCTTTCTCTAGCGTAGTGACTAAAACATCCTTTTGCTTAAGTGCCCAACCCAGTGTGACCAGGTGCCCAGGTGACCAATCACTTTGGTCACCTTAGGGTAAGACCTAATTTCTGTTTTACAAAGGACTCAGAAAGCCAAGTGGAGAACAAAGACGGGTGGAAAGATGATCAGTTAGGAGGCAATTTCTATTCTAAGAGGTAAAATCACTGAGTGAAGAGGTTCAGATTTCAGAAATTCATCCGAGGGACATTTAGGCTTGGTGATCAGGTGGAATGTGGTAAGGTGGATGCAGGAACTCTGGGAGTTCAGTCTAGGTTAGCTAAGAAGACCTCACACACAGGAAGAAGACAAGATTGGTGTGGTGTGAGGGTTGAGTTCATACTCCACACCTCATTGGTGTTCCGTTTAACATGGGGTGATACTTCACACCGCATCTGGACAGTAGACCACAAGAGATTTCTGTTGCCTGAGTCTATCTGGATCCAGTGTTTACATTAGTAATGATAGTCTGCTTGTATGATGCTCACATTGAACTAAATCTCTTTTTCACATCCAGTCCAAACTAAGCCAGGCCTCCCAACCTGTTACCATTGCTGTTTTAAGGATGCTTATCTATCACATTTTGATGTATTCGGCTTTATTGCTATTTCTACTTGTTAGAATGTCAGCCTCATTACTATGTATTGTCGGTACCCAGAAACGTGTGCGGCCTAACAGTAGAGACTTAAAAAGGGGTGGGGGGCTGTTGGTTGTTGAGTGACTATCAGGTTGTTACCCACAAGTATGTTACACTTCCTGACAGAATGCCTGTTCACTAATGTTGCTTTCTGAGTGCCCTAGATGATACAAATCTTTCTGATTTTGAGCTCTCTCACTTAACAAGCACAGGTAGTACCTTCTTCATGGGCCAGGTGCTGGATTACAACACAGAATAAACATGGGTCCTACCCTCATGGAGTTCAGTCTTCCAAAGAACAGGAAATAACAAGGCAGTAATAATTTTGTGTAAGTAAGCACTTTTAAAAGTTCAAGGTTCCCAAAAGGCATTTAGAAGGTGTGGATGGAAGGGGAACTTGCTGGCCATGGTTCTCAGGAATACCCAAATGAAAGTGTTAACAGCGATGAGAAGGCACTTCAAGAGTAAAATTGCCTCTTATTTATCTGGGCACAGTAGATTTTAGCTAAACTACTCTGTGAAAGAGAATAGGAAGTCATTATATATTTGACCTGAAATGATGGGGGAAATCAGATTACTTAAAATTATAAGCATCCACTTTCAGTCCAAGAAATTAAGTCTTGCTGAAGTCTAACAATTCATCTTCCTGCTCCTTTTGCATTGAAGAACTATTTAGCATGTTTAACCTAACTGTCTTAGTTATATTGCTTGTATATCTTAAGTTTAATTAGTGGAATGTCCTTTTGCATCATCTTAGAGCATACAGCAAGTTCACACCAAATTCATTAGAGTGAACTAAAACTAATTTTAACTTTTTTTTCTTTTTTTCTTTTTTTGGAGCTGGGGACCAAACCCAGGGCCTTGCGCTTCCTAGGCAAGCGCTCTACCACTGTGCTAAATCCCCAACCCCTAATTTTAACTTTTTGAGACAAAACTTTCATTGCAACCCAAGCTGGCCTGGATCTATGTAGCATAGGCTTAGCCTCAAATTCACAACACACTTCCTGCTTCAGCCACCCAAGTGCTAGGACTGCAGGTGTCAGTCACATGCCCAGCCAAAAACTAATCTGTAAATGCCCATAAATCTTAAGATCCTCAACGCTTATTTTAAAGGCCTTTGGTCAAAACAGACCATTTTCATATTTTAACAAATGCACAATGTGCTATGTTGCCAATTTCTAATTTATGAACGGCAAACCACCAGGGCCCATAAAATTACTGGAAAAATTTGGTCACCAAAGGCCAAAGTCTACACTTCCACTGTCTGCTATTAGAGCCACTAACTCCAAGCAACACTGAACACTTACACTGTACGTACAGATGCACACTGGACTTCAAAGGTTTTCTATTAAAATAGGAAACATGAATCATTTTTATTTCGATGACATGGCAATAATATTTATAACATTCTAATTAAATACACTGCTGATATTAATTCTACTTGTTTGACTTGTTTGTGACACTGCAACATTTTAAATTATACATGGCTCATCTATGGGAGGACATCACCAAACAGAGTAATTTATAAGGTATGTAAATGTAAATATGCCATTATTTTATTGAAACAAATTTATTTCTAAGGTTTTTAAAGACTCTTTTTATTTCATACATATGCGTGTATCCACAGCATGTGTATTCCTGATGCCCATAGAGCTCAGAAGAAGGGACTAGAATTACAGTGTAGGTACTAGGAACCCAACATTTAATAATGCTCTTCTGCAAGAGCAGCAGCAAGTGCTTTTTACCACTAAGCCATCTGTCCAGTCCCTATTTATCAGTTTTGCTGATCTATGATCTCTAAAGCATTGGTGAGAAAACACCTTGGTATGTATGTGTATGTATGCATATAGACGTTACAGGTCAGCCTATGTGTCATTCCTCAGGAGGCATCCATCTTGGTTTTTTTGAGAGTCTTTCACCAAGTCCTGAAGCTCAGTGATTAGGCTAGCCAAAGAGCCCCGAGGATCCGCCTGTCTCTGCCTTTCCAGTACTGGGATTATACGCACAGGCCACCTCATAATCACATGCACAGTTTCTTACATGAATGCTAAGAATCAAACTCAGGGTTCATGATTCTATGTCATGACTTAGCTTCTCAGCTCCCATAAAGCATTTTTGGATGTTAAAATATACTTGGCCAGGTGTGGTGGTTCATCCTTCCAAACACAATTCTTGGACGATTGAGGCAAGGGGACTGCTATGAGTTTGAGGCCAGTCTGGCCTACACAAAGATTCTGTCTTAAACAAACAAACAAAAAAACAACAACAAAACACTGTAAACCATGCTAAAAAAAGATTCACAGTAGGCTATGGATTTACTAATAAACTATGTATGAGTAGACAGCTAGGGATCTATAGAACACTTCATGTTGGCTTTTAGAAAGATTCATGGGGAAATGGAGAGATGGCTCAGCAATTAAGAACATTTGCTGAGTTTCCAGAGGACCAGGTTTGACTCCCACGGCAGCTCACAACTATAACTCCAGTCCCGGGGGATCTGACGCAGTCTTATGGTTTCCCCAGGTGTGTACAGACATATATGCAGGCAAAACACCCATAAACATAAAAAGAAATAAAAAATTAAAAAGGAATACTCATGAAAAAATTAAAAAGTGAAAGAAAAGAGAAATTGCCCTTCGTTTTCTGGGGTCCAGTTTACCCAGAGGGGCCAAAAAATGCAAAACCAAAACACCCCAGGGTTCTAAACCGAATGGACACTTCAGGAACAGAAGCAAGGTGGGGGGACTCTGGAGAAAACAACTCCAGTGGTAGCTTCTTCAGAGCTTACAGTCCAGACCCTCTGAGGACATACAAGGAATGACTAGTGACATAAATACATGTATGAGATGTTTGCTAGTTCACATATAAACTTTATCCATATGGAGTAAATCAGTGACATTTTTCTTTCTTTAATTCACCAGGTTTCACTTCCTGTACTTTAAAAAGCAGCAATATAAAGGAATCTTTGCTGACTCACTAAAAAGGGGCTCTAAAGATTAACAGACAAGTACACCGCAAATGGTTTCTACTAGCCTTTATTTGTGAAAGTTTACACAAAAATCTCCCAACAGGTGAGCCTGTATAAACCCCACATGCCTCTTCCCATTAACAACAGAAGATGGCTCTGACGGGGGTGGGGGTGGGGGTCATGACAATGGTACGGAACAAGGTTTATTGAAACTGTCTTATTCTCAGATTATTTTGAATATGCTGAAAATGAAAGGAAGCAGGTAATAACCTGTTTATAAAGCTGATGTGCATTTGTGCAAGCCTACTGTCAAAGGCAAATAAATGCTCTTCAAGCACAATGTCCAAGTTGGTTGTTTTTGGCATGAATTAAAACAAACGAAAGGACTTGAAATAATTTCAGTTCTACAAAGCTTATGTTTACAGATGTTCTTGTTTACAAGAGCTTGGAAACAAAACCATGGACAAAATGCTCTATTTTTCTCCTCTCTGAAAAATTGACATTTTCCAGGACAGAAAACAGAAAATTAGTAGAGTGGTTGTCTTTGCTCCTAAAAGAGGGGAAGGCACAAGTCAGAAAATAGGAGTCTCGTGTTAGGCTAATGGTACACACCATGGTTTTGCATTTAAAAGTCTACATATGGTTTTGACCCAAAAGTTTATTCTCTTATTGTTTATTCTTTTCATACTTAAATTGTTCTTCTGTCACTTGATATATGGATGTTACAGATTTCTGACCATCTGCTGGTGCCATGGTGAGGACTTGCATGCTAAGATCTTAGAAGTGAGACCTATCATTTTTCAACAGCAGATGGCACTGTTGTACCAGAGAACACTTGATGCCATGCAGGCGTTTATGGAAGTCCTAAGACAAAGACTTTTGAGTGTATAGTAACTGGAACCTTAACAGAACAGCCTGATACTTAACCACATAAAGCATTCCTGTTCACCTTCGTACTTCATCCAGGTCATCTTAACAGTGTTCTCTGATAACTTCAATATTTCACTTCTTTACTGTAAGCAACATGGGTCTAAGTCCTGTAATTCTCAGGACTGCAATTAAGACAATCCCTGTAACAACAGGTCAGCAGGGTTAAAAGATTACCCACTTTCCCAGGAGAAGTAGGAAAGACCTTAAGTCATGAATGAGTATTTCTCGTGTTTACAAGCATTTGTACTTACTTTCCCCCCCAGTGCAGGCAATCAGGTGCACAGCCTTCCATGTGTTAGGTAGGCACTCTACCTACCTACCTGAGGTACACTCCCAGAACTACTTTGAGATACCTAAAACTCCCACCAAGTGAACCTTGGCTTTGTTTTTACAACAAATATTTTCAAGTATTTACTATCTGTGACTTTCCCAGATGTCCAAGTTAAACCCTTTATGTCCACGTCTCTGAGACAACACTGAAGAACAGGAATTAGATCAGTGATTGGCTGTACATGAAGGGCTGGTAAAATTTACTCATTCTTCCTGGTAGAAGTTATGTGAAAAGTTCAAGCAACTACCCAAAAGTCCAAGAGGACACACACAGAACTCAGCGGTGAAGTGAACAAATGATCATGTAGAAAATGGGCAAAAGCCACCAACAGACATTTCACCGACAAGAATGTACAGATGGCGAATGACAAGCACAAGAAAGGATGCTCAACACCATCTGCCATTAGGAGAATGCAAATTAAAACCATAATGAGACATTACAGGCACCTATTCAAGGGGCTAAGTTAAAATAACAATGATAAAGATTAAGGAGAATGTGGACATGTAGCATGCTCTAGCCACTCTAGACAAGGGCAGGAGGCTTCATTTAGAACCGTGTGTGCTTCCCACACAGCATAGCAATTGCCCTCTTTAGCATCTATCCCAGAGTGATGAAGACCTACATTCACATAAGAACTTTAGTGGTTAAGGGCCAAATCACCAGACCCACCCATATGCCCTTTAAGCACATTGCAGTACCATCCATAACCTGGAGGAAAATCAGTGTGCAACACCTTTGAGGGGCACCTCCTGGGAATTATGCTGAGTGGAGAAAGTCAACCTCCAAAGGTTGCACTCTTGATGACCCATTTACATAACAGAGTTACAAAGGTTCAGAACCAGTGAGCAGATTAGGGAGCCAGAGCCTGGGGTGAAGAAGGGAGTGGCCAGCTACAACAGCCATGTGATGGAGCTACTCTACCTGAGATGACCGACAGGACCTACGAGTGATAACTGGACAGAACTAAACACACATACACCAGGACTTCAAGCAGTTGAGCACAAACATTTTAATGGTCTAAAATGAGATTTTCTTTTAAGAGATTATCTACAGTTCAAAGCTCACTTTGTTTTGTGTCCCACCCATGACCCTTTTAGAAGACATAAAATTATGAAGGATATCACCAGAAGCTCTGTAAACATTTCATCTAAGGACCAAGAGAAGTTCAAGGTGTTTCACAAGGAAACCAAAGAGACAACTGATATGAAGGAGCTGACCGAGGTCAGAGAAATCTTGGAGGAGAACTAGAGTGGAGGACCAAGGCGGTGAGCAAGTGGGAGAGAAAAAGCAAACAGCTCAAACCGATCCTGTGAGGCGACCCAGGACGAATGCTGGCTTTGGCGTTATCTAGGTAACCCCTGTTTGTTGTTTTGTTTTGTTTTTTTTATAGGCGACTTTAATAATCTTGTTGCAAACCAGTCCAAATCCTACTGCATTAAAGTCCTCATTGACTTGCTGGGTGTGGGTGGTGCCCATGCTCTCCCACACCAGAAGGATCAGTTCTGGCAAGATGCTCAGCTGCGCCTTGATATACTGTTAGTAACTTGGCCTTGGGCTAGGCCAGGCACGGCCCAGCGATGTTCTGCTGGCTCCAGGGGACAGGAGACTGAGCCTCATTACTCTATCAACTTCTTGGCCTTGAAGAAGCGACGCAGGTAGAAGACCTGCCAGGTGGCTAGTCCAATGAGGCAGAACATGGAAAAGATGCTGAAGTACAGGACCCGGGTGTTTGTGGACTCTGAAGAAACAAAACAATACAAAGCCATTGTAAATGGAATGAAATAAGTTGCTTCAGTTTGCAAAACAATGGTCAGGGAGGAAAGACAATTAACCCCATTCTGTCCTTAGGTCTCAGAGTTCACAATTCAGGCAAGCAAAAGTGAGTATGTAATACACCTGTGATTTCAGCACTTGAGAGGCTAATACAGGAGGATCCTGAGTTCCAGGCCAGCCTTGGCTACGTGGTAAGACCCCAATAAGAAGCAGTACCTCAGTGGTACACCACTTTCTTAGCATGCACAAGGCTCTGAGTTCCATCTCTAGCCCTGTTTCATTTTGCTTTGTTTTTATTCCCATTTAAAATGTTAAAAATTACAAGTTGGTATCACTCTGCTACAAGCTAACCAAAAATATGGTCATCACATATCATAAAGGAAAATTTCATCCTTCTGAAAGCCTAGCCAGCTGACTGACCTTTTAGTAACAATAGCCCTAAAGAAGCAATTTTCTTCCCTAAATCATATTCCACTTTTCCCAAACTGAGAAAAGTGTACTCCAACATTCAGTGTCCAGGATCTGTCCACTTTATATAGAGCTCACTCACTGAGAAACGAAAGCTACCCCAAAGCTACCCCACTCACCGTTGGTGTCCCTCATCTCCTCTTCCCGCTTCTTCATGTAGGCAAAGTCGTTAACAATGGACTCTGAAAGGTCCTCGAGCCGCCGTAGCTCCACTTCCAGTGGTTTGAGTTTCTCAACTTTTGCGATCTGGAAAAGATCAGAATTAGGACCTGACTCCCTGAAAAAACTGCTCAAGTAAAGAACACCAAAGCACAAAACAAAACTAAGACTTCTGGAGGATCAGAGCCTCCTCCTTTCCTGCCTTGCACTGGGCTGTACCTGTAAAGAAGTGCTGTGGGGCAGGAGTTAGCCGGTGTGGGAAGGAGTCCAAAGGAAGTGAGGCAGGGGTGTGAGCAGACTGCCCCGTCTATATATACACATTCAAATCTATCAATCATCCTAAGACACTTAAAATTCAGCTTTCTACCTTTCTCTACAAACTATATTTTCCCACCTTAGATCTTTAATTTTGATTAAGATTTAAGAAATGTGTAGTAGTGATTCGTGTAAACCCAGCATTCAGGAGGCAGAAGCAGGAAGATCTCCAGGACAAGGTCAGCCTGCAATACAAGAAAGCTTGAGCACAAGGCTAGGGAGATGCTGTCAATAGTCATGTAAGATCCCCTGCTATGACACAAGAATGCCTGCCGCTCACCTTCAGCACCCACGGCTTTAAAAGCTGGGCATGGTAAAGCATTCTTGAAACTTCAACTTTGCATTGTGGGGTGGAGACATGAAGGTGGGGGAGGAGCTCAGAGGCTCGCCGGCCTAGCTGAAATAGTGAGTTTAAAGCTCAGGGAGACATCCTGACTCCAAAAAAAAAAAAAAAAAAAAGTTGGAGAGCAACAGCAACAGAGGAGGGTAACCACTTCCAGCAAAACAAACCACTTCTGTACCGGTACAGTTCAGTGGGAGGCTGTAAGGAGGAGATCGTCCCTCCAGATTCCTGGCGGTAATGAAGCACTTTACACTGCCTTTTCCTTCTTTGGTAGGCAGCAGACACTACAGTTAGTGTGGCAGCTTCAAGAGTCACAGTAGGCCAATGTGCATAGAAGAAAGCATGTGTTCCTACAGAATCACAGAGTAACTCAAAAACAAAACCAAAAGCCAACAGGAGGGTCCTGTTTGCATATATAAGTTGAACAACACTGGGCTGGATTATGTTCAGAGCCAAGAGAAATCCTGCATTTGCTCAAAAAACCCACCCTAAATCTACCTTGACAGCTCTTCAGTTCCCTTTCAGAAGCAGCTGTAGTTACCAACTCAGCATAAGGTTTTCAGACTCCATTAGAAGGTACAGTGTTTACAGTTTTAGAGCTTTTCTAGCTGAGGGGCCAGGGTTGCCATAATTTAGTATTTATCTGCACAAAATTCCCCAAGGAAAGCCGGGAACAGTGGCACCTGGGAGGCAGCAGCAGGAAGATCTCTGAGTTCAAAGCCAGACAGGTCTATATAGGGAGTTCTAGGAGAGCCAGGGTTACATAGTGAGATCCCGTCTCAAAGAAACAACAACAAAACCCAAAAACCCCAAACCAACCAAACAAAAAGACCCAAGGAAAAGGCACTAATAAGACATATAATAAAGCAAACTTAGTGTGTTTAACATTTTCCTCCTTGTTCTGAATTTCCCCATCCAAAGCTTCCTGAATGAGACTGAGACAGGCAACAGTATGAAACTTCTTAGACAGCAATTACCTAAGGCCAAATAGAAACTTGCAAAAAGGAACTGGAAGTGAAACTGTGGCTGTGCTCCACCAGCTAGAAATACATATGTATATAAAATATTATATACATATATCCATATGTGTGTGTGTATGTATATATATGTGCTAAGGATTGCTGTGAATGAGGCTGGCCTAGGTTATAGAGTGAGAAAACACACACCACACACCACACACACCACACACCACACACACACACACACACACCACACACACACACACCAGCATCTGGGAGGTAAGTCTGGAGGCTGTGAGGCTCTAGGGCAGCCTTGACTACCATACAATAAAAATGAGGAGAGCCTAGGTAGGCTCCATAAGACCCTAAACAAAAAAACAAAACAAATAAATAAATGGATGAATAAAAGGTGAACAATTATACTAGGTCAGAGGGGTCTGGTTAAATTTCTCGGAGTAGTAAAGTTTGAGAATTTCCAATTCTCCCACTGCAGCTATTCTCATGTTTGAGGGCAAAAGCAAACGCCCTCTTCACTTGCCCAGGACTAAGCATCAGTGACTTACACTAGATTGTTCAAACATAAAAAGTGAAATTTCAAGGCTGGGATCAAGCTTCACTAGCATGCACGCTCACCAGTGCTGCAAGTAAGATTAATTCTTGTTTAAAAGGAAATGAAGGGTTGGAGAGGTGGCTCAGCGGTCAAGAGCACTGACTGCTCTTCCAGAGGTCCTGAGTCCAATTCCCAGCAACCACATGGTGGCTCACAGCCATCTGTAATGGGATCTGAAGCCCTCTTCTGAAGACAGCTATAGTGTACTCATATACATAAAATAAATAAATCTTAAAAAAAAAAAAAAAAAGGAAATAAAAACCTACCATCACCCCAACGGCTGTTCTACTTGTCTAAATGCCCAGCTTAATGCTCCGAGTTCTAGAAGATCAGCTTGTCTGTTTCATGAAGACAGATAAGTACTTTGCTTTTTTCTTCTAAAACTGAAAATAAAGTGTTTGCCCCCCACAGCTTGATAAAGGCAGGCCATGACAATGTGAAACAAATATTCCTCTAGGGGGTGCCACTCTCCTGATATGTTGCATGTAGCCATTAAATAATCAGAGTATTAGAGGAAGTAGGTACTCATTTTATGAGCCCATCATTTTGCAGAGGAGGAAACTAAGCATTCTGTAGTCACTCACTTTTTAGTGGCAGACTACGATTTTCAGCGGCAGACCAGGTTAGACTAAGATGGCCTCTTGAATCTCTACCCAGGCTCAGGCATTTACTTAGCATCAGAACAGCAGAGCTGGGCTGTAAGACAAAACTAAAGAGCATCACCCTTGAGCTCAGAGGCATACAATCTCATTCTGCCCAATCCTACTTACCCTCAAGTGCTAACTAACCATCAAGATTCTCCCTTCGCTCCTGTCCACGACAGCTCTCTCCCGCTAGCCTGGAAGCTATGACTGGTACAATCACTGGCACTCGTACGCTGTCCCATTCCTACATTATAGTTCTGACTCGTATCTCAAGTCCAGCACTAGGAGATTACTTAATATGCAGCACTGGCTTCCAAGGAGCCAGCTTTCTCAAGGACTTTAAGCAAGTGCTTTATATTTGAAGAGTACTCTGCACCTTTTCTCCATAAAGCCCGCTGCACAGAGAAAGCCCTCAATCCCACAGTATCCACTACTCTAACATGACTAGTTCATATTACTTAGAAAAAAACTAAAGCCATGGGGCCTTTCCCTGTCTGTGCACCCTCAGAGCATCGATAAATTAAGCTTTTCCTAAAATGCACCTGTGTCTGCCACTCTGATGATGACTTGAATCCAGAGTTCCCAGACTCATCTGTACAGGTACTGAGAAGATCACTCATCTGCAGGCAAAAGCTAATAAATAAGCTCACTGCTTCAGATCCACGGGAAAGCCTCCTGCTCTAGTCACATTAATACGCTACCTTCTTGCCCTGCCTCAAAAGCCAAATCAGTTCCCACAAGCTCCAAAGGCTAAACAATAACTGTGAAGGACATGAAGTCCGACAGAGGATAAAGAACAAGATTCAGGGACCACTCTCCAGGCACAGTCTGTTCACAGCAGTTCAGAGGGCCAGGAGGCTATCCAAGCTGGGTTCATGGAACAGTGCCAACCTCGGGCACTGAACTTGAAAACGCTCACAGTTCAGAGAAAGGTAAAATCCCTGGTTCAAGTGCCTTCCTCCTGTCCTGTTCTTTAACTTAGACTGTGCAGTTGGCATATGGAAGCAGAGTTCCTCCTTCCCACAGCATTTAGAGAATCAGAGCACTTGGAAAGTCTTTAGCTGTGACCTCAATTTTGTTTGGGAGCACCTACTGACAGAATGGCAGACTAATAGGATCTAACTAACACAGGACTTCCTTATGTTGAAAATGCGGACATCCACAGGAAGAAAGGGCATACGCAGTCAGGAGTTAGGGGACAAACTGCCTTTGCCCCCCCCCAGTTACACAATCAGGGAGTCTATCCCTGCAAACAACTACTCCAGTTCACGAAAGAACAAGCTGCTTTAAAAAAAAAAATTTAAAGGGCTGAAGAGATGGCTCAGTGGCTAAGAGCCCTGGCTGCTCTTCCAGAGGACCAAGGTTTGATTCCCAGCACCCACACGGCAGCTCACAACTGTCTCTAATTCTGGTTCCAGGGAATCTGATACCTCATACCAATAGACATAAAACAAAGTTAAATAAATTAAAAACAAATTAGAAAACAAAAAAGCTAGACTCACATACTGAATCTAAGAGATGCTGCCATCTGAGGGGCAGAGGCAAGGCAGTAGCAGAAGTCCTTAAAACGTAAGGGACCAAACATCTATCTCTGTGTACAGAGCACTCTCTCTTTGCATTACAGCCAGTATTCTGTCTCCCAAATATAAAATACTTTATAGTAAGGCTATATAGCAATTTTACCAAGTCCCTATAACATTTCCAATAGGCTATTGTGTCTCTGTGTCCCACTGTTAGACACTGATTAAGCTGGGTGTGGTGATACAGGCTGGCAATCCTAACACCTCAGACAGAAGCTGAGATTAAAATGATTGATGGTGGGGTTGGGGATTTAGCTCTACAGTAGAGCACTTGCCTAGCAAGCGCAAGGCCCTGGGTTCGGTCCCCAGCTCCAAAAAAAAAAAGATTGATGGTTTGAACTCAGCCAGGGGCCATGAGTTCCAGGCCAGCCTGGACTACATGGTGAGGCTCTGTCTCAAACAGTAAGGCATTACTGAATTTTACAGGACAATAGAGGATTTCAGAACTGAGTCCACATTCTTGAGATGTTGGATGTGAAGAAAATTTAAAAAATATGCTGCTTCCTGACACCAAATGGCCCAAATCCTTTTGGGATAAAGGGTCTCCATTATCTCCAGAGTTTAAAATGAAATGTCTTAAAAACTCTAAATATGCCCCATGCTCTCTGGCAATTAACTAACTAGGGAACAAAATGTTTCTGTTATCTTTACCTCAGGATAGGAGTTATTAGCCTGGGACAAGCCACAGGTATTTCTAAGCAAGGTCCAAAGAGTCTAACCCTAGCTATAGACTCAAAAAATGACTGATTTCGGCCTGTCATGCATAGCTACTCTGCCTTTGCCTGTGCTGCTGTTGGGGGCTGGGAGGAGGGAAGTCATTAAAGAAAGTGGTGGGGAAGAGTTTGTGGTTAGGAAGCAGAACCTTAGAGCTGTGTTGTAATCATGTATGTAAAAAGCTTAGGATACACCAGACATCTGAAGCAGGAAGCAGGCAAAGGAAGCCATGTAGTTCCTTTCTCTAGGGATTCCCCTCTTCTATTAAGCAGAAGGTCAGAAAAGATAAAATCCTTTTCCAGTGTCAGTAACACCTAAGGATACTGGAAA
The DNA here is from genome assembly GCF_011064425.1 of Rattus rattus. Classification (NCBI taxonomy): domain Eukaryota; kingdom Metazoa; phylum Chordata; class Mammalia; order Rodentia; family Muridae; genus Rattus; species Rattus rattus. The sequence goes on from NC_046160.1 coordinate 99,459,353, forward strand.
TGCCAGGAATTGCGATTCCTATGGTACGTGGTATGATAGTAGCATTCACACCATTCTTCACACAAAGCTACAGTAACACCATTGTTTTGGGGAAAGGATGCTATGTTTCCAGTTTAACAGGGCTTCAGGTTATTTAATACATAGATGCTTAGTGACAGAACAGAGTTATAACAAGTTATACAGTAGGAAGCAATGTCTCTGTTCATAGAATGATCCAAGGGTAGAAAAAGCAGCAGTAACAATGCCACACTGCAAACACTGTACCTATTCTTGTAATTAAAAAGAACTGTATTTTCAGTATTCCAAGGCTCAGGGAACACAGTGGAGAGTCAGAAAGAACGTACGCTCTAGTGGACAAGGAGTGCTGTGAAATGCTGTGTTCTAGACATGATATGGCCCTTGCACACATGAACAGCAGCTATACAAGACCTGAATAAGATCAAGCCAGTCAACATTCCAGCACAGATAAGGAGAGGCCTCAGGAGTACCCAACCTAGCTGAGGAGCTCCTGGCTGTTGATGGCTGTGTTCTTTGGAAGTGTGGCCACTGTTAGGTGCCCATGCACATAGGGCACTACTGACAGCACAAACTAGACCAGTCGTCACCACCCCCGGGGGTGCTGAATGACCCTTTCACAGGGCTACCTAAGACCATCAGAATACACAAATATTTACATTAAATTCTGAATAGTTGCAAATTAGTTATGAAGTAGCAACAAAAATAATTTTATGGTTAGGGTCACCTTAACATGAGGAACTAGAACTAGATTCAGTAGGCTATAAAAAAGAAGATATGAAGTTAAAAGACATGTCTGAGTGGGTCTGGGGGTATCAGAACAAGGAGAGTGGGGGATATTGTCAAAATACATTGTGTATATATACACAATTTCTCAAAAAAAAAAAACAACCTTTTTCCTAGTATTTTATATCTCACAATAACAATTTAATATAACAGCAAGATTCTTTAGAATCTTGAAAAGTTAAGATTTCACTTTTTTTCGAGTAGTAGTGGTATACACCTTTAATCCAGAACTTGGGAGGCAGAGGCTAGATCCCTGTGAGTTCGAGGCCAGCCTGACCTGCAGAGCGAGTTCCAGGACACCCAGTGCTACACAGAGAAACCGGTCTTGAGATACTGGAAAACTTGTTTTTCACTTTTAAACTCATCAGTTAAAGAGGCTCTCCCGCTTTATTTCTTTTAATCACGCTAGCCTGGAGATACAAGCAGCTTAGCCTCCACTGGGAACTGTCTTTTACTCATTACTCTACACTTGCTTCTCCAGCTACTGCTTCCAAGTAACTCTGGCTTCACTCAATTGAACACATGAACAAGAAAAAAGAGGAAAACTCTGTGGACTTGTAGTCACTATGCAACCACTTCCTGATGCACAGATGGTCAATCACTTCCTGTCTTCCATTTTAGGAAATTTTCCTCCCATAATCTTGACAAAGCAATGTCTGTTCATCATTTTTCAAATTCTTCTAAATCACTTTTTTTTTAAAAAAGATTTATTCATTTATTATATATGAGTACACTGTAGCTGTCTTCACACACACCAGAAGAGGGCATCGGATCTCTTTACAGATGGTTGTGAGCCACCATGTGGTTGCTGGGAATTGAACTCAGGACCTCTGGAAGAGTAGTCAGGTGCTCTTAACCGCTGAGCCATCTCTCCAGCCCTCTTCTAAATTACTTTAAATGACTTTTTTTCATATAGTTAGGATGCACCAATAGTCCATTTCCATTATCCTATGATACTTCCTACCAGAATAAAATGTCTGCCTTTCTTTGGGTTTTTTTGGGACAGCGTCTTGCAATAGTCCAGGTTGACCTAGAACTTGCCAAGTAAGCAAGACTGGCCTCATACTATGGTAATCCTTGTACCTCTACCTCCTCACAGGTATGTACCCCAAGAGCTTCTTTCAAATTTCTAATCATTATTTTTTTAAAAAGATTTATTTATTATATATGAGTATACTGTCGCTATCTTTAGACACACCAGAAGAGGGTACCAGATCTCATTACAGATGGTTGTGAGCCACCATGTGGTTGCTGGGAATTGAACTCAGGACCTCTGGAAGGGCAGTCAGTGCTCTTAACCGCTGAGCCACCTCTCCAGCCCCTCTACTCATTGTTACTCTCCCTTCTTTCTTGCAGCTCTTTGTACCACCCTGCCTTCTTCCTTTACTTAACTAGAAGTTATTTTTAGCTACTATTTCTCAAAAAAAAAAAAAAAAACAACAAAAAACAAAAAAAACCAGCACAGCTGTTCAAGACTAACCAGTGTTTGAGTCTAAGCCCTAAGACATACATCCACTTGTTGGTTTAGGTGAGGGAGGGGGATGATCTTAGGAATTAAAAAAAGTCTTTTAACTGAATTCTATTTAAATGTGTGTGTGTGTGTGTGTGTGTGTGTGTGTGTGTGTGTGTGTGTGTGTGTGTGTGTGTGTGTGTGTGCGTGTGCTCGTGTATGTGTTCTGCCCAAGAATGCTAATGGCATGACTGAACTCTTTACCGTACCAACACACATCTGTACAGACAGCTGTTTCAGTTCATTGGTTATAAACACAGCCAGAATTATTGTTCAAGTCTGTTAAGACAACCTTTTGTATTACAAGCCAGGGCTGATTGTCACATGACTGCTGAGAAAACCATAGCCTTGTGGGCCAAGTGTGGCCACTGGCCTGATTAGGTCACATAAGCCTCCAGCCCTGAGTGCTACTCCCTCCTCTGTCTGCTGGAGCAGTACATACCTCTTCATAATTTTTCGCCTCTACTCCATGCTTCATGTCTAGAATCACGAGTTGGTCAGGTATCCGCCCTGTTCCTGAGAAAGAAATCAAAAGATTCATTGTGCAGAATACTTGAAATTCCGGGAAATCACCCGCCCACCCTCCCACTCCGTAACCCCTATCTGCTCAATAGAAGGAAACAGTCATAACTCCGCCCGCCATTCTGCAGCAGCAAAGTCCTGGCTAAAGTCACCAGCACTGCAGACAAAGCCTCCATCTGTGCCGGGTGCTGGAAAGCAAACAGGGCATGCTGCTGGCAACCACCTTCAGCAGGACACAAGAGCCTGTGACTGTACAGAGGGCAGACTAGGAAAAAGAAAACTCACAGCCTCGCCACTGAGAGAAACTCAAGTCACAGCAGTCGGAAGCTGACTGGCATGCACATCAGCATGGAGTGGGCTCCATTTCTACATCTCAAGAGCAATGCTCTACCAGACTGAGGTAGTCCAGGTCTCTTAGGAGCTGTACATGCTAAGATTAGATTACTTAAAACCTCGGCATTGAAAATACAGGTTTTATCTAATATTCAACTTTGACTCAAGCATTTTGACCAAGGCAAGGCCTATTTTAGTAGGTGAATAAAAAGTTTTGGGGATATTTCCATTGAGTATTTGAGAGAAAAGCTCAAAAATCAAAGACAAAAACAAAAGCCAAATTTATAGTCTGAGGGTAACTCTCAGGGATGATTCTTAGAAGGAAGATGTCTATTTGGGATAAAAGGCCCAAGCAATGTAGCAATGATAGCAGAAACCGTATCTGATTTAGCTAATCTGAATTAAGATTCTACACAGGAAAAAGGCAGACTCAAAAATCTCCAGAAAACAGTTCACAATTTCCTGGGTTTTACTATTTATAGAATTAAAAGCTACCTGCATGAAATTAGAAGTCTTAGGCAAATCTAGTGCTGTTTAAGCACTGGGCTTTCTTGATGTCATTAGCCAAGGAAAATGTTACTGTACCCTTTGCTATCTGGGAGACAGCAGAGATTTTCTGAAACTGGCTGAAGTACTACTGATGGAGCTAGAACTGCACCAGTGAGACTTTCCACAGGTATAATGTCCGATGATAATGTAGGACAGACGGACAGACATACACACACATACACACACACACACACACACACACACACACACACACACACACACACACACACACACACTTTAACTCCAGCTGTAGTTCAAATGTGAAACATTGTGTCTGAGTGTGTGTATGCCACATATGGAAGCCAGAAGAGTATGTTAGATCCACCTGAAGCTGGAGTTACAAGTGGTGATAGCCCAGGCTGCCTACAATTCACTATGTAGGCACTAAATCTGACTGTGATCTCATGAGTCTCCTGCCTTCACTTCCCAAGTGCTGAGATTGTAGGCATAAGCCAAACATGCATGGCTAAGTATGTTTAAATGACAATAAGATCAACTTTTGGAGAGACTAGAAAGAGCAACTCGAAAACAAGAGAAAAAGCACTATCGGTGAGATTAGGAACAGAGTGAGATGCTGTGTAAACATGAAGATCTGAGTTCAATCTCCAGAACCAGACATGTAAAATTCAGACATGGTGGTGCATTCTGTAACTCTAATGCTCCTATGGCATGGACTAAAGGTTGAGTAAGAGAACCTGGGAGCTCCCAGACCACTCGCCTATGTGCTCAGCACCAAAGGAGGAAGTAAGGACCAAGACCTGCAGCGGGCTGTTCTCTGATCACATGTATGCTGCAACATGCAGGTCCCTGTACTCACACATACAAATGCTCAGGGCACATACGTATACACACAGACTCAACCATATACCCATGCAAAATTTTTAAATTCTCCAACAAATGAACAATACCAAAAAAATCCCAAACTAAATAACCCTACGGACTGAAAACTAAGGCATCCTAGGTGCTTTCTGAATATTAAACCATCAAGTCTACAATCAAGGCAGCCTGTGCCCAAACCCCATGTGTACTCCTGAGAGTGACATTACCATAAATGCCATACAATCTTTGCTTTCCTTCCCCATTTAGGGTAAGAGACAGCTGGGAAAGCTGGGTCAGCAGTTAAGAGTACTGGGTGCTCTTGCACAGGACTTGGGTTTGGTTCTGAGCACCCACATGGTATTAAACCATCCTTAACTCTAAATTCCAGGGGATCCTATGGCCTTCGCAGGCAACAGGCATGCATGTGGTACACATATATACATAAAATAAATTCTATAAATAAATAAGTAAATAGATAAACAAAACCTGAGAGGGTGATGTCCTAGTTAGTGTTTTCTCAACTTGACACAAGATAGTCATCTGGGAAGAGAAGCCTCAATTTTAGAAAATGCTGCTAGGTAGGTCTTGGGCATTTTCTCCATTAATTAATGATGTGGGAAGGCACACATGGGTAGTGCCACACCCCGGGCAAGTGTTCCTGGGTGGTATAAAAAAAGCAGGCTAAACAAGCCATGGAGAGCAAGTCAGGGAGCATCAGTCCTATATGGCTTCTGCTTCAGTCCCTGCCCCGACTTCCCTTGATGAGGGACTGAAGCTGTAAATGACAAACCCTGTCCTCCTCAGAGTGGTTGGTTAGTATTTATCACAGCAGCAGAAAGCCACTCGGTTAGGTTACAGCTCAGTGGTAAAGACCTTGCCTTCCATGCCCTGGGCTCTGGGTTCCACCCCTAACCTTGAAGATGGGGGCGTAGGAGTGATGGCCACACTTCCCATCCAGCACTCTGAAGGTGAGGGCAGGAGGATCACTGGGAGTTCAAGACCAGCCTGGGCCATATAGTGAAGCAAACTTAAATAGCTTAGTCTTCGTGGTCTAGGAATATATTTCTGTAACAGAGCACCATCCAGAAAATGCAAAGCCCTGGGTTCAAGTTCCGCTATGGCAAAAACAAACAACAAACCCTATCTTTTCTCTCCTACTTTTGTTTTGTTTTTAATTTTTTAAATATGTTTTTAAACAGTGGTCTCACACTGTAGGCCAGAATGGTCTCAAACCCACAGCAATCCAGTGGCCTTGGCTTCCTGAGTGCGGGATGTGGGTGCATGGTACGACACCTGGTTCTTGGCTGAACCTCCTCTCTGTCTACTGAGGTCTTCCATCTCTGTGTGTCACAGCCTATGGCTTTAACACTGTCCAAGCTCAAGTAAACTGCATAGACCCGAGGATAAGCTCTACAATCTCCTGTGCAGGACAGTTTCCTAGTTCCTTGGCTGACTTGAAGGCCTTAAAGGATCTTTAAAGTTTTAAGAACAAACAAAAACAGACTCTTTCTAGTAATCTCTCTCTGCATTTGCCTGGCCAATGGATAACCTATTTATTGCCTCTCCAGATTCTATGAGAGCAGATTTAGGTTCACAGTGAAACTAGTTTCCATTAGCAATGGAATTAGGAGTTCTTACCACTGCACAGGCAGAGCCTCCCTCATTACCAGGGTCTGCCATGGAACAGTCTGTAGATGATGAACCTGCGTGGATACATTACCACTCACAGCACACGAGATGACAGGATATGTGTACACGATGCTTACACATCATTACAGAACCAGACAGGAGGTTCCCTGCCCTAGAAACCCTCTGTGCAATACTTCATCAACCCTTTACTCCACACATACAATCTTTTAAAGATGCATTAAAGGCTACAAGGCATTCATCTCTGCATCAGAATAAACAGGAACCAAATCAAAGTAGGAATCAAGTGCCTCCTATAGCAGGTAGCTCCGAGAGCTGGAGGAGAAGCAAGGAAAACATGGTGACTACTTACCCTTGCTCTCAAAGCATACTTCAAACATGTCATAGTCTTCTGTGGTAAAGGCAAACTTCCCTTTAGTTGCATCCTCTTTGGCATACAGAATATGGCCAGCAGAATCTGTGATCTAAAGAAGAATAAAGAAGTTACTTAATAAAGAACTCTGAGGAAGGGGAATCATAGAAACTGGGGATATAACATAAAAAGATAGCCAGGGGTAGGGATGTTGCTTCAATTCCAGCTTCAAGGAGATCTTAGGCCTTCCTCAAGCACCTGAACACGAACACACACACACATGTACTCACATGCACATACACATACCCATGTACTCATACATATACACTGTCAATTAAAGATAAAAAATGAATCTTAGACATGGAGGATAAATCAGACTTTCTCCTAGGAAGACATCTTTGTCATTTACAAGTGATTTGCTTCCTGGAGGGGCATGGCAGTCCTCCAAACTTCTGACTGCTCCATTACTAAAGGATCACCTACAAGAATAGATGAAGGGCATACCCTGGTGAGTGGCCATGTGAAAAGCACGGAGATGATGCAGTGATTTAAGGGGCCAGATCCCAGGTTACAGGGGTGCATGGTCATTCCTCACTTAAGAGAAGCTACTTTGCAATGTGAAACTCACAAAGGAGTAGCTTCCTGACATTAACTCAAGATGCTAATATCATCTGCTATAAAGTGGAATTCTTTTTTTAATGATACAGAAAATTGTTTTAAAATAAAACAATTCCTTTGATATACTTTTAATTTTACCACTTGTTAAATAGGAAAGCAAATTTACACATTAATTAATGTGTTTATCTGACAATAGTATCATCCAAAGATATACTGCTTTGATATTTATATGCAGAGAAATATGATCAGGAAAAAAAGTCTGCTTTCTGCAATGAAACGATTATTTCTCTAAGACCAAAAAACTGCAATGTACAGTAAAAACATTGCAGTTCAAAATGAGAATCCAAAACCTTTTCATTCCCTGGACAGCAGGCTGGATCCCTCAGGAGCCACTGACCATGGGCCTTTAGTCAGTGAGCCCTGACTTAGGATCAGTCTGAGCCTCTAGCTGGAGGAGATAACAAGGCCAGAACAGAGCTGGTTTCCAAAATTCTTCAAGGTCTCACCAATTACAATGAAACTAAGTTAACAACCAACCAAAAATGGACTAATGTCACTGCTATGCACCCTACCAATCATATTAGAGGTTAACTAATTCTTCTGGAAATTTCTCTTAGTCCTTCATAAAAGGGGTCCATGAACCCCTCAGGTGGTCGCCATTCTGAGAGTTGGCCCCTGCATGCTGGTCATTTCTGCAGTAAACACTCTTTGACTTTGCATACTGTTTGAGTCTGGGGTCTTCCTTCAGTTATTCTTGGACCCTAACAGGAACATATAAGTGTCCAATCTGAACAGAGGTATTTCGGGCAGTTTGTTACTGTGGGTTGGTATAGTGGCCAGAACAGTGGAAGTTGTGTGAGGTTATCATGGGTGAATATTGCCAGACATATGTCAGATTCATCTCACAATTTAAATTATGAATCAAGTTTTGGGTGTGGAGAATTTATCATGACTCCCCCACCCTACTCCATCATGGGGTGGGGGAGAATTTATCATGACTCCCCCACCCCACCCCATCATGGGCCATGATCCTCAGTTAAGAAACTTTGGTCTAACACCCCAGTGTGACCTCCTGGGGACCACACAGGAGAGGAGTCCGGAAGAAGGAGGTCAAAGGACACAAGTCTTCAGGAGCAGCCAGGCAATAACAGGCTGACTTTCTATGATGGTGGAGCAAGAAGAAAGGCTGGGGTACAACATGTGCTACACATCCCCAGTGGAATTCTTTTATGGGTGAAAAGGGATTTTTTTTTTTTAAAAAGACAAAGTCTCCTTATCTAGCCCTGGAATTCACTATAGAAACAGACTGGCCTTGAATGCAGAGAGACCTGCCAGTCTCTAAATGCTGAATTAAAGGCATATACCATCATGCTCAGTCTACAGGTGAATCTTAAAAGTAAAATTGAGTAGCACACATTGAGACCTTTCTGTTGACATGCAGACTAGGCTGTCCCAGAATCTGTTATGTAGCAGATGATGACCTTCTTCATCCTACCTCTTCAGCTTAGCACGTACTGAATAAAGGCATTTAGCTCATCTGCACAGCCCATTTAAGCACTTATACACATAAGCATTCATGCCTTTTTTATTTATAAATATATTTAGTATGTTGTAAAAGTTTACCATTTTTAGTCATTTTCCAAAGAAATTGTGATTCAACACTTTATTTATTTGACAGGGTCTCACTCTACAATCCTGGCTATACAGATCAGGAAGGTCTTAAACTCTGAGATCCACCTGCCTCTGCCTCCAGAGTACTGAGATTAAAGAGAAATACCACCAGCTTGGACTAACACATTCTTCATATGTTAAGTGGATAAATTAAAACACATTATTTTAAAAAAACTATTTAGCTGGGTGTGGTGGCACAAGTCTTCAATCGCAGCAGGGAAATCTGAGTTCAAGACCAGCCTGGTCTACATAGTGAATTCCGGGACAGCCAGGGCTCACAGAGAGCCCTAGTGAAAAAACAAACCTTATTTATTTTTATTGTATATGGATGTTTTGCCTGCATGTATATTTGTGTACTGTGGGCATGCCTGGTGCCTACAGAGGCCAGAAGATTGTGCGAGATCCCTTGAAACTGGAGTCACAGACAGACGTGAACTGCTGATTTTGTGCTAGGAATTAAACTCTGGTACTCTGGAGGAGCAGTAAGTGCTCTTAACTGCTAAAACAACTCTCTAGCCTCAAACACCTTATTTCTTAAGCTGTTGGTGTCTTAAAAAGTTTATCAAATCCAGACCCAAAGTACAAAGGCAACCTAACCAGCGGCCACCACTGCTCTCTTCTGAAGACAGCAGTCTTCACAGGACCTTCTCCACAGTGGTCCTGATGGCTCACAGGGACTGCAGAGCCCGTGAACGTCAAGACGCTCTGTCCAACACGAAGCTGCTGAAGCTGCAGAAAACTCAAGACAGTGAGGAAGACATGACCACCACACACATTTGCTACCATCTTGTCCCTTTACATGAAACGATTAAACAATGCCTATATAAATATAAAATGTTGATATATTTTCCTTTGTTCCATCATACATGGAAGCAGAAGCACTTCTTGTTTTGTTTTGAGACAGTATCTTGGCCACTCTGAAACTAACTGTGCAGAACAGGCTGGCCTCCAACTCACAGGCACGTATTTCTGGCTAAGTGAAGCACATTTTAGGAGTAGTTAACTCTGAATGGTAGGACTTCCTCTTCCTTCTCCCCCCTTCATATCTACTTATTTATTTCTCATAAGGGGCAGGGGCTATAACAAACCATGTAGAAGTAAGAGCAACTTATGAAAATTGATTGTTTACCATGGGGATTCTGGGTATCTAACTCAAATCAGCCTTTTTTTTTTTTTTTAAACTGTCCTTCTATTTTCTTAATTTTCGACAAAGGTCTATGTTACTTAGCATCGAAAATAATAAAGCTATTTTATTTTGAAAAAAAATGATATCTAAAGAAAGTTATCTCATTAGATACATTTGAAAGGATGTGTTAGTAAAACCCCTAAATTCTCTAATAATACCAATGTGGTGGTTTGAATAGGTCTGGCCCCCATAGACTCATGTGTTTGAATGCTTGGCCCATGGCACTATTAGGAAGTGTGGCCTTGTTGGAGAAGTGTGTCACTTTGGAGGCAAGCTTTCATGTCTCAGGTGCTTAAGCTCTGCCCATTGTGGATCTTAGTCTCCTCCCTGCTGCCTGCGGACCAAAATGTAGAACTCTAGCTTCCTTCTCCAGCCCATGTCTGCCTGCACGCTGCCATGCTTCCTGCCATGATAATAGACTAGCACCAATTAGTTTTCCTTTATAAAAGTTGGCTCAGCCATGGTGTCTTTTCACAGCAATAAAACTCTAAGACAATCAGTTAATACCAGTTTAGTGTTTCTGCCTTTCATATCATCCATTAATTTGTAAAACAATTAAGATACTGAGATCTGTGGTCAGTGGGTGAGGGCAAAGGGTAAGAAATAAGAATGCCTCTAAGGGGTTGGGGATTTAGCTCAGTGGTAGAGTGCTTGCCTAGCAAGCGCAAGGCCCTGGGTTCGGTCCTCAGCTCGGAAAAAAAGAAAAAAAAAAAAAAAAAAAAAGAATGCCTCTCTATCTCTTCCTTCCTTCCTTCCTTCCTTCCTTCCTTCCTTCCTTCCTTCCTTCCTTCCTTCCTTCCTTCCTTCTTTCCTTCGCATTTCCTTGATGATTAATGATGGTGGACACTTTTTTGTGATATATTGGCTTTTGATATGAAGTGATGAAATGTTTATTAGCTTGTTATATCAAAGCACCAACATTGTATATACAACTTTTATTTTTACCAATTATACCAAAACTGAAGCCGGAAACAAGACACAGAAAGAAGGATGGAACGCGATGCAAAGAGCCACAGCTACACAGAGCACCAGGGTGACTCTGGGAAAATATGCTGAGACTTAAAGGATGAGCATCTACCAAGGGAAGAAGAGAGGTAAAGAGGTTCAGAGCGACTGCAGTCCTCTCAGTGGTTCATAGGCCTGCGCATCTGCTTTCAGTGCTTAGACCAGCAGACGGCCACATGGTAATGATCTTGGCAAAGTTGCCCATAAACATTTGCTAAAGTCTCTGTTCAGGGGACGCTTCTCCTGAAAACTCAACTAAGGAAAAAGGCAAGCAAGCAAGCACACAGACTGCGTGACAGCCCTGACTATACATATTACACAGCAAAAGGTCCAGAACAAAGCAAACTCCAAACTAAGGAAACGTCCTTTCTTGAGCATCAGCTCACCTACCCAGAAAGCACTCAGTTCCCTACAGCCAGCCTCCTGAAAGCACACTGACAATTCTTAAGGAAAGTTCCAGAAGGCAGACTGAAGAGATAGCTCCGTGGTTTAGAAGTTTAAAGCACTTGTTGCTTCTGCAGAAGACCTGGGTTTGATTCCCAGCTCTCACAAGTGAGCTCACAACTATCCCTAACTCCAGAGGCTATGACGCCTCTTCTGTCATACTTGGGCATCAGACACACGTGATATGGTATACATATTACATGCATATGGCATATATGCAGACAAAATACTCATACATATAAAATAGAATAAATCTGAAAAAACTTAAAAGACAGACTGTAGGAACCAAGCCAATGTGAAAACACCAACTTAGATTAGTCTCCTATGAATGATATCTGAGACAAGACAGACTTGTTAAAAGTAAATTTGGTACAAGAGATTTCATTATTGCCTATGGTACTAGTTTAATTCTAAAGGGAGAAGAACTGCAGGTTGCTAAGATGTGTTTAATGGTAGAAGAACGAGGAGAGGACAGCAGGGAGTAAGTGTTATGCTTATGGCAATGAACAGTCAGATTCCACCTTCTCCATCTCAGGTGAGGAAGGAGACCAGGTCACTGCCAACACCTTGATTTAACAAGGTCTGGCACACATTTGCCCAGCCACCTTATTTCCTAGAAGAGAGAATTATGAGCACCTTACTTTCTCCTAGAATATTAAAAATATTCGGGCTGGAGAGATGGCTCAGTGGTTAAGAGCACTGACTGTTCTTCCAGAGGTCCCAAGTTCAAATCCCAGCAACCACATGGTGGCTCACAACCATCTGTAAAGGGATCTGATGCCTGGTGTGTCTGAAGGTGGTTACAGTGTACTTACATATAATAAATAAATAAATAAATAAATAAATCTTTTAAAAAATGTTTTTCAATGTTTTTTTTTTTTTTAATTTAGTGAAAGGAGCCTTTCCAGATTTTGCAAGGACTTAAAGGTAGGTCATAAAATTCTTACTAAAGCAAGGCTGTGCGGGGTGATATGTGACATAAATTATGGACTTTGCTGTGTTCCTCCAAAGGACTCCACAATTCATCCCTCCAACTGGTACTCAGAGGAGTGAACACGGTTTAAATGTCCCCTCACACTGTGTTCCACTACAATCAGGAAGAACCACTTACTCCGACTGCGCATGACATCTGAGAAACCATCTGAAGCTGAGCTCATTCTAAGGCAATGACTCAATGCATTACCAGAGGCTGAAGGGTCCGCCTTTTTTTAAATATTTATTTATTTTATGTACACTGTGGCTGTGTTCAGACACACACCAGAAGAGGGCATCAGATCCCATTACAGATGGTTGTGAGCCACCATGTGGTTGCAGGAATTGAACTCAGGACCTCTGGAAGAGCAGTCAGTGCTCTTAACCACTGAGCCATCTCTCCAGCCCGACTCACCTTTTTTTTTAAGTTTTTTTAAAGATGTATTTATTTATGTGTATGCATACTTTGCCTGCATGTATGTACATGTAACACATATGTGTCTACAGGTCAGAAGATGGTCACATTACATCCTCTGAAACTGAAGTTACAGATGGTTTTGTGGTACTGTGAGGCTGCTGGTTTTGAACCTAGGTCCTCGGCAAGAGAAACAAAGGCTTTTAACTGCTGAGCCATCTCTCCAACCCCAACCTTCGGAGGCTACAGTTTACAGAAAGCACTGGAGGAACAGAATTGTTAAACATGCAGAAATGACACTGGTCATCTGGAAGGCTGGAGGAGTGCTGTCTAAAACCTGGTGATCTTTACTAGTCTCTGGAGACAGCCTTTCCCATGAACCACCCGTCCCAACACTGAGCAATCCTCTCAGTCACCAGCACCTATCTTCATGCTTGTTACCAGTCCTTCCTCCCCTAGCCTCAGCATGGCTTATCGGGCAGTAGGCTCCTTCTCACGGTTAGGGTTACAAATGCATGGCTGAAGAGATGGCGCTATGCCTAAGCTTTGTTGTGATCATGTGGAAACTTCCCCCAAAGTTTTACTGTGTTTCAATGTGTTAGAAAAATAAAGTGCCTGATCAGACTCCAGCAGTATTTGACCTGGCACTGCTGACCAGAGCTTCATTTTTACCTCATGACGGGACCCGCACACCAACCCCAACCCACTGCCTTTCATCAGCATGAAATCTGCCTTCCAAAAATAATGTGTGATAATGTTTAGTGTTCCTTTGGACATCACGATTCTATCCTTGTCACCTTGCACTAACACAACCATGTGAGAACTATTTGGATACTTGAAAATCCAAGCAATTGAACTTTTGGATTGGACTAATTCATACAAACTGCTGGGCTTTCTAACATTTAATATTTTCCTTTAAAAAAAATTAAGTTTTCTACCAAGTAAAATAACTGTAGTTATTTAATAGCAAAGTTCATGTCTTGCCAACGCCCCCCCCCATGAAAGGCACCTCCCTTCACCCCAACATCATTATAGAAACCAATAGGTAGCCAAAATAAGGACTAGGGAACTGAGCCACACTCGTGAGTAATCAGAGCCCACAGAGTCTATAGGCTGAAACGATGAACTAATCTATTTATTGGTTTTCTAGGTAGGGTTTTGCCTTATAGTACTAGGTGGCCTGAATTTGTAAAAACCTTCTTGCCATAATCCAAGCAAATGATGTTGCTTTTTGTTCTTGTTTTCTGAGACAGGATTTCTCTGTGTAGCCTTGGCTATCAGGGAACTCCCCCTGTATACCAGACTGGCCTTGAACTCAGAAACCTGCCTGCCTCTACTTCCCAAGTGCTGGCATTAAAGGCATATAACACTAAGTTAGATGAAAATGATGTTTTTAACTTTCCCACAATTAAAAAGATTATATATCACCTGCTTTCCAATAAATAAGGTGTACTTAGTTTTTCTTCTTAAATTCTGCAGAATTACCTAGGCAACACACCGAACAGCTGCTGATTTTGTCTACTAGAATATTAAGCCCTTAGTTAGGGTCTACTGCTGCTATTCTGAAGGCAGGGTCTAACTATTGAGGCCTTGGCTGGGCTGGACTCAACTGGCATCAAACTTGGGGGACCTCACCAGTGGATCCTACTCCTGAAGCTTACCTCCCCGGTGCTGTGATTACAGCCTTCAGTAACCATGCAGCACTGCCATGCCTGGCTAACAACAAAATACTTGTAGTAATTACCATACAATTCTCTGATTAAACAGAGGCATCTAAAACTGCTCCAGAAATGACGTCATGGAACAGGAAGTAATAAAATTATGTTTCTAGATAACAGTTTCTAATGAAAAGCAAACCAAAATTCACAACTTAAAGAGAGAAAAGGTGTTAACTGTGTAAGCAGAGCAGTTGATGTCAAGACTGTGAATGCTCACACTGAACCTGTCAACAGTGAGAAAATGGTCACTCATCTCGAATTCTATCTGCTTGGATTAGTCTAAGCAGTGGTTAGGAGCAGGTTCTTGAGCTGGTCCAGAAACCTGCCTGCTGACCAATTCCATTACCAAACATTCAAGATAACACCCTGCCTATTTCGGAAGCTGTGTAAGTAATTTGGGGCAATAAAGCACTCAGGAATAAACCAGAACAGTGCTCACCTGGGGGAAGGAACAAGGACAAGTTTCAAGAGCCTGAAAACTTTTATGGTACATTTGACCTTAAGTCTGCTTGAAACTGAGATTCAAAGACTAGAAGAGAAGCCAGCTGAGTTACATGATTGTTTACCGATGAAAGCCCACAAATTTATCTCAGGGACAATGTTCCTGGAACTAAACATGAAACAGTTTATCTGAAAGGTACCTGTCATTTTTGACCACAGCCTGCTAAAGACACAGAGTTCACACGGATGCACAGTGACCTGGCCACCTGTCGATGCTGGTCTGACCTCACACAGTACTGCACCAGGACCTAAAGGAACCTGAATGTGCCCAAGCCCTGGCTCTCTGCCTGGCCCCTTACCACCACGACTTTCTTTGTATCCCAGCCCATTCCTGCTCACAGAACACTAAAGACAGAGAACCATCTGGCCACCTGTTGCAACAACTGTTGGGGGAAGGGCATCAGAAAAAAACATTAACGATACTATCTATTCTAAGAGACAATTCGACAAACAAAACTAGGGCTCCTTGAAGAAATGGGAACCCTGGATCCTAGGACCAATCTGAAAATATACAATATCAGGTATCTTATAGTGCCAGAAAGTGAGGAAGCCCTCAAAAGCAAACCCCCAGGATGGGAGTATGTGAAAGCCCAAGAAAGCTGCCCTGCACAGCAAAGTTGAAAACAAGTTGATCACCAAGAAAAAGTATTAATGGATTGTAATCTCAAGTACACAGTAGCTAAGACTCCGTACAGGTAATGCATGATTAAACAACTGAGGGAGAAGGGACAAATCTCTCTCAGAAGACTAATGCCACACCCTCTAGGAAGTGAATCTAACTCACCACTCCTTATGTGTGGGCTGGCTTCACTAAATGACTTCATCCCAAAGAGCACAGTGTAAAAAGAGCTACAGTGGAGAAGCCTGACAAACACCAATTCAGACAGATGATCTTTGACAAGTCATGTGCTGTGGTAAGAATGACATCTGACCTCTGCAGTCTCACACCCCATACACACGAACCAGTTTTATCCTGAGGAAACCATCTGACAATCCCAATAAGAGCCATCCTAGGGGGGTTGGGGATTTAGCTCAGTGGTAGAGCGCTTGCAAGGCCCTGGGTTCGGTCCCCAGCTCCGAAAAAAAGAAAAGAAAAGAAAAAAAAAAAAAAAAGAGCCATCCTAGGACTGGAGAGGTGACTCAGCAGTTTGAAGCAGACTGCTCTTCCACAGGACCAGGGTTTGGTTCTCAGTGCCCACATAGTGGCTAATAACCCCTCTAACTCCAGTTTCAGGAATCCAACACCCTCTCCTGGTCTCTGTGGACAACAGGTTCACACACGGTGCACAGACATACAAGCAACACTCATACACATAAAATAAACTTTAAAGTCGTTTAAAATAAACGTACTATTAGTGTGAAGATACAATTCCCTTCAATTTGGCTCCTATCTACACTCTTCACTCCTACCTATCTTCTTCAGGTCATGGTCAGCCATGACATAATACTGAGTAGAAGATTTTAAGGACAACCACTGACCTTGTGAGTCCTGCCTAGAAGCTCTAGTACAGAATAAAAGTACTCTTGACAACGGCATCAACTTTCTTTTTTTGAGGGACAGTACAGGATGTTGTCAGCTGAGATGAAAGCTCCTGGGCTGCAGGGATGGCGCAGCAGTTAAGAGGGCTGCTGCTCTTGCAGAGCACCCCAGGTCAAGTCCAAGTCCACATGAGAGCTCACCATCACTAGTGACTGCAGTGTCAGGGGATCCAAGGTCTTCCGACCTCTCTGGGGACCAGATATGTACGTGGTCCAAAGATAGACATTCGAGCCAGTCAGTGGTGGGGCATGTCTTTAATCCCAGTGTTCAACAGGCAGAGGCAAGTGGATCTTCAAGTTCAAGGCCAGCCTGGTCTACAGAGTGAGGTCCAGGACAGTCAGGCTACACAGAGAAACCCTTGAAAAATTAAAAAAACAAAACTGGGTATATATACAATCAAAACACCCATACATGTAAAATGAAATAATTTTTTTTAAAAAAGATGAGAGATTCTACAATGGCCATGATCGCTCATGCCAGCAATCTCAGCACTTGGGAAAACACAAGATCAGGAAGGTGTTAAGGCTATTCTAAGCTATACAGAGTTCAAGGCCAACCAGGTTATGTTAGAATTGGTCTCAAAAAACAAACAAAAAAATAAAAATAAAAAAACCAAAATAACACACAAAGAGAAGAAAAATGATGGAAGGTTCTAGAATCTGACACTCTGGTCTATGTTCAAATCACAGTCACATCACTTACTGGTTGTAAAGCCTTAGACAGGTTCCTTAACCTCTGTGCTTCACTCATGAAGTAAGGACATAGTTGTGTATACTTCACCAATTAACTGAGGGTTAAGGCCTGGCACAGTGCCTGGCACACTAGCACCCAGTGAAATGTTACTGTCAGGACTACTGGACTATCACAGCTGTCTGTGAGTCCTAACTCAGAACCTAACCCATCAGGTTATCCTCATACTTCCTGCTGAACTGTATTAGGAGATGTTCACCATCATTAGTGATTGCAGTGTCAGGGGATCAAAGGTCTTCCAAACCAAAGGACAATTGGGGCACAAAGTGGATTAGAATTTCCAAGGCCCTACATGGTCACTGCAACAACTAGGTCCATCTTCAGGGAAACAGCAAGATCCTGGAAACTATAGGGTACAAAAGCCTAGCAAAGCAGGTATTCCATGTTTTTAGATGGCAGCAAGGGACAGTACATGCTGGAAGTAGAGTCTTAAAGAGGGAAACTCAATTGAGAAAAGGCCTCTGACAGACCGGCCTGTGGGCAAGCCTGTGGGGCATGTTCTTGATTGATAGTTGAAGAGAGCTGGTCCAACTCAATGGAGGCAGTACACCCTGGGCAGATGGGGCTGGATAATAGAAAGAAAACAAACTGAGCAACCCACGACGAACAGGCCAGTGAGCCCCATCCCACCATGAGCTGTTTCAGTTTCTGCCTCCACATTCTTGCCCTGGCTTCCTGGACTACATGTAAGCCTAAGCTGCTTTTTCATGTTTTATCACAATAGAAACCCTAACCAACACAGTAAGGAATCCAAGCTGAACTCTAGCATTTCTGGAATGTGGGTTTTAATCTGATAAGGAATAAATTACAAGAATAATCCGACAGGAAACTAGGCCTACTGGCTCATGCCTGTAATTCTAGCACTTGTGAGGCATTTGATCAACTTTGAGACCAGCCTCAGACTACAGTGAGCACCAAGACAGACAGACAGACAGACAGACACACACACACACACACACACACACACACACACACACACAACACACACAGGCATGTGCAGAGCCAGGGGTAGTAATCTATACCTACAATTCCAACATTTGAGAAAAAGAGGAAGAATGGAAGAGTTATCTTCAGCTACATAGCAAGTTTGAGCCTAGCCTAGGCTACCGTCTTAAGTTGAGGCGGGGTGGAGCGGGGAGAGGGGGGCAGTTAGGTAAAGTGAGTATTCTAGACGATCTAGTTCAACTTCCTGCACAAAGGAACATGTAAACCACAAGTTGCCAATGTATCTTAAAAGCGAAGAGCACTGACAGAATTTACTGATCTTTCTTTTCTTTTGTAAAACTTATTTTCATTTTTAATTATGTATGTCTGTGTAAAGGTGCAGGCGTCTCCAGAATTATGGTTACAGATGGTTGTGAACCCCACAGTGGGGTGCTAGGAACCAAACTCAAGCCCTCTGAAAGCATGCTAACGCATACATTCCACTTAGCCATCTCTCTGGCCCCTACCCTGATTTTTCAGTCAAGAGCAAATACCAAGTCTATCACCTGTATTTCTGAAGTCAGAAGATCATGTAGATTATACTGAGAACAAACCAAACTTACACAGTAAGCAGCACCCAACACTAAATTCTTTCAGTGTGCTCACACTGCTTAAGCTAATGTGATCAAGGATGGGTTCCTGTGCAGCTGCTGAGATGCAGAGATGGTAACTTCCAGGCCCTGCTGGGACAGCAGGCAGATGCTCTCTCTCTTCCTACTTCTATCAGCATCTGCTACACTAACTTACCACAGGCTAAGATAAATAGGCTTAACTGGAAGGGGTGGAGAGCAGGAAAGAAGAGAGGAAAGGAGAGAGGGAGGGAGAGGATGAGAATGAAGGAGCAGTTGCTGCCCTAACAACACTTCTGCGGGGGTGAAGCCAGATCAAATGTTTTTTTTCATACTGTTCCAGAGTTATTTACGGTAAAAACCTCCAGCATGACCCTTTTAGGCACAAACAAAGCCTTGTTCTTTTTTAACAACTAGTCCCTTGATTTCCCACACACTATGCTGAACAATGAAGTTGGGGCGCAGGATAAAGCAGATGACATCAACCTCCCTCAAGTCTGAGGCCCAAATTCTGGTCTGTGTCCAGCTGGATGATTTCACAGAGGGCCCTACTGTCTAGGCTGCAGTGCTTTAGCATCAACCACCAGTCAGCAACTGGCAAAATCACTGTACCCCTCCAGGTTACTTTTATAATTTGTTCTATTTCCTAAAAGCTGGACTCGTGACTTCAGAAGTTATCACTGATTTCAAAATCTAAGCAGTCCCCTTTTCTAGATGACTTAGAAGACACAAAGCTGTAGACAACTGGTCACTGTGTAAGAGTTCAAAGAAGAAACATTATCCTTTAACTTTTATGAAGAAAGAAATACAAGGTCAAGGCTCAAGTAAAAGCTAAAGATTTCTATGTAATACAAAAAGAAACTAGACTGTAATGCGATCCTATGTTAATTACCAGGTGGCCTTCTGTAGCAAACCACCTTGTTATTGGTCTGGTTTTAATCTTTAATCCACTGGTAATAGTTACATTATAAATATCAATTTAAAGGGCCATATTTTCCCTAAAGAAAAAAGGTGAGCCCAAGTAAGGATTCACATGGTAGTGACTGATAAAAGAGCGGCTTCTTCTGAGAAATAAGCAAGTATGCTACTGTTTTCCCTCTACAGTACAGAAATGTTCTCAACATTGTAATCTCCTAAGAACCTGGAAACTTACATGCACTACATGTATCTACTCACATTGTCCAGCATGGATGTTCATGTCTGCAGTCCTTATACTTAGACCCATCAGCTCCCATGACAGCTCTTATTAGGTCCTTAAGCAGCAAGATGACATCTATATTACTGTGGATTGGGAGGGGACACTTCCAGCCTCAAACATGGGTAGCAAAGTCTTTACAATTTAGTACTAGGGATGGGTCAGCACCACTCATGCTGTGCAGTGAGTGGGGAAGAGAGTGATGAGGTACAGTTGGACATCCAACACAAAGTGTGTCTGAAACAAGCCTTTGCATGAGACGCCCACACACACCATGGCTAGCTACCCAGACCACTCAAATATCCTTTATCCCACCAATCACGTCCTCCTTGACTTTTCACTACTGAGAACCATTTTTTCCACTTTATATTTTATCTTTGTTATTTCCACTATAACTCATAAATCAGGTAGGGAAAATACTAAATATTAAAGAAATATTTTTAAATAAGTAGAAGAATCACAAGTAGAATACTCAGAACCCCTCTCATTAAAACCTTCCAAATCACTGGGCAGTGGTGGCACACACCTTTAATCCCAGCACTCGGGAAGCAGAGGCAGGCAGAGCTCTATGAGTCTGAGTCCAGCCTGGTCTACAGAGTGAGTTCCAGGTCAGCCAAGGCTACATAGTGAGACCCTATCTCAAAAAAAAAAAAAAAAAAAAAAAAAAAAAAGGAAGGAAGAAAGGAAGGAAGGAAGGAAGGAGGAAGAAAGGGAAGCAAAACCAAACAATGGAACAGAGATAGAGAGATTGATTGATTGACTTTAAAAAATGGCGTTGGTGGCACAGGCCTTTAATCCCTGGGAGGCAGAGGCAGGTGAATCTAGAGTAGTTTGGGCCAGCCTGGTTAGCAAGTGAGTTCTGGGATGGCCAGGGCTAGAAACCAAAAAAACAAAACAAAAAGAATCATTGCACATCTGGTCATTTCAATCCCACATGAGGCCAGAGAACAACTCAGTGGAACAAAGGCCAACAGGTTCCCTGAATACAGTCTCACTCAGCTCAGCTGTTTTAACTCCCTGAGCTCTACCATCACTGCACCTTACATAGGGCCTCATGAGAGGGACTAAGGAACTGAGCCTGCACACTCTACACTTAGTGCCGTTGCTAGCAATTCAGTTCAAATCTATGATGGAGATCCGGACTCTCTTCATTCACTGTTCTACAGGGATGGTGGTTCTCCCCTGTAATCCCAGCACTTGGGAGGCAGAGGCAGGAGGACCAGGAGTTTAGAGTCATCCTCTGTTATCCTGTGCTACATAAAACACTATCTCAAGCCCTTCCCCCAATCCTAGAAAAGAAAAATAAGAGAGCTGAGCATTGTGGTAAATTCTCATAATCCCAACAGGCAAGAGGGACTGCAGTAAATTCAAGCTCAGCGTGAGTTATGCAGAGTCCCCATGTTCAAACAAACAAGCAAAAAATATAGGGGCTGGGGGAGATGGCTCAGACAACAGTAAAATGAGCACCTGACCTGAGTTTGGCTCCTCAGCACCCACTTAAAAAGCCAAATGCAGCAGGGAGTGCATGCCTACAATCCCAGCTCTGTGGAGGCCGAGTCAGGAGAAGCCCTAGAGCTTGCTTGATAGCCAGTCTTGGGGAGATCCAAATTCAGTAAAGGATTTTGTTTTTAAAAAAATCATAGATAGATAGATAGATAGATAGATAGATAGATAGATAGATAGATAGATAGATAGATAGATAGATATAGATAAAGAAAACTACATTATGGAGGCATTATGACATTATAGATATTAATAAGAAAGTACCACACTACACCAAGAAGGCTGTCCTGTCAAGCAGTATATAACCAAAGCATATAAGAGGTACCCCACATAGGAGGTACCCCAAAGCCAAGAATAGGCCAACTTAATAAGCCGTAGGCTCATCACAGACCTGCACTGCGGCCTGACATGGAAACAGGAGCTACGTGCTTGGGGAGGCTTTTGAAGCAGAAAGGATACTGTAGGAGCCCTTGAGGTAGAATCTGAGCCTTCAGGAAGCAGAGCCGAGTTCGTAGATACTATGGTTGCAATGCTGCTGAGGGCTTCTACATAAATATACAATACATACACTACATAGAAATAGATGTTGAAAAAAGTCCACTGTGAAGTCATGGCGCATGCTTTTAATCCTAGCACTAGGGAGACAAAAGCAAGCAGATCTCTGAGTTCAAGGTCAGCCTGATCTACAGAACAGTCAAAGATACACAGAGAAACCCTGTCTTTAAAAAAAAAAAAAAAAAAAAATCCGGGGGCTGGAGAGATGGCTCAGCGGTTAAGAGCACTCACTACTCTTCCAGAGGTCCTGAGTTCAAATCCCAGCAACCATATGGTGGCTCACAACCATCTGTAATGGAATCTGATGCCCTCTTCTGGTGTGTCCAAAGAGAGTTGCAGTGTACTTATATATAATAAATAAATCTTTAAAAAAAAATCCATACTCTGAGAACTATTCATTAAAAAGTATAAAGTCAGAGCTGGAGAGATGGGTCAGTGGTTAAGAGCGCTAACTGCTCTTCCTGAGTCCTTCCCAGCACCCCCACGGCAGCTCACGTGTCTGTACTTCCATTCCAGGGGATCTGACACCCTCACACCAATGCTTATAAAAATAAAGTTAAATAAAATCTAAAAGTATAAACTCGCATTTGCCCTGCTTGTGTGAATTGTAAATTTGGGGTAATCAAATGGTCTTCTTTCAATCACTGAAAAACAGAGCAGCATCTTGTCATAAGATAAAATACAAACTACTATATTGATAGCCATAGTGCAGATAAAAATATTTTCTCTCCATTTCAGAACAAATGTTCAAACAGTGTCTGTGCAGGCGCGGTGCTGCATGCCTCACAGCCACAGCACTTGAGAGGCTGAGGCCAGCTTGTGCTACGAAGACTGTTTAAAAAAAACCTCAGCAGTCAGGAGACAAAAGCAAGCAGATCTTTGAGTGTGAAGCCAGCCTGGTCTACACATTGAGTTCCAGGACAGCCAGAGCTATAGAATGAGACCCTGCCTTTACCATTAATAATAATAATAATAATAATAATAATGATAATAATAATAATAACAACAACAACAATAATAAAAAAAAATCTCGGCTTCACAGTGGTAGCACACCTTTAATGCCAGTACTCAGGA
Source organism: Rattus rattus (assembly GCF_011064425.1). Classification (NCBI taxonomy): domain Eukaryota; kingdom Metazoa; phylum Chordata; class Mammalia; order Rodentia; family Muridae; genus Rattus; species Rattus rattus. The sequence goes on from NC_046160.1 coordinate 99,482,586, forward strand.
AGAGGCAGGTGGGTCTCTGAGTTCAAGGCTAGCTAGAGTGAGTTCTAAGACAGCCACAGCTACAGAGAAACCCTGTCTGAGAAAAATCAAAACTAAACCAAAAAAATCTCTTCTTCTGGTTTGAAAATCCCCTGCCTTCCTCTTCTCTAACTCCACTCCACATAGTAAAACACTGACTATTAAATTTAGTGCCATCATTCTAGCCTTTAAATTCATGGCAATGTGTTGTGACATCAGTAGGACCCTAAAATACATTTGAACTTATGAATCGATAGCAGATCAGAGGGAGATGGAAAATGCCCTTGTGTTTCTTGATCCCACATGAAGTGCAGAGCACTATCCACGAGGTAAGCAGACTTCTTTGTCAGTCTGGAACGCGAGGGAAGTGTGCTCTATTAATAAGCTACATCCCAGGCCCCATATAGCACCAGCTGTCAAGTATTCACAGCAAAAGGAGAAAACTGAACCTGATTACATATTTATTCCTTATCCTTTTACAAGAAATATGGGGAGGGAGGTGTGAGCTGCCAGACGCAGGTAACAGGAACCTGAGGTGCTCTGTAAGAGTAGTATTGTTCTTAATGCCAAGCCACTTCTCTGGCCCCAACACACGAATTTTAAATAATCTTTTTTAAACAAGTGGGGAATTTAAAATTTTTTGTTATGATTTATTATGTATGTGCAAGTTATGCACATGTGTACATGTGGAAGTTTACAGGACAACTTCTGAGAGTTGATTCTCTCTACCTACCACGTGGGTTCTAACAGTTGAACTTAGGCTTAATGACAAACGTCTTTACCTATTGAAACATCCTACCAGTCCATGGGTGGTGAAATCTTAATATGTTCTGAGTATCACATGACATTAAGGAATCATGACGGGATTTCATGTGTTTTGTTTTGAGAGAGGGATCTGAACATGTTAAACCAGACAGCTCTCATACTCACGGGCTTCAACGATCTTACCTCACTCAGCCTGGACTTACCTAACCCTTCTCCCTCAGTCTCCTCAGGATTACAGACACACACAACCGCACCTAACTCACCGTTATTTCTGAAAGGGTGTTTTATATGGCTATAAAACACAGTAGTCATGTTCCTATTTTTTTTTAAGAGATTCAAGCTGACATCAGCTAGACTGAAATACTAATACTGGGGGTTTCCTGGAATTGAGACAATTTAACTAAAAATAATAAAAGGAAAAGGATGAAGATTAAACAAGTATGGATCCTGAATAGTTGCAAACTCTGGGTAACATGCAAATGGATACATTCTTCATAAGAATGAAAATAAAACACTGCCCTGTGTTGGTGATAAAACTCAGGACTTTGACATCATAATTTTTACTTTTTATTTCACTTGAAAAGCCAGATGGGACAAAAGGGCCCATGTGTTTGCAAGGCAAGTTTCATCATGAGCGAGCGAGTACAATCCCTGCACTTGCAAGGCTGAGGTAGAAGGATAGAGGGCTCCAGGCCAACCCGGGCTTCCAGTGAGGCCTCAAACCAAACAAAGATGCTCCCTCCACGTTCACATCTCCACCATGCCAGTGACACCACACTAACACAGCTGCTTCCGGTCTTCTTTCTTTTTAAGTATCCAGCTCAATTCATTCCTAGGTGTTATCTACTTGGCTTTTGGGTTTAAGATTCCAGTAGTCCAATTAAGATGGTTAGGAGTGAGACACAGCAGACAAAGGGAGGATAACTGAGTGTGGGTGAAATACTAGTGAGTTGAAGCACAAACTCCTGCTGGTGATACCCCTTTGCTAGGCGCTGGCCCATGCCCAGATATTCACTACTGGAAGGCTGGACCATGCACGGTTCCTGTTTGCTGAATGCTTACTAGAAGCAAGGTGACATATGAACACTCTAGAAAATATGAACAGAAAAACAATTCCTACCCTTAGGAAAGGCTACTGATAGGGAGACTAAGAATAAGCAGAGGCAGTTACAGAGAGTACTGCTCAGGGGACTCTGTTTGGAACACAAATTGGAAACTAACAACATATGAAGTTTCAAGACAGATCTCATGAGGAGGAGCACGACAGCACGTGTGTCAGACAGGCAGCAGTGAGCCCAGGAAGGGTTTTCAAACACAGGACTCAAGGAGAGACAGCAAGGCTGAAGAGCTCAGCTTCTTGGATTGTAGGCACCACTCCTCTTCTACTCTGGGGCCAGCATTACCAACCCCCAAACATTGTATCTGTGTCTTTAAAATGTACCACCACGACTTTCCTGGTTGACAGTTCAATATTTAGAGGGATAATTAAAAAGATGGCACACGAAACAATAGCCGGGAAAAATCAGAGCTGTCCGGTTTTTCCTCTCCTAAATAAAGTTTGTTACACTATCACTACCATGGCCCAATACTTTAAATAGAAACAATATGACTAAAGCTTGTTAAAACAAAACTGTTCCTGGCTGGAGATGCTCTGAGGTTTAGATCACTTAGTGCACTTTCAAAAGACCCAACTTGGGTTCCCAGCACGCATATGGTGGCTCATAACTATCTTAAATGTCAGTTCTAGGAAATCTAATGCCCTGTTCTGGCCTCCATGGGCTCTAGGCACCCACAAGGTACACGTACAAACATGCAGCCACAACACTTATATGCATAAAACAAAATAAATAGTTAAAAAAGAAACCTTAAGCAAACTGTTTGTATTTGGCTTAAGAATATGAAGTTTTCCTTCTGTTAAAAAGAAACAAAAAATTTACTAGTGCTTTTTGTGAATGAACACGATTATGCAGAACCCAACCAACTCAACTATTAACAACTCAAAAATCTGGCCAAGCAAAACTCCACTGAAAACCAGAACCATACGGCATTAAGTAAAGTAGCTGTCAGCATACATGGATCCAGATTACCCTGGTGTAACTAACTGATGGGACTAGAGACTATGACCATCTTGTGTGATCAATAATAAATCCCAGGAATAATAAATCAAAGGAAGACTTTAGCACGTTTCCATCCAATTCCATCTCCAACGATTGTTCAGTCATCTACTTGAGCCTCAGTTTCTGTGTTTATATAAATGAGGTCAATGGTACCCACGTGTTCCATAAGGTAGTGTTTGAACTAAACGCACAACCTTATGTGGCACAGGAAGTGACACTTCAGATGCTTAATAAATAACAAATTTTATTAGTCACGGACAACGTTATTGTCTGCTTTATTCTGTAGGTGTTGAGGTGTCTTATGATGTCAAACCCCACTGATGCTCTACACATTTCTCAGAAAGATCACGTTATTGCACGATTCTCGAGACTTCACAGACACAAAACCCTGATGACAGCCCGAAGTCGAAAGAGCCCTAGGTCTCTAGACGCTAGGTTCGCCAATGCCTCTCTGCCCCTCCAAGGGCCCCGACTTTGGCGCGCAGCCCCGCCCCGCGAACCCCAACGCGCCGGGTGAAGGGGCGGTCCCCACCGCGCGTACTTAGCGTTCAGGGATGGGGTTGGGGGGAGGCCAGGCCAAGCCCCAGCCTCCGCCCGCCGGCTTCCCCCAACCTCAGCCTCCCCCGGACGACGCCTGCCCTCTTGCCGCCCGCCACCGCGCCGCCCGTGGCCGCACCTTGAGGTGGGTGCGCAGGCCGCCAGCGCCCCCAGACTGGTCGGTGATCTCGTACGCGCCCGTCACCAGCAAGTCTTTGTGGATCTCCTCGCGGAGACACTTCCGAGAGTTCACGGGTAGATGGAAGGAGATGCCGAGGACCGAGCTGGGGCCGAGAAGGAACAGAAGGAGCAAGGCGGACAGGAGAGGGCCAGGCCAGGATAGTGGGCCAGACAAACCAGACATGGTGCCGGAGTCTCGTTCACCACCCGGGGCCTCTAGCGCGCCGGAACCGGGGGAACCCACGTGACTCGCCTCTAACCTGGCGAGGCCGTCCGCGCCATTTTGGAGATTGGCTAACAGAAAAGGAATGTAAAATAAGTTTTAAAAGGAAGAACACATTTGATAGTATGTCATAACCACGGGTTTAAGGGGCTATAGAGGAGTTCCCAGGAGTTTTTCGTACAAGTTTTATTTTTTGTTGTGGTAAAAGACTTAGGAGCGAACCATTGTAAGTATGGGCAGCCCCGGAAGTAATTGTTTTAAGCCCCCCGGAAGTGGTTCATGCGAGTTTTTAAAATCGGTGACACCATAGCAACCAGGCCCCAATAAGAAACAGCCACAAGGCCTTTCTTTGAGCCCGCCCACCGGCTGCTTAGACTTCGGGCTAAGGCACAAAGTGAATTTTGGTGTCCTAACGCTTACTCTGATAGATGTTGAGACAATGAAGCACTGAAAAGGAAAAACACAAAAGAAAATTTTAATTTGGCTTTTAGTGAGTGTGGGCCACTAACTCAGAGAAGAATGTGTAGAGGTCAACAGGTGAATGTGAATTGTCAGGTATCCAGTTAATGCCTCTGAACCGAGTGTTTGGCCTGATGCAAGTTTGGTGTTCACAATGCATTTATTTGTTTGTTTGTTTCTTTAACATCAATAGTCTTCTGAGATAAGGCTGCACTCCAACCAACATTTGAATTTTTGTTTTGGTCCAGTCAGAGATGAGCATAAAATATTATTTTACCAGATGAGCATTGTTAAGGGGAGGAAACAGCATGTTTCCAGAGCATGTTCTGTACCTCCAATAGGTTTTTTTTGTTGTTGTTGTTGGTTTGGTTTGATTTCTCGAGACAGGGTTTCTTTGTGTAGCCCTCGCTCTCCTAGAACTCTATAGACCAGGCTGGCCTTGAACTCACATAGATCCACCTGCCTCTGCCTTCTCTGCTGGGTTTAAAGGCATGCACCACTGCCCTGCTCTTTTGTAGTAAACTGATTTATATAGGACTCGTCCATTCACTCTTGATTTCCTATAGAGACACTACACTCAGTGTGTCTAGTGTATTTAATGAAGTACATCCTGTGCGATCAACAGACAGCACCAAGCAATGGGGATACACACCTTTAATCCCACCAGGGCTACACAGAGAAACCCTGTCTTGAAAACCCAAAAAGCAAACAAACACACAGGCAAAATTCATATCCATAAAATAAATAAAGCAATAGACAACAATCTTATGCTAAATCAGGGATAAATAATCAAACTAGTTCTCAATAAAATGATTACTATATAGTATTTGTCGATGTAAAAGATATTTAGTGCCTGGCATAGTGGCACACACCTTTAATCCCAGCACTTGGGATGCAGAGACACTCGTATCTCCTTGAATGGAGGCCAGCCTAGTCTACATGTTGGGTTCCAGGACAGCCAGAGCTACATACATAGTGAGGCTGTGTCTCAGAACCAGAACAAAAGTTTAACATCTTTATGCTCCAACCATAACGAGTGTTATGGCGCTGAAAATATACCAGTATACACTCAATATAACATGCCTGTAATCCCAGGACTTGGGAGGCTGAGGGAGGAGGATGCCCCCTCTTTTTTTAAAATTATATCTGAGTACACTGAAGCTGTCCTCAGACACACCAGAAGAGGGCATCAGATCCAATTACAGACGGTTGTGAGCCACCATGTGGTTGCTGGGGATTTGAACTCAGAACCTCTGGAAGAGCAGTCAGTGCTCTTAACCACTGAGCCATCTCTTTAGCCCAAAGATGGGCTTGAGGTTGAAGCCAGCTTGGATTATATAGTGAGTTCCAAGCCAGCCTGGGATACATGTCTCAAAAAGCAGATACTACAGCACCAAAGAATAAACTGTAGCCTATGTGTGTAAGTGTAATCTACTTCGATCAATGTCTCTTCAACAATAGCAAAAACATGAGAAGATAACTTGTCTGCCCTTAGTAATTTAGAAACCAGAAGCTGTTCTTGGAGTACTACCCTTCCACACAGACAAAAAAGAGATAGATGGATTGATAAATAAATAAATGTCCTTTCGTTTCGTTTTCAATTTTTACAACTCCTTTCTACCTGGTTCCTTTCCTGGAACAGAAGTCTGAAAACAAAGCAAGCACAAACATAATAAGAGTTGTTAGACATTTTAAAATCTAGCAAATACTATATAGTAGGTCCGATTGTTTTAGCCTTAATCTAAGATTGACAGTCAACTGAGTATATCTTGATAATTTGCATAGCCCCTCCCCCTGCAGTGAAATCAACATATAACTATTCTAATTCATTGTTCACTCGAGTTTTAGGGATCTTCTGACCATTAGCAAGAGATTTGTAACCTATAAATTACCTGTGCATGTGTTTTCAACACCTTTTCATCTTACCTTTTACACAATAGACCACATTTTTTTTTAATATCTATTTTTTTCTTTTGAGTCAGGCTCTCTCGGCTGGCCTGGGACTCGAGGTGATTCTCCTGTCTCTGCTAAGTTCAGGCATCTGCCACCAGACACGGTCTATTTCACATGCCGAAATGATCTCATCTGATATTTTCAAAAGCCCTATAGGATAATTTAGACATTTTCATTTTTCAGATAAAGAAACAGAATGTGAGATGCTAAGAAACTTGGGTAGTATTTTAAAATGAATCGGATTTGCTTAGGTTGGAGAACTGTGATACTTTATCCACTGGAACTGTGGAGACTGTATCTCACTGATATAATGAGAGAGCTTCATTTCAACTCCTAATACAAGGGAAGGTAGGAATTCATGGGGAAGGAGGCTTAGTCACAAGGTAGAAAAAACTAAGGAGGGCTGGAGAGATGGCTCAGAGGTTAAGATCACTGGCTGCTCTTCCAGAGGTCCTGAGTTCAATTCCCAGCAACCACATGGTGGCTCACACCATCTATAATGAGATCGGACTCCCTCTTCTGGCCTGCAGAAAATACATGAATAAATACATCTTTTTAAAAAAAGGAAATATTTGGAATAAAGGGGATTTCTGGTCAAACTGACTTAGCATTCTGTAAGTGAACAGTGCCCAGGCATAAAAAAATCCCAAAAGAGCCTAGTTGAGAAATAGTTCAGAATAGCCTGAATTTAGAATCTGTCAGTATTCAGAATCCCAGGCTTCTCTCTCAGAGAGAGCCAAGGGTAAAGTGGTACTTGTTACCTCGCATGAAAGCCTGAGCAAGGTTCCTGGGACCCACGTGGTAGACTACCACCCTTCCACACAGACAATAAAGAGATAGCTAGATGGATAAATAAATAAATAAATAAATAAATAAATAAATAAATGTAAAACAGCAACGCAATCGCAAAGCGTAAAAGTGATGAAGGGCCAGGTGTGGCGGTCGCCATCTTTAATCCCAGCACTAGGAGGCAGAGGCAAGCCGCTCTCTGAGTTTAAGAGCCACCTGGTCTGCGTGTTGAATTTCAGGACGGCCAGGTTGTCATATCTGTGTGAAGATCCTGTGTCAGGAAAAGAAAAGGGGACAAAGGTCAGAGCCATCCTCTGAAGGACACTATATTTTTCAAATGGAGAAAACAGGCTGAAAACCCGAGTTCCTTCCGGTATCACATGGCGCTCTTGAACCCTGTCTGGTCCTGTGTCTTCCCACCTTCCCCTTAGCTCTGCCTTCTCTCATTTATTTTCCCTCTCAACTCCCATTCTTCTTAGTCCCTGTACTTCCTTCCCTGCCTCCCTAGCACAGTATCTTTTTTTGTAAGAACAAGGATTTTTGTCTTTTCATTGCTTTCACTTCTTAACCCAAAGTAATGCTTGCCCCTCAGGCACAGTAAGTGCTAGAAGAAGGCGAGGCTGGTTCTTGGTTCCTGGTACAATGCCTAACAGCGAAGCCCTCTCTTTGTTCTCTAGCCATTTTCACACCAATTTATTGAATACTGGTGCATCTAACTGACTTCAGTCTCACCAACATTATGCACAGTTTTCTGCTTTTGTTTCCTTGGAACAGGGTCTCCATATTTAACCCAGATGGTGAACTCTCAACCCTCCTGCTTCAGCCTCCTGTCAGAATCACAGACACGTTCTACCACACCTAGCTATTTCCCCTTATTGGAAGATGTGTCTGTAGAAAGACACAGAATAACTCTATCTCGCCTCTATACTGTGGAGCTAGAGAACAGGAAACAGCTCTAGGGAACCGAACCATTTTCTGTTGTTTAGTTTTCCAGACAGGGTTTCTCTGTGTAGCCCTGGCTGTCCTGGAACTCACTGTGTAGATCAGGCTGCCCTCAAACTTAGAGATCTGCCTGCCTCTACCTCCCACCACCACCCAGTGGGAACCAAAACTTTAAGCTCCAAATTTGCATTGAAGAGGTTACCTTCTTACATTTGTGTGAGAGAAAGTCTCATTGGAACTGGTGCTGGAATAGAAAGTGTGCCATAGCCAGGGTAAATGCGTCTTCCCGACCAGCAGTCCAGAGCCGACATGTCGATCATCCTGAAACCTGCCCAGCCAGATACACCTACAATTCCTGAGCCACAGAAGCCTTTGGGGGTTAAGAAACATCTAGTGTATCCCTAAGCCACACATTTTAAATCTTTTCTTTTATACAAGAAGGAGCATGCTTAAAACACACCTCACTCAGTGAATCAGAAACCCTTATTAAAATTTGGCATTTGGGGGCTAGGCACAGTGGCAAATGCCTTTACTCCCAGCACTTGGGAGGCAGAAACAAGTGGATCTCTGTGATTTTGAGGCCAGCCTGGTCTACATGGTAAGTTCCAGGCTAGGCAGGTTTATATAGTGTGTGTGTGGGGGCATTTGTAACAAATTTGGTGGGTGCTTCTGTGTTTGGAAAGCCCTTTGGGCCTCTTGGGCTGCCCACTTTAACAAGCTAACCTTTCAGTTAACTCGTTCCGGACATCAACCTACAAGGATCCATGGCTTCCACAGCCCTTCCCACTCACACGTAAAGTCCTCCACACAATGGATGTTTACAGAGCCAACACATGCTAGTTCCTGGGGAAATACAAAAGACCCCTTTGGAAAGCAGTTTGGCAGTATTTGCCGTGTGTCATATTCATTCTTTGACACAGCGGCCAATTCCAAGGATCCCATCAATGGGTCCTCTAAGTGCTGGAGCCCTGCGGATCTGGCCCTGGAACATTTGTGCTGTTCTCTGGGTGATGTCACCCAACCCCATGACTTTAAATTCATCCACAGACTGATAACTTCCAGACATGGAGCTTTAGCTCTGACCTCTGTCCTAAGCTGCAGAGTCTAGATCCAGTGCCTGGCTCAAGAACTCCGCGTGGATGAGTAACTCCTGATTTCCCCTCTCCTTTGCCTCTCAAATTTGCTTCCTCCTCCTCTGGCCCGGGAAGCAGCATCACCTTCTACCCAGTGCCTGAAACCATCCCTGCTTCCTCTTTCTTCCATTCTTTCCATACACAGGCAGTTCATCAGCAAATCCTATCAGTTCTGTGTCCTACATAGATAACAATCAGTTTCTCCTCTCTAAGCCAGAGGCTACAAACTACTGCTCAGACAGACAGATCAAATCAGGCCTGGGACCTTCTGTTTCGGTATTGCCTAAGAGCTAAGAATGTGGGGTGTTTTTTTCCTTTTCACATTTTCAGAGGTCTGTTTAAAAAAGGAAGAACAGAATGTGTGGCAGAAAACTTCTGTGACCCATGAAACCTGAAACCTTTACTATCTGATCTTTATGAAAAGTATTCTGCTCCTCCCACCAAGGCAACCTTCTTACTGTTCCTGCTTTTTCTTCCTGCCAACCTACCATCACATTATTACAAAGTGACTTTTCAAAGCTTTTATTATTATTATTATTATTATTATTATTATTATTATTATTATTTGTTGTTGTTGTTGTTGTTGTTGTTGTTGTTGTTGTTGTTGAATGCGTTTCGCCTGTCTGCATGTATGCCTGGACACCCCGTGTTTGCCTGGTGCCCGTGGATGCCAGAAGAGGGCATCAGATCCCCTGAAACTGAACTTACAGACGGTTGTAAGCCGATTTGTGGGATCTGGGATTCAAACCAGAGTCTTCTGGAAGAGCAGCCAATGCTCTTAACTGCTGAGCTGTCTCTAGTCCCCTAAGTGAATTAGGTCAATTAGAGTAAAATCTAAGCAGCTTACTTCAGCTCACAAGGCTACTGCAACCTCTAATTTTGTCCTTCCCAGTGATGACTTCCTTCACATCCTACTTGGCCACCCAGCCTTGCAAACAGCTTACACTCCAACACACGGGTCTCCCTGCAGCTTTCTTCTTCGGGTCTTGTAGACTCTGGACTCTACAATTTGCTTCTCGTTATGTAGGTCCCAGTGCTTACTCTCTCTCTCTCTCTCTCTCTCTCTCTCTCTCTCTCTCTCTCTCTCCTCTCTCACACACACACACACACACACACACACACACACACACACACACACACCCCCAGCAGCTCACCCCCCTGCACATAACCCCATCCTCAGCCTACTTCCTAGCATGCTCTCTTGTTTCAGTACCTGCACAGTGGTCGTCCATGCCCTGTCTATTTCTCTTCATGTGTATCTACTCCCACTTCACTGGGAAAGCTAAGACTGTTTGGGACCCGATATATTTCTGGGGCTAGGCATATTCTCCTCGATATGGTAAGTGTTCAACAAATATTTAACTTATGATTGAATGAAACACTACAGCATAAAACAGAGCACCCAGCACATGACGGGCAGAAAGCAGTTGCTCAATAAATGCTAGTTCCCCTCTTCAGCAGTGTTTTAATTACCGGTTTTTCATACAGAGAAGCTGAGGTCTAAAGCTGTTAAGTGACTTGTCTGAAACCATACAGTGAGTCAGTGTAGAGCTGAAAATAGAGATGGCCAGCTGTCAGATAGGATTTGCCACTACACTTGATAAAATTAGTATTTAGTTCCCACTCCATTGGGAAGTTTTATATTCATAAGTAGTCTTTCTCTACCCAAACTAACATTAGTAACGCAGCATGGGTCACATGAAGACTTAAGTCTTCCAGAACATGCACAATGATGTTAATAGTTACTACTAAAACTTAGAGCATCTTCCCTCAATTCATTTTGCTTGAAAAAGGAAGATACAGAATCTTCTTCAGATGCCCATGGTAATAAACTTATTTTTCATGGTGCTAGAGATTAAAGCCAGTTCCTCATATTTGCGAAGTAAGCTCTCAACTGAAGAGCTGCATCCCTGGTTCTATGGTGCTAAATATAGACAGGAAGCATGAATTTCCCTCACCAGCTAGCTATCCCCAATGATCAATGCCCTCTTAGTGGTATCCAGAGAACGCTAAGATCAGGACCCTGCTGTGTGTGCTACAGCCTTGAAATTCTCATTGCTAAGATCAAAGTCCTGGGGTGGGGGTTCAAAACAGGGTTTCTTTGTGTAGCCCTGATTGTCCTGGGACTTGCTATCTAGACCAAGCTGGACTTGAACTCCATTATCTGCCTGCCTCTGTCTCCCCAGTGCTGGGATTAAACTCTTGTGCCACCACTGCCCCACCAAGTTCGAAGTTCTAGTGAAATCTGTGAACCGAGGTTATGAAATATCTAGATTTAACTACAAAACCAAAAATCATGTGGATATGGTAATCGCCCTTATCTAATCACTACCCACTGCGGCGTGTGTGTGTGTGTGTGTGTGTGTGTGTGTGTGTGTGTGAAAACGTCATACTATCCTTTGTGAGTGTAATTACTGCATGACAGTTAATTTTTTGTTGGTTTTGGGGGGGGAGTGCTTTTTTTTGTTGTTGTTTATTTGTTTTTTTCTAAGACAGGGTTTTTCTGTGTAGCCCTGGCTGTCCTGGAACTCACTCTAGACCAGGCTAGCCTCGAACTCAAAGATCATTCTGCCTCTGCCTCCCCAGTGTTCGGACTAAAGTCCTGCGCCACTGCTGCCTGACTGTATGTTAGTTTCTTTACTTAGAAGAATTTTAAAGATGACTTAAGCAAAAAATGCAAGATGAGCCTTAAAAACACAAGTTTCAGAAAAACAATCCTGTCCGTTGAAAAGGTGAGTCTAGAAGGGTCTTCCCCCAACCCCCTGCTGTCACGTAAGTTCTGTTTGCTTATGGACACTGTTCCTAGAATTTGGTAGAGATTTGGATTCCTGGAAACCAGGGAAGCAAAATCCTATGGCAGGCATGAGGTTAAAAAGTTCACTGGGCCAACATGAACAGAGTAACTGAGAGACAAGAAAGGAGAGAGAGTTGTAAAGGAGAAATTGGAGGGAACAACAAGTGAGGTGCATGATGGGAGATGAGAACGGCAGCCGCATGCCCCCCTAACCCCGCTGAGCTACAAAGGAGAAGTAATAAAAAAAATACCCAGAAAGAAACAGGAAAATTGCTTAGAGCTTTGGGAAGTGGCCCTCGAGTTCCCTAAGGCCTCCCAAGGAGGATTAAGACAGAGTCAAAGGGTATCTTCTCTCAACATCAGCTACACTCTCCACCTGGACACAGCCATGCCTGAAGCGTGCATATATTAGATCCTCAGATGACCTAAGATGACCATTAGAAGCCCTAGGAACCTGAAGCTCAGTGACCTGGAGTGGGACATTACACTGGTAGCAGGCCTTCATTCCTGGCTCTGAGAAAGCTGTGATTTCCTCCTACGTACTTTCCTGACCATGCCGCTGCGTCGTTAGCACCTGGTGTCTAACTATGGCTATGCTAGATATGTAACTTACAAACTATATTGTGTGTGTGTGTGTGTGTGTGTGTGTGTGTGTGTGTGGTGTGTGCCCATGCCGTGGTATGTGCGCATCGGTCAGAGGACAACTTTCAGGAGCCAGTTCTCTATCCACCAATGAAGATGAACTTCCGTCATTGGGCTTGGCGATAAGTACTTTCGTCACATGAGCTGTCCTACTAGCCCAACCTCCTACTTTTTAGAGACAATCTTTCTATATAGCCATGAATGGACTTGAGCTCATGTCAATCCTCCTGTGTAGCCTCTTGAGTGATGGGATTACAGTGGTGTCCTCACCTGGCCTCAAATTTGAAGCCTACTAAAACTCATTTTCCTTCAGTGGAAGCTCAGTCCCACGAGGGATGTGAAAAGAGCTGCAGCTTCAGGACCCCTGACGATGTCGGCTTCACTGTTGTCTGTTGAGTATCTATGAGACTGGCCTCTGCGTACCAAACCCAGCCAGGCAGCTTTTAAACATCCCCAGTGCCTAAGCCCTAACTCAGAGAACAAAAACAGAAGACACAGGCATGACACCTGCAATAACACCTTCTCATCATGCCCTAACTTTGTTGTACATTGGAATCCTTTGAAAACTTTTTAAAAACAAACAATAAACTGGAGCCGAGTGTGGTGTTGTACGCTTTTAACCCCAGCACATGAACTGCAGAAACAAAAGGATTGCAAGTTTGAAGCTAGCCTGAGCTACAAACAGAGACCTCAAAAACCCAGGCCAGAGCCAGTGAGATGGCTCAGTGGGTAGAGGAGCCTACTACCAAGGCTGACAACCCGAGTTTGATCCCAAGGACAGGACCCACAGGGTAGAGGGGAAAATCAATTTCTGTTGTTCTCTCTCTCTCTCTCTCTCTCTCTCTCTCTCTCTCTCTCTCTCACACACACACACACACACACACACACACCCACCACCACCACCACCACCACCACTACCACCACCACCACCATCATAATAATAATTGTACTTAATTAAAACAACAAAAGGGCCAGGCCTCTTCCTGAGGCCTATAATTGCAGCTACTCATAGAGTCTGAAACAGGATCAAAGAAGCAAAGGGGTTTGCCAGGCAGAGTGATAGACATCTGTAATCCCAGGACTTAGGAGACTGTAGGAGGACTTCTGTAAATTTGAAGCTAACCTACACTATATAACTAGACCCTGTTTCAAAAAAGAAGAAAAAATATGGAAGCCTTGCCTGGGTTACAGCATTAAGTGTGGCCTTAGTAATTCAGCGAGACTCTTTCTGGAAATAAAAAGTGAAAAGAGATGTGGAGACATCTCAGTGATAGAGTGCTTCCCCAGTACACACAACAGGCCGTATGTTCAGTCTCCAGTATAGTAAGGCAGGCAGGTAGATAAAGGGATGGATGATAGACAGACAGACACACAGACAGATGGAGGCTATGCCTGGCCTCCAACCCCAGATTTTTGGATGCTACTGGTATGGGGGTGTGACCTGGACATTAAGACCAAAACCACCAAAATTGCCATGGTCCCATTTGTATCCAATTGAAAACAAACCCAGCCAGCTAACTCTTGCCCATTTCTGTCTCAGTCCCGACAATCTCCAGGCCTTTATCAATAAATAGCTCCCAGTTTGGTTTGTGTCCTGTTTCTTCCGCTGAGCTCCCACTGCCCTTTCACCTAGAATGCAATGCAACATCTGTTCTCTGGGAAGGAGGAGGGCGTGTGCAATACCAGCCTCAGGACAAGGTTCCTTGCTTCGTTTCCCCACTCCTGCAGGCCCCTTGCCCCCAGCTTAAGTGCTGGTGGAGAGGGAGGAGTGGGAAGCAGGGCTTCAGGGCTGGAGGAAGAACTCTCCGAGGCTCCAAGAGAAAGCTTTTCCTTCTGGCTTGCAGAAAGCCACAGCTGCCTGTGGACAAATGAGGTATTAATAACCTTTGTGTAGACATACTTTATGAGGCTTCATGATGCATGGAGTGCCGTTTTCTACAGATGGCCAACTTCTGCATTTTTGGATGACGGCTTTCGAAGCTGGTACAGTTCTCATCCCTAAAGCAGAAGCCACCAACTAGAGGGAAGGAATCATTCCAGTCTCTAGGCCAGAGGTCAAAAGCCACTGCCCACATATTGGTCAGGGACAAAAAAGACGTCAGCCAGAACGGACATCGGGGTGACCTCTTTGGGAGTGAAACCAAAGTAACACTACAGTATCATCCCAAACAAGGCTCGGTGGTATGGGCTGGCTGTGCCGCTCCCACAGAGGCTTCACACTGATAGTTATGTGTAGGTGGTGTTGACTTCCTTCTGTGTAACTTGTGAAGCCAGAGGTAGGGCCGAGCTTAGCTTTGACTTCTAACAAATCTGTTTCTAAACCATAGTGCTGGCTTACATTTTTAGCTCTAGCATTCAGGAGGCTGAGGCAGGGGTTGAAGGTCAGCCTGGCCTACATAGAGAGCTCAAGGTCACTGAACTACAGTGTAAAAAAAAAGAAGAAAGAAAAGAAGAAACCAAGTCTCTGCGCCCCCAAAATGAGAGCAGGAACAGGCCTCCACAGGCACCACCACCCTCCGTCACTAACAGCTGTGCTTTGGCCATCCTTCTTTTGGGGCCTGGAAACCCACGCCTGCCTGAAGGCAGTGACTTCCCACTACTTGGAATCTCAAGGCCTACCAGGAAACGTGTGTGCCTTGGATGCAAGCCTCTGTGCCGGTGACAGCCACAGCAAACAACTGCAAACTGAGTGGCTTAAAACAGAATGTTTTCTCTGGGAGTCGGCAGGGATGCTCTCCCTCTGAGGACCAGTGAGCTTCCAGATCCTTCCATCCCCCGACGGCTCCAGGCAGTTCTTGGCCTCATCATCCTAATGTCCGTTTCTATCTTCATGTAGCTTTCTCTCTCCTCCTCGGACCTGTTTCTTGTGTACGAAGGGAATGTCCACTGGATTTAGGACCCACCACGTAATCCAGAATGGTCTCAAGACTTCACAATGATCACCTCTTCTGTTTCTAGTCGGGTCCCCTTCACAGACTCTAGACATCAGGACCTCTTCATGTCTCTCAGGGGATGCAATTAACCCCCGCACACCCTCCAAATGGAGAATTGTGAAGGATGTACAGAGTCCTACCAGTCCTTAAAGGTCAGGTACAGAGATGTTAACTCGTGTCACAGCACTCAGTCGCCTCTACAAGGCCTACTACTAGTGTACCTACGAGTGTACTACAGTATATTCCTGTCCTGCCATGTCTTCTCCCCCTCCTGTCTAGAACTCCTGCATCAGACTACCTAAGGAGGACCAGCAAGATGGGTTAGCAGGTAGAGGCCAGAGACCCGAATCCAACCTCTGGATTCCACCAGCGACAGTGAAGAACTGGCCGCACAAGAGTTGTCGTCTGACCTCCTGACCAGCACTGTGAAATGTCCATGCCTGCACCCATGCAATCTCTCTCTATCTCTGTCTCTCTGTCTCTCTTTGCCTCTATGTCTCTGTCTGTCTCTGTCTGTGTGTGTATCTGTGTGTCTGTCTCTATCTCTGTCTCTCTCTTTGCCTCTATTTCTCTCTCTCTCTCTCTGAAATCCATAACAGAATTAATTTGTTTACAGAGTTAGCTAAAAAGTATTAATTTCTGTCCTTTCTGTGTCAGCTCCCTCTGTCACTACCAACAAATCAGGTTCTCTGGGATAGTGCCCAGAAGTCTGTCATTTAAATAGTGTCTCTGGGATATATGTCTATCCACATAGATATGTGTACACATATTTTAAGTTATTTTATTATATACATGAGTGTCTTGCACGCGCGCGCACGCGTGTGTATGTGTATGTATATATATATGTGTGTGTATATATATATATATTTATATATGTATATATAGCCCGCAGAAGTCAAAAGAGGCCATCAGACACTCTGGAACTGGAGTTACGGATGGTTAGGAGCTACCATGTGAGTGCTGGGAGCTGAGTCGTGGTCCCCTGTGTGAGTAACAAGTGCTTTCAACCTCGGAGCCACCCTCCTGGGAGATTCTAACATAGCTGAGGTGCCACCTGACCCCTGTGCAGCCTGTGAGCTCTGGGACTGTCTCTTCTAAACATAAACAGACTTTTTCACTTGTCATTCTCTAAACAATACAGTATTTATGAAACCTTTACACTATGTCAGGTGGTATAACTAATCTAGAGATTCTCTAAATTATGCAGGAGAATGTGTGTACGTTCTGTGCAAATTGTACCGTTTAGACACTGGACTTGAGCATGCTCGATTTCGGTAGCTGATAGGGTCTTATTAATGACTCCTACAGATTGCATTTCATGGTTATAGCAACGGCGTAAGGCACATGAGATAATCTTTCACCCAACAGTTAAGAAACTGGGGTGTGATGGCCGATCTGGGTTGTCCATTTGATACACCTGAAAGGAGGAGACCTCAGCTGAAGAACTGCCTCCATCAGACTTGCTTGTGGGGGGATAGGAAGGTAGCTTACCTTGAACCTGAGAGCAAGCCAGTGCGCAGTGGTCCTCTGCGGTTTGCTTCAGGCTTTGACCTTGGGTTCCTGTCTAGGATTTTCTTCATGGTGGACTACAAACTATAAGATGAAATAAACTCCTCTCCTCTCCACATTTGCTGTGGTCATGGTTTTCATACCAACAGTCAACAAACAGGAGCTAAAACAGGTGGGTTGCACTCTCTGTTTAGAGCCAGTGGTGGAAGCGAGGAAGGATCTGTTTGGGTTCCACCTCCACTAGCACTCTGTTCACTGCAACCCCACAGGCTTTCTTTGCCTGCTTCTTCTGGCCCAGGAAGCTCTGAATCCCTGACTCTCCGGTCACCACATAGTTTTCTTGCAATAGTTCATCACTTCCAATCCCCCGTGCCTTTCACCACCCTATGGTCTGCTCCCTCCTGAGGGAAAAAGTCCTCAGAGGTGTTGAACCGGACCTCAGAGGCATTGAATACTTCTCCATTTTCCTGTGGCACCTCTTTCCACATGTACCTTCAGGATGCTCAAGACCCAGCCTCCACCCCCAACTTCTCTGCCTCGAGGCCGCTCACACCAGCAGCCCAGCTGGTATGTCCAATACCCCCAGGTACACTCAGTGTCAACTGAGAGGTCGCCTCATTTTCCCTCTCTATAGCTCCTGATGGGAAGAACCCACAGGTCTCCATGCCAACAGTAGCCAAAGCTGCCATCTTTTACCACACCCACGGTCTCTTGATCACCTCTGATCCTTCCTCCCAATCCGGATAAAGTTTCCCACACAGGTCCTCTCTGTTGATCACTTTCTTTTCCCTTCCTGGTTCAGGGCATAGGCTTACCACCAGGCACACCAGTCTTATCTCTGTGCAAATACTTCCTGTTTCTCCAATAGTGGTTCTCACCCAATCAGTAATCAGGGTAAACTTCCTTCCATAATTTACTGACCAAACATTTACTGTATAACTGCTCTAGGTAGGGTTCTGGCTAGGACTGCAAGGGAGACCAAACCCAGTCAATGCCCTGAGGAGGTTCTGGCAGAGAGGAAGGAAGCACAGATGTGGGTATGTGTATGATGCTCCGGGGTGGTCCGCCTGCCTTCCTCCTAACCCCATTTCTGCTCCTCGCTCACCATCGTACCTTGGCGTGAATCGCTCACCCTTTCAGAACCTGACTTTTCTTAGCTGTGCAGGGGAGTCGTGCTGAGTTGTTGTGGAGAACTAAGGAAGATTAGAAGCATGAAGGGTGTGGCCGGGCACCTAAGATAGAGGTACTAGCTAGCTCCAGGAGCCAAGAACTGGTGCCACCTTTTAGATAGAAACCAAGAGGTTTCCACCTGCTGGCAGGTCAGCCAAGCAGGCGGGTGATGAGAACGTGTTAACGAGCAAAGTGTTCAGCTGTGTCTGGGGTAAGGCGGAAACCGCAGCCAGACACTGAAACATAACCCCTCAGTTAACTGGCGTGAGTGGGTGGGGGCGTGATTAGCTGTAATGTATCTGTACGTGACAAAACATTTCAGGATAAGACTGTTTTCTGGGTAAATGCTAATTCTGTGGGCAGTCTATCAAGGAGAGATCACTGCAGGCCCGGGGTAGCTGGGAAATGTCTCGCTGTTGAAGAGTCAGCATGCAAAATCCTAGCACCCCAGGCAAAGCAGTCAGCACTTGAGGACACACAGTGAAAACAGTTTCTTCCCACCACCTCCCCAGCATAATAAGCAACCAAAGCAGCCAACCTCTGAGCGAGTGGCCTTGTTTGGTTCTTAGTTCTCCAGCCTGGATTTTCAGGAAGAAGAGATGGGGGGTTGGGGGGGCTACGAAAGTCTGGAAGACTGAGCCTGGTGCCACAGGCCTGTGAGCCCAGCTTCTCTGGGCTACAGAGTGAGCCCAAGTTCAGCTTGAACTTGTCCTTGCTGGTGAGACCTCATCCTGAAATGAAAAGTAAGGAGAAGTGCCCACCCCTCCTTGAGAACCATAAAAAGTTTATGGTTGCGAAGGTGGGGCCGTGGGGGAGCATTTTGTTCAAAGCGGGTGCCCACACTTCTGTAAACATTTACAACCCTAAGTAGGGTTCTTGATTCTGTAAACAACCCTCATGAAACTCACTGGATTACCAAAACAAACAGCATAACACAAAAGAGATATGAAATTAAAAGAAAGATTAAACGGGAAGGGTAATGGTAATATCAGGAATGAGAGCAGTCGTGTGAGTGTGTGTGTGTGTGTGTGTGTGTGAGAGAGAGAGAGAGAGAGAGAGAGAGAGATCAGAATATATACATATATATGACATAAGTAAGCCTATTGTTATGTATAATTAATATATACCAGTAAGAACTTTTTAATAGTAAAATAGATGACTGTGGATATATATTACTTAGTGATAGAGCATTTAAGTGGCTTGGTATACAAAATGCCAGGGTTCAATCCCTGGTAGCATTGGGAAAAAGAGGGAGCCATGGTTGAAGCGTGAGGGGACGCTGAGTGATGGAGACGAATTGGAGAGCTATGGGTCTCTCTCGACCTCACATGGAAAACGAAGTGGTGCTAACGATCCCTTTCCTGGAAGAAGATTCTAGAGAAGAACACCAGAAGGCATGGCCGTGAGCACGAGCTTTGGTATGTGGCAGACCCTGACTCTCATCAAGATGGCCATGTGACCTTAGAGAAGTTACTTTGTCTTTTTTTTTAACTGCTTATTAATATCTTTCATATAATTTATTTTGATCATGTTTCCCTCCTTCCCCAACTCCTTCCAGATTCTCCCTACCTCCCTGCCCACCTACGTTTATCTTTTTTTCCTCTGTCCCTTGTCTCAGGAAAAAAAAGAAGAAGGAGAAGAAGAAGAAGAAGAAGAAGAAGAAGAAGAAGAAGAAGAAGAAGAAGAAGAAGAAGAAGAAGAAGAAGAAGAAGAAGAAGAAGAAGAAGAAGAAGGAAGAATGGAGGGAAGGAAGAAAGGAAGGGAAAAAAAGACTCAAACAAACAAAAGCAGTAAGACAAAACAACGCCAAAATAAAACAAAAAGCACAGGCAAAAAAAACAAAAACAAACAAACAAACAAAAAAAAACCAGAAATAGAAACAACCATGGAGTCTGTTTTGCGGTGGCCAACTATCCTGGGCGTGACGCTGCCCTGGACTGTGGTTGATGTACTCAGCGACACTCCATTAGAAAAAACTGGTTTTCCTGTACCTAGCAGGTCCCAGGTGTAAATAGCCTCTTGGTTAGGGGACTGGGTGTGGGCTTCCCCTTCTCAGGCTGGTTTAACCTGTCCAGGTCTTGTGCACACTGCCAGCCTCTGAATCCATACACATATCTTCCTGTTGTATCTGGAAGAGGCCTTTTCCTTGGGGGTCATCTACCACCTCTGGCTCTTAGAATCTTGCCACCTCCTCTTCTAAATAGACCCCCTGGGCTTTGGGAAGAGGGGTTTGATGAAGACACCCCATTTAGGACAGGGGCTACCTCGAAGTGTCTCACTCTCTGCACGTTGTCCGGTTGTGGGTCTCTGAATTAGCTTCCATCTACTGCGAAGAGCAGCTTCTCTGAGGAGGGGTGAGCAATGCTTGGCTTTGTGGGTATAACAATATGTCATTAGGAAGCCCTTTATTACTCTGTTCCTTCAGCAGAATGGTGGAATCTAGGTCTTGTCCACTTTAGCAGTGTCAGAGATTGGCTCCATCTCATGGAGTGGACCTTAAATCCAATGAGAAAATGCTTGGCTATTCCCATCACATTAGTACTTTTATCTTTTTTTCTTATTATTTAATTATTATACATAAGTACACTGTAGCTGTCTTCAGACACACCAGAAGAGGGCATCAGTTCTCATTACAGATGGTTGTGAGCCACCATGTGGTTGCTGGGATTTGAACTCAGGACCTCTGGATGAGCAGTCAGTGCGCTTAACCACGGAGCTATCTCTCCAGCTCTACTCTTGTCTTTTTTAACCTCTAGTTTCCTACTGTCCAGATGAGGATAAACTGCTTAGAATTTGTACGGACTATTAATTACACAACACAACATAGTAGTTGTGTGCCCTTCTTCCCTCTTGAATGTCTAGGAACACCCCCAGGAATACAGAATGAACTATATTTAGGGTCTAGCTCCTTCCCTGCCAACCCATGGCTAAATTGGAATGAAGCTATCTATGCTACAGGTCTTAAAATTCTAAGTTTCTCTGGTAATGCAAATGGACTTGGTGGGTGGAGGTTTTCAGAAGGCTGTACTCAGTGACCCTGGGTAAAAAAAAAACCCACTGGGTTAGACCAATAGGGAGAGAGGTGAGAGGAATCCCAGAATCCTTTCCCTGGCCAGGTGCTGACATCCAAGTTCCCTTACTCCCTTTTCCTCCTTCACTGCGCACTCTGAACGCCCATCACCAATGAGGCTTCTACTGAGGAGGCTGTGCTGGTATGTGGAGCAGTGACTCCCCCACCTCTTGTCAGCAGTGTGGGGGGGGAGTGCACTGTGTAGCTGAGGATGAAGACCAGTAGTCCGGAAGCAGGTGATTTGGGGCTGCCTGTTCCTCTGAACATAGCTCCTCTAATCTCCCTCCAGAGTCTGGGAGATTTGAACATGTCCCTGCAAGAGAATGTGCTAGAAACTTAATCCCCTAAGGCGACAGTGTTGAGAAGCTGAGTCTTTTTAAAAACTTTTTTATTTTATTTTATTTTATGTATGTCTTAGGGTTTCTATAGCTGCAAAGAAAACATCAGTAGCAAAAATCAAGTTGGGGAGGAAAGGGTTTATTCAACTTACACTTCCACATTGCTGTTTATAACCAAAGGAAGTCAGGACAGGAACTCAAGCAGGACAGGAACCTGGAGGCAGGAACTAATGAAGAGGCCACAGAGGAGGGCTGCTTACTGGCCAGCTTCCCCTAGCTTTCTCAGCCTGCTTTCTTATAGAACCCAGGACTATAAGCCCAGGGGTGGCACCACCCACAATGGGCTGGACCCTCCTCCATTGGTCACTAATTGAGAAAATACCTCACAGCTGGATCTCGTAGAGGCATTTCCTTAACTGAGGCTCCTTCTTCTCTCATGACTCTAGCTTGTGTCAGGTTGACACAAAACCAGCCAGTACAATGTACATTGGTATTTTAGCAGCATCTATGTCTGTGTGAGAGTGTTGAATCTTGGAGTAACAGACAGTGGTGAGCTGCCGTGTGGGTGCTGGGAATTGAACCCTAGTCCTCCGGAATAGCAGTCAGTGCTCTTTACCACTGAGCCATCTCTCCAGCCCCGAGAAAGTAAATCTTGAAACTATTTATTTGTGTGTGTGTGTGTGTGTGTGTGTGTGTGTGTGTGTGTGATGCCACAGTCTTGCTTCCATCTTGACCTAATTTACACCACAGCAGCCTGAGTGATGGTCTTATACAGGAACTGCATCCCATTCCTTTCACCATTTCCAATGTGTCACATTCCAATCTCAACGCTTCAGCTGGGTGACAGCTGGAAGTCTGACCTTTCCTCCACTGCTCTCCTCGCTTGCACTCTTCTTACCGCAAGGCCCTTTCTGTTCCTCATGCCGAACTGCCCTCGCCTAAGGGATTTGGTCCTTTTCCAAATAAAAGTCTAGTATAATGTACAACCGACTTCAAGACAGTACTTCATTACGTGGGTGGTACAGAGGCCATAGTGGAAAATCCAGGTGTTTTAGTAGCAATGGAATCAGGGACCAACGTCATCTCAGGTGTAAGGAACATACTTACATCTGGTAGGAAGGAACTACAGAGTAAGCCTCGAGGGTTCCAAGTGTAGTTGATTGAATATTTGAGCAGCTGTTAAAAAGGTGAACCCCAGAAACTCGTCTCCAGCCACCAGAACACTTTCTGGGTGTTGCCTGCAAATGCTATGCTAGTTATGTTAGAAATGTTACGTTGTTCTGAGAACCAGCCTCATGGCGTTGCCCCGCTGTTCTCTGGTTCCGGAGCTTAGGCAATCCTGCTGTCTCCGCCTCCTGAGTGGTAAAGGCTACAGAGTCATTGCTTTTAGCCACGTTTCCTAATCCACCTGAAGCCTGAAGGACCTTCCTGGGGGCCTTTCCTTTTTAGTTTCTTGAGTCTCTTCTGCGCCAGTTTACTTCCTGTTTGAAAGCTCATCTCCCTCATCTGCCTGCTTCTTCAGCTGCTTTGGGGGAGTCTTGCTACCTTCCTGACCCAACATGGTGCTCAACACCCCTTTCCCAGACTCTGATCTTTGTCCTATGGCTGGGGATAAGTGGGGGAGCACTTGCCTGAACCCCGCCTTTGGGGTTTGGTAGTCTCTGCCTCTTCTCCCTGTGTATTTCCTTCCAGCCTGGGTTGGACGACGACTCCTCTCTAGACCAGAGAGGCAGCCTTTTTAGAGAAACTTTCTCTCACTAGTGTGTCGAATTATACATAACGCTCATTCTTTGGCCTTCCCTGGCTTTCCTCGTGTCTTCATTGAAGATAGCCCCAGTCAAGAGAGTAAGTCCACGAGAACAGGGACCTTTGTCTCAGTGCCTGGCACAAGAGGATTCTCCAGTTAGACACATGAGTAAAGCACTCGGAGTACGTGTCTGTAGAACAGTGTGAATTTTGATGTCCTCAGACACATGCATACACTTGTACATGGTGCAATCAGAGGTCTGGAGTGGAAATAAACAACGGTATCAGGGAAGAAGGCATCAAAGAAGAAGGGAAAAGAACTGTTACTGAATTGTATCTTGGCACCAGGCGCCATTCCATGGCTTTTGGTACATGGCTTTTTGGTGATCCTTAAAATAACCTACTGGACACGGAAGAAAATTCCAAGTATCCAAGCCATTATAGAATCAGGATCTTTGGGGATGGGATCTGACTTTATCGTCCCCATTATGTAGATAGTGAAACTGAGTCTTAGAAGAAGTGGCTCGCCTGAAAACAAGCTATTACTAAGGCCAGAACAGGACATAAAGCAAGAGTTTTTCAGACTGCAGGGCAGTTCTGTTCTTTGTCTCTAATTAAAGGAGAAATAACTTCACTAATTACCTCTCTTTAGTGCTGGGAGATGAAAGAGAAAGCAAGCCAGATAGTGGTGGCAGACACCTTTTATCCCAGCACTTGGGAGGCAGAGGCAGGCAGATCTGAGTTCGAGGCCAGCCTGGTCTACAGAGCGAATTCCAGGACAGTCAGGGCTACCTAGAGAAACTCTGTTTCAAACAAACAAACAAACAAACAAACAAACAAACACACAAACAAACAAACAAACAAACAAAGAGAAAGAAAACTCTGGTGAATGTGGCACCCGGAAAGCAATGGCCAGCAAAGGGAAAGAGGAAGCTAAAGAGAGAAACTTTCTAGTAGACTTTACCATCGGATCAATCTGAATTCAAGACAGTCTCTTCATGTTATTTATAAGCTGTTGAAATTTGTGTTGCTTATTTTAAATAAGATATATAAATGAAGATAGTATGCTAACTTAAAATTTCAAAATGCATTAACATGGGTAAGGCCTCCTCAAACATCAAGATCTCCTGAAGACACTTAGGAAACTTTTCTGAACCAAACTGCATAACCCGGAGGAGTCTGGCTTCAGTGGGGGAACTGTACTATTGAGAGCTCTTAGGTGTCAGAAGACACAGTTGCCCAGCTGGTAAATGCTTACAATCCCAGCACTAGAAAGGTGGAAATGGGAGAACCAAGAGTTCAAGGCCAGCCTTGGCTACACGAGATCTGAGATCTCCTCTCAAAAACAATCAGGCAGTAGACTCATCACTTCTGGCCTCCTATCTTAAACCTTCAATTACATCAAGTCCCATAGTACGGACCCTTACAAAGATGAGTTAGAGATCTTTACCTATAAAATGCAAGCCTTCTCCTAGCCTGCTTGAGGAAGCTGGTATACATGGGCTTAAATTAAGGCTTAATGCAGAGCCATTAAATCCCATGTAAGGACAACTTGGAGAGTCTGCATTGCAGCGAGCCACCATTGATAGCCATCCCCATCTCTAAATCCTTCCCAAAACACAGATTCCCAGGAGAAAGTCCAAGCACCTCATGTTGGGCCATGTGCCTCTCTCATAGGGTCTGGGATTGACTGGCCTCTAAAATTCTGCAGATAAGGAAAAGAAAGACAGTTTTTTAAATCCATCTCTCCAGCTCACCAGAAGGACGGTTTTCAAAAGGACAGATGCTGGCCACACTGAAAGAAACGTATGCGATAATATCTGTTTCGAAACATTTAGAAGCAAAGAAATGCTCATTTCTTTGTCACTGTTTGTTTGATTTTTTAAGACAGGGTGTCTCTGTAGCCCTGATTGGCCCAGAGCTCATTCTGTAGACCAGGCTGGCCTCAGAGATCTGCCTGCCTCTGCTTCCCAAGTGCAGGATTAAAAACCTGCACCACCACCTCCCAGCCACTACTGGTCGTTTCTGAGAGTAGAAATGATGTGCCTGCTGTTCCTGCTACTAGATGCCTGTATCAATAGCTGTACACAACCCTTAGGACATTCAATCCTTTGGTCATATTTATTAAGCTTGTGTGTGCGCGTGTCTGTGTGTCTGTGTGTCTGTGTGTCTGTGTGTATGGGGGCGTATCTGTGTGTGTGTGTATGGGGTCATGTATGTGTGTGTATATGTGTATGTGTGTATGGGGGCATATCTGTGTGTGTGTGTATGGGGTCATGTATGTGTGTG
This sequence comes from Rattus rattus, assembly GCF_011064425.1. Classification (NCBI taxonomy): domain Eukaryota; kingdom Metazoa; phylum Chordata; class Mammalia; order Rodentia; family Muridae; genus Rattus; species Rattus rattus. The sequence goes on from NC_046160.1 coordinate 99,508,193, forward strand.
TGTGTATGGGTGTGTGTGTGTATGCGTGTATGTCTGTGTGTGTCTCTGTGTGTGTGTGTGTGTGTGTGTGCACGTGTGCATGCATGTATGGCAGTCTGAGGTCAACCTGAGGAGAGTCATGTTTCTCCTTCCATCAAGTGGGTCCTGGGGATTGAACTCTGGCCTTCAGGGTTGTCGGCATGCACCTTTCCTGCTGAGCCATCTCTCTGATCCATTTTTCACTTTACTGCTTGATTTTCTAGTCCTTTAGAGTAATTAATTTGGCGGCAGTGTTCAAAAAGAAAGCAAAACTCAACGTGGTAGTGAGCACCTGGAATCCCAGCACTTAGGAGGACGAGGCTGGAGAATTACCAGAAGTTTGAGTCCAGTTTGGACCCTATAGTTATAGTAGGTTCCAGACAGCCTGAGCAACAGACATGTGAGATCCTGACTCAAAACCTCGAGCAAGAGAGAGGAAGGGAGAGAAGTCGGAAAGCTGTTGGAGTTGACAATCGTTGAGAAATGAACAAAGCTGGATGGCGGAAGCAGCTATAGCATAAGGCTCAAGGGGTCCACACGTAGTTGGCAATCATGACTGGATATTTGAGTTAAAAAGGTGAACCCCAGAAACTCGTCTCCAGCCACCAGAACACTTTCTGGGTGTTGCCTGCAAATGCTATGTTAGTTATGTTAGAAATGTTACGTTGTTCTGAGAATCAACCTCGTGGTGTTGCCCTGCAGCTCTGGGGCTTAAGCAATCCTGCTGTCTCCGCCTCCTGAGTGGTAGAGACTCCGGACTCGTGCTATCATGCCTGGCCTGGCATTATCAATTTAAAAGTCCTTGCCCGTCCTCCTCCTGAGACAGGCGGCGTAGCGGACATTGTTCTGTGGCTCGCTGGACATCGGTCTGCAGACTGGGCCTCAGGAGTCACTGACCTATTAGACATTTTTTTTTTCTAAATGTTCTTTGTCCAGCTTTCCACCTTATCTCTTGCTGATTAAGTATTATCAAGGCATAGCTTTTGAGTACTTGCGATCTGTGCTCATTATATTAGAGTCAGTAATCTGCAGGATCTCTTCTGAGGGCTTTAGGACGAGAACAAGGACAGAGAGCTTCAGTGGCTCCGAGCCCCTTGATTTATTTTGTTAGCGTGTCTGGGGCTTGTGGCTTCTTAACTGGGGCTCCACGGAGATGGCTTGTCAGGTTTTCCTTTGAGGACAATAATCCCAGGTCACACCCTTCCTCTCACTGGAGCTGAGCCTCCGCAGCAAACACACCTACGTCTGGTATTTCTGAACTGATAGCTATGTACTGAACGAAGACGGGCTGTTCTAGGAGCCAGACTCATTTTGCAATTTCTCCTCCTCCACCGCCCCTTGGTCCTGCTGATGAGTGTCGCTGAGCCTTCACTCGTGACAAGCCATAGGTTCTGGGTGTTCTTTCTAGGATGTCACAGCACTGTTGACTTTTCAGTAACAGCAGTAGTCCAAAACGATGGAGGTTGTGGCCATGGAGGTCTGGTGTAGAGGCAGGTCCTTTGATCTCAACCTGCTCCTTCCCGTGCTTACAGCAACTTGGGGCTCAGAATCCATAACTAGGAAAAGGGTTTCTAATGTTCAGTCGTTTGAATACCATCCTCATGATTTTTTGCCAAATCTGGGTCCTATCCATCTGTTATTTATTTCGTATTTTCGTTAAATTCATTACTGTGCTTTGCCATAGCAATCGTTTCAAGTCTTGCTATAAACAAGAATACTCATGAAGTCACCAGTTCATGAAATCAGATCTGATATGATACCTACTGACTTCCAGTACACATAAGCAAACACACATTTGTTGACCCTGGGTAATCCCTAGCCTAAAATCCTCTCGTGCCACTGGATCTGAGCACCACGCCTTGAGACAGGTAGCCTAAGAAAACCTAGGAGTTAATAGGAGGGGCCAGGGGGATGGCTCAGTGGGAAGAAGCTAGTCACACTGATGATAACCTGAGTGGCCTCCAGAATCCTCCTAAAGAGCCAGATGTTCCTGTAATCCCAGCATTCCTCCTGTGAGAGGGGAGGTGGAGACACATGGGAGCTCCTGTGCCCGCCCAGTTGGAGCGTTCGGTGCAGTAACACAAACAAGAGAGAGCCTGCCTCAGCAAAGTAAAATCCCACACCCGAAAGCTGTTTTTTAACTCTATACTCACACTGGGGCACATGCGCTCTCTCCCTCTCTCCTCTCTCTCTGTCTTTCTGACCGTCTCTCTGTTTCTATCTCTCTCTGATTCTCTGTTTCTGTCTTTCTGTCTCTCTTTCTCTGATTTTCTGTCTCTCTATTTGTCTCTATCTCTCTCTCCCTTTCTCTGCCTGCCCCACCTCTCCCTCCCTTTCATAAACATACCATGCCCATGAGGCATATGCTTGCAGACCCATCAGTTCATCACAGGGTACGTGCCAAACTGTTAGAATAAAAACTACTCTCATGTCCTTGTGCTGCAGATGTCATAGCTCAAGGCAGGAACCAGGCTACCTGCTGTGTGTTCAGTGAAGCTGAAAATGAAGGGCAATGATGGAGAAGAGAGAACAAATCAGAACAAAGTCAAATGACGTGCATGTATGAAAATATCACGATGGAACACACTACTTCATATGTTACATTTTTTTTTTCACAGTCTCACTTTGTAGCCCTAGCTGGCCTAGAACTCACTGTATAAACCAAGTTGGCCTCGAACTCACAGAGATCCACTTGCCTTTGTCATCCAAGTGCTGGGACTAAAGGTGAGCTCCACCTTTAGTGGAGTTGTGCCTAACATTTTTTTTCAGTTCCTGCCCCAACGTGATGGCTCACAATCATCCCGAGCTCCAGTTTCAGGAGATTAAATGCTCTATCTTGAACTCCTAGGGCACTAGGCAAACATGGAACACAGTTACACGTGCAGGTAAAACACCCATATGCATAAATCTAAAAGAAGATTGAAGTCCATCATTTGCTAAACATGACACTGATTAGAAACGGATTCTTTCTTAGACCGAGTACCAGAGTACCCCAGAGTTGGCTCTCTAGGGTAACCGTAACTCCCCCCATAACCAGGGGTCTACTAATGAGATTGCTGAGCGTAGGAATTGGCCTGTAGGGCATGAGCAGAGAAGGTTCAGTGGGTAAAGCGCTTATTGAGTGAGTGTGAAGACCTAGTTCTGATCCTGAAAGTCCATGTAAATATCTGGGTAGTCAGCCATGGTGGCTACAGTAATCAGAGTACTCAGGAGGGAGAGACAGGTAATTCTGGAGCAAGCAGGCAAGGTAGGATAGCTGGAATTGATGAGCTCTCAGTTCAACAACAGACCCTGAATAAATAAAGGGGAGAGCAATCAAGGAAGACATCAATGTCAACTTTGACCTCCACATACATTTCCACACCAGACATGTGCTGGGCACCTGTTCATACATACATACACACACACATGCACACACACATGTACACACATAATACACACACATGCACACACATAATGCACACACACACGCACACACACACACACACACACACACACACGCATGCACACACATTATAGAATCCCCCAGTAGGCCCTAATTCCAGAAGCAGGTAGCACCCCCCAGATCCTCTGCCATGTTTCTACCTTACACACATGGATCTAGAAAAAGCATGCTGGGACACTGTTGCTGTGGGTCCCCACATCCTGTGATGTTGTCAGTGTTCCATGCCTAAAGCAGCTTCATAGGGAGCTCCTGACTTGACTTTCTGCCCTTTAAATCTCTCATGTGCATTTCATTTGCTAGAAATTTCTTTATCCAGACCCTAACTGTAAGGGAAGTCTGAGAAGCATAGTTTAATGGGGAAAGAAGAAGGCTCAGGAAAAAGAGAAAGAGAATAGATTAGAGGAGCCGGTCAGTCAGACCTAGTACATCGCCTGTCATTGGCAGCACAGCTTCCGTGAAGGAAGAAATCAGAGAGCAGGAAAAACAAAACGTGATCAACTTGCTTTTTTAATTTTACTATGCGTGTGTGTGTGTGTGTGTGTGTGTGTGTGTGTGTGTGTGTGTGTGTGTCTTGTACAAGACGCTCGCACCTGTGCAGTGCACATGTGCAGATCAAAGGGCTTTTTACAGGAATCTGCTCTCCCCTTCAATCATGTGGGTCCCAAGGGTCAAAAGTCTTCAGTGGTCAGGTCCTTTACTTCCTGAGCTATACTCCCAGTCCAATGATGTTCTTTAATGCCACCAAACAGTTGTTCTTTAATGAGTGAGGAGTGAGTGTGTGTGTGTGTGTGTGTGTGTGTGTGTGTGTGTGTGTGTGAGAGAGAGAGAGAGAGAGAGAGAGAGAGAGAGAGAGAGATTACTTAATCTAAAGTTACATACTTCTAATAAACATATAGGTAAAGTCAATAAAAATGTCCTTGATGGTACAAATTGACCTGCCATTCCCAAACACTGGGAGTATGCCTATGTCTATGGAAAAACGCCTACTGGGGGAAGGCCTGTGGAAACCTTGGTTTTGGTTTTGGTTGTTTGACACAGTCTTGCTATATAACCCAGGTTGGCCTTTAGCTCAAGGCAGTCCTTATGCCTCAACTTCTCAGGTGCAGGGATTACAGGGGTAGACTCCCATGCCTGGCTAGTTGTGCCTCCTATGACCTCTCCAGTGTTGACCTCAGCAGCATTTCCTGCCTCTATGAGCCTTATATACCCTTTCATTATGGAATGCTAGGGCATCCCTTTCGTAGTCCTTCAACATGTTAGACTTGCCTTATCTGAATACACACTTGGCCTCTTGTGTTACCTTTCTAGCACAGTGACGAAACACCAGAGGTTTTTGTTTGGAGGAAAAGCCTATTTAGACTTACGCTTTCAGTCTATAGTTGGTTGGTTGTGTGGCTTTGGGCTGTGCAAAGATCATTATATCACAGTAGGGGTGCATGGCAGTGGTGCAGGAAAGGCAGAACAAGACAGATTGCTGGCCAGCCAGCCAGCCTAACTGGTAAACTTCAGGCAAATAAGAGAACGTGTCTCAAAAAACAAGATGGAGGAGCGAGGTGGTAGCTTAGTGGCTGAGGGCACACTTCTGAGCAAACCTGGAAACACCAGTTCCAACCCCGGATCCCACATAAAGGTGGAGGAGAGCACTGACTCCACAAAGTTGTCCTTTGATGTCTACATATGCACACGCGTGCATCATGCACCATAGACACTACTAATAGAGCAAACGACACTAGCAACAAAACTAAGTGGGGAGTTCCTGAGGGACTCAGGGTCGATCTCTGATCTCCACAAACACATGGACGCACATGCCTGGATACATTCACACACACACACACACACACACACACACACACACTAAAAATAAATCTTTTTCTTTTTTTTTTAGTATAGAATAGAGTTTATTCAGGGAATGGGGAGTGGAGGTAAGAGGGTAGTAGGGCAGAGAAAGAGAGAGAGTGTGTAGAGAACAGTAGAGAAGGAGAGGAGGAGAGGAGGAGAAGAGGAGAGGTCAGCCATGAGCACCTGGAGAGAGGGGGCGGGGAATGAGGAGAGAAGGGAGAAAGGGGCAAGAGAGAGCAAGAGGAAGCAGGAGCAAGAGCTACAGTAAATCTTAAAAAACAAAGATAAGCTTCATTTTGTTTCTTGGCAATATTGTATCATCATGAATTTTCTTATGATTATTTTTGTTCGTTTTGGATGTGAAATCTCCTTGCAAAGGCTTACAAACTGAAGCATTGGTCCCCAGCTGGTAGAACTCTCTTAGGAAGATTTGGAGACAATCTCCTTGGATTCCCCCATCGCAGGTGTCTTGGAGGCTATATCCTGTCTGAGACGAGTTCTCTCTCTCTCGTTCTATCTCCCTCCCTCCCTCTCATCCTCTCTCTCCCTCCCTCCCTTCCTCTCCCCCTCCCACCTCAAATGTTTCCTAGCTATAAAGATGTGTGATACTGGATTCCATTCTGCCCTCTTTATTATGGTGGACCAAGACCCCTCCCCCCCAACAGTGAGTCAAGACAAACCCTTTCTCCCTGCAGCTGTGCCCTTGCATATTTGTTGAATTATCAAACATTTAGCAAAGATGATTATTGTCGATGTTATCCTCTCCCCAGATTGCAGGTTCTATGATGGTTCTAGATAGAATTTTTTTTTTTTTTTTTTTTTTTTTTTTTTTTTTTTTCCGGAGCTGGGGACCGAACCCAGGGCCTTGCGCTTCCTAGGCAAGCGCTCTACCACTGAGCTAAATCCCCAACCCCTTAGATAGAACTTTTAAATCTGCTTTTGGATGGGGAAAGGAGGTATTGGGGTTGCACTCTGCAGCCTTGCTCATGCTAGACAAGCCTTCTCCCACCGAGTGACAACCCCAGCTCTACTGATGCATTAATTTTTACTTTGGTAACTTCATCTGCCTTCAATGAGGGCTGGTTCTTGGTCAAGATCACAAACAGCTTGGCCGAGTATCCCAATCACCTGAGTCTCATGCTAAGGCCCAGCTTCTGGCTGTCGGTACAGGGCAGGGCTCAGACTCTACATTCTGAGGTGCACGTTGTTCACTCCTATCTACAACACACACCCTGAGTAGCCAGGGAACAGGGAAGGCAAGGCTCACACTCTCACCTCAGCTGATGATGCGCACAGCATCTGAACAGAACTGGAGGTGCAAATGACAGACAGAATTTTCCCTTGACGTTGCTAAGCCAGCTGACTTGTTCAAAACCAATACCCTTGGCCTTATTAGCAACTGAGCTACTCACAGCCGATGAATACCCTTGGCTCCTCTGCATTTTAAAACTGTTTCCTTCCTTTGCTCACACTCTGGTAGGGTGCTAATGAACTGTGAAATGTCTAGGACACCGACAGAGAGGAAAAAAGCAGAGCTGGCCCATCCTGGATGGCTATGCACGTTCAAAAGTCAAAAGCCACTATCACAAGGTGATAGTTTAGATCACACACACACACACACACACACACACACACACACACACACACACATTATGAGATGAAATGGTGAAAATTGATGAGTTAATGATAATGTGTTGTTGGTTTCTTGGTTTGGGAATATTCAGATCAGTGATGTGAAAATGCTAACATCAGCAGGACACAGGGCAAGGGTTTTATGGGAATTCTCTACGATCTCTCCAACTTTTCTTTTTTTTTTTTGTTTTTGTTTTTGGTTTTTTTTGTTTTGTTTTTTTGTTTTTTGCTTATCTCTAACTTTTCTATAAATAAAATTCCAAAATAAAAAACTCTACTGCTAGGCAGGTCTCTAATCCCAGCATTCAGGAGCTGAGGTAGGAGGCTGGTGAATTTGATACCAAGGTGAGCTACATGGGGAGACCATCTCAGGAAGAAAGAAAGAAAGAAAGAAAGAAAGAAAGAAAGAAAGAAAGAAAGAAAGAAAGAAAGAAAGAAGGAAAGAAAGGAAGGAAGGAAGGAAGGAAGAAAGAACAGTTTATTTAAAAATCCCAAGGGCTAGACTGTATTGGTTTCCTTGCTTTGCATAGTGTCATTTGTAAATATAAAGCAAGTTTCTATAATTATAAAAAAATAGCTATTACTCAAGAAAAAATTAAAGGTAAATATTCATGTAAAAAGATTGTCTGATCAAGCCCAAGCAGCCTCATTAAGATGTTAGAGGGCTGCCCGTCCCCAGAGCACACCCAGCAAGGTCACATGCCATCGATAGCTGTGCTCCAGAAGTGCTTGTTCACACATCGTGATCTGTACGATGCCCAGGCTGCTATGATCTTATCTTCCTCTCTTGAACACATCAGAAGTTCTTCCCGTTCTTCCAGTCTCACTCTGTTTTCTGTTGCTATAATTAAATACTACAGACTAGTTTACAAAGAATAAAGGATTACTCAGATCACAGTTCTAGGGATGCAAGGTAGAGGGGCCAGATCTGGTGAGGGCCTTTGTGATAGTTTGAATACGAATGTCCCCCAACCCCCAGGCTCACATATTTGAATGCTTAGTCACCAGAGAGTGGTCCTAATTGAAAGGATTAGAAGGACTAGGAAGTTGGAGGAAGTGTATAGGCTTTTGAGGTTTTAAAAGCCCAGGCCAGACCCAGTTTTCTCTCCCTCTGCCTGTGGTTCAGGACCTAAAGGTCTCATATTCTTCCCCATAGCCTGTGTGTGTGCCACTATGCTCCCCACCATGATGCTAATGGACTAGGCCCCTGAAGCAACCCCCCAATCAAATGCTTTCTCTTATATGAACTGCTGTGCTCGTGGTGTCCCTTCACAGCAATAGAACAGCGAAGAAGGCAGCCTTCTAGGTACAGGGGGAGTCTGCAGTCCTAAAAGGAGGCGCTGGGTATCATGCCTGAGAAGGTACATGCTATGTCAGGTCTCCCTCTTCTTACAAAGATATCGTCTTGCTAGAATCCTACTAGAAGTGGGAACTTTAGTGGGATTAACATAAGAAATGACCCTGGAATGAGGGTGCTGAGGGAGAACTCTCACAACCTGATAACCTGAGCTTGGAACCTGGAACCTGCAGACAGAGCTGGGTGCAGTGGTGTGTGTATTAATCCCATCTTTTGGGAGTCCAGATGGGAAATGGAGACAGGACATTCAGACAGAAGCTCTGATATGCACAGGGCAGTGGCAAAACCAAGAGAGACTCTGCCTTAAAAGCAAAGTGAAGGGGTTGAGGATTTAGCTCAGTGGTAGAGTGCTTGCCTAGGAAGCGCAAGGCCCTGGGTTCGGTCCCCAGCTCCGAAAAAAAGAACCAAAAAAAAAGCAAAGTGAAAAGACAGAACCTCTTGCCAAAAAGGGCCTTCACACACATGCTGTAACACACATGTGCTTACACACACACACACACGAATTGTTTATAAAAAGAATTGACAAACAGGGTTCCATGAACTTAAAAGACTTCTCATCATCAACAGGGAGCAGATGCAGCCTACAGAATGAGGACAAAAATCTTTGCCAACTACATAGCAGATAGGGGATTAGTATCCAGGATATAGAAAGAGCTCCAGAATCAAACACTGAAAAACCAAATCATCCAGTCCAAAAATGAGCTAATGTTTTGAATAGATGATTCTCTTTTTTAAAATTTATTTAATGTATGAGTACACTGTAGCTGTCTTCAGACACACCAGAAAAGGGCATCAGATCTCATTACAGATGGTTGTGAGCCACCATGTGGTTGCTGGGAATTGAACTCAGGACCTCTGGAATAGCAGTCAGAGCTCCTAACCACTGAGCCATCACTCCAGCCCCAAATAGATAATTCTTAAGAGGAGAAATCCAAACTGTCAATACTACGTCAAAAAGTGTTAAACATCCTAACCCATCAGGGAAATGCAAACTATGATGATTTTGAGATTCCATTTTACTCCAGACAGAAATGGCTATTACCAAGAAAACAAACGCTGGAGACGATGGGGAGAAAAAAGAACCCGTATTCACTGCTGGTGAGAATGGACATTTGTACAGCCACCATGGAAATCAGCGCCTCAAAACATAACAAACAGGGCTGGAGAGATGGCTCAGTGGTTAAGACCACGGACTGCTCTTCCAGAGGTCCTGAGTTCAATTCCCAGCAACTGCATGGTGGCTCACAACCATCTGTAATGGGATCTGATGCCCTCTTCTGGTGTGTCTGAAGACAGCTACAGTGTACTTATATGTAATAAATAAATAAATCTTTTTAAAAAGTTAAAAAAAAACATAACAAACAAACAACCTGCCAAGCAATTATATGACCAAGCCACACTTTTTTGAGAATATATCTAAAGGATTCTAAGCTAATACACCATGGAGACTTACATGCATCCATGGCCATTGCTGCTCTGTTCACAGCAGCCTGAAAATGGAACCAGTCTAGTTATCCAGCAACAGATGTGTGGAAACGCAGAAGGTAAATATATATAATTCTTGCCTTACCAACAGCAATGAAAACCATTTCTTTGTATGTTAACCCCCAAAACTGGTTAAAAACCAAAATCAAGCTGAGTATCAAATGCCTTTAATCCCAGACAGAAGGAGACTCTCTGAGTTGGAAGCCAGCCTGAACTACAGAGTGAGACCAGAACAGCCAGGACTACATAGAGAAACTTTGTCTCAAAAACAAAATCAAACAAACAAGAAAATCAAAAACAGAAAACCAAAGGAATGTCAGCAGGGTGGTTAAACCCACAGCACATAGGATTCCTGGGACGGTGCTCAGGGCTCAGAATTGCTGTTTATGAAACAAATTTATTTTTTGTTTACTTGTTTATGTATTGGCTTTTGAAGACAGATAGTCCAGGCTGGCTTGGAACTTTCTGCAGTTCACTTGCCTCTGCCTCCTGAGTCCGGGGATTATAGACATGGGCCACCATGCCTGTCAGCATGTGGGTTTAAATGCTTGGTCTTGGTATCCCATCTTGCCACAACTATGTTTCTTTACATAGGAAAGTCTGTAAGTCTGAACTTTACAGAGAACTTGAATTTAGCCTTTATTGCTGGTGTAACAGCTGCTTATCAACTGGGCGCTTTACAGGTGCTTAAATAATTATATTGTAGCCGGAGAAAGAAACAAGTTACTTCAGTGTTTGAACTTCTACCTGAAAACCATGGATTTCCTGATAATATTTCTTTATGAAATGGTATCCACTTGGTGGAACTTTCTTTCTTTTTTAATCAGCAGTCCTTGCTCAATTCTGGTGAAGCCTTAGAAAACCATAAAGGTCTTACTAAGTCTTTGTTAGAGTTTGAAGCTGGAATGGTTTCTCAGAGAGTCATGTGTTGGAAGTGCTCCCTAGATGCCCCTATTGGAAAGCAATGGGAAGACCAAGAGGTGCAGAGAATAACTTCGAAGGCTCCATCTTGTCCCAGACCCTGGATGCCTGGAGCTCTGAGCTTCTGGCAGAGAAGAGGTGAGCAGCTTTGCTCAGCTCTATCACTCATCTGAGATATCCTACCTCAGCACAGGCCATTCCTGGACTACATGGAGCCAAATGACTGTGGACTGAGCCCTCCAAGACAGTGAGCCCAAGCAGACCTTTCCTTCTTTATAGGTGTCTATCTCAGTTGTCACAGTGACAGAAAGCTGGCTGTCACATTCTTCTAGAAGCTGCAACTGTAACTAGGTCGTGGGCAGTAACTGTGCACTGGTATCAGAGGGCTGTTCTCAGGACCAGCAGTGAGAACTGGGCTCTGGGCTGTCAGGGAATGTCTGCACCATGTGCCGGGTATTTAATGCTTTATCTGGCTTGTCCTTTCCTGTTCTTCGGTGTGATGGGAAAGGAAAGGAACTCACAGTTTACTTCCTGCCTTCTGGGGAGATGTATGATCCCTGTCAGGACAATCGGTCTTTTCTGTGGTTTTGAGAACTCGGAGCTACCCTCAGTGAGAGAGCTCAGAGGATTGGTGTGTAAGTCTGGCACCCCAAAACACATGTAAAGGCAGGAGGAGAAAGTCAACACCAAACAGTTGTCCTCTGACCTCTGCACACATAGTATGTGCAACACACACACACACACACACACACACACACACGCTAATAATATAAAAAATGTATTAAAAAGAATTTAAACTTGGAACTGATGGAGGAGAAACTTTTACTTGCTAGAGCCCAGAACATTCAACTCGGGGCAGCTGTCAGTTATCGTCTCTGTCATACGGGGAGACTCAGTAGCAGGAGAGAGCATGGGCTCTGTGAAGATACAGAAATAGAGAAGGAGAGGGATCTGACACTCATGCTGGGTGCTGGATCCAATTATACTTAAGGCCATCTCAGCTATCTGAGCTTCCAGTTGTGACAGCCGACAAAGTCCCCCACCTCGCTTTTTCCCCTGTGGCTGATCTACATTCCTGCCAGTTGCTATGGAGTTCTGACTACTTCTATTGCTGGGAGAAACTATACCCTTTCTTTCCCACTCCTAATGGGGACTAACGCCAGCCAGGGAGCCTGCTAGGTGCCTCTGCTCAGATGGAGCGCTGCCCTCTCAAAACCCAGAGCCTTCTTTCCATGTCACGTCACCAGCGGCTTCGCCATAGACTATTCTCCCCGTCTCTTACACTCCGGTGGGGATGTATGAGTACCTTTACCAAGCGGGCGTCAGTCAAAGTGGTATGTGTCACTGCCTGGCTGGGAGGTACTCATCATGATCTCCTTTTTGATTTGTTTGGACAGGGTCTTGCCACATAGCCCAGGCTAGCCCTGAGCTAGAGGATAGTGATGTTTCTGTCTCAGGCTCTTGAGTACTGGGACTAAGGGCTTGGACTACCATAACGAGATGAATGTAAACCTTACTCTTTGGCTAATGAGATTGTGTTTGCCTGGTGTGGTGTTGGAATTGTCCCGAGGGCCTTGCTACACAAATACTCCACTGCTGAGCTACAGATACAGTCCTTCCTTACTCTCAGTTTTGCTCCCTAAATGAAGATAAAGAATTCTCGGGCACTCAGTAGTAGTAGAGCCTCAGCTGGCCAGAGCCTGCATACAGCCGCCTGTGATGCTTTCAACAGGTTTGTACCTTCTAAACGTCACTCGGAGAGAGCTGGGAGCAGCAGCAGCGTTCTCCTGTAATCTTAGCATTTGGTTATAGAGAGGCAGGAGGATCAGGTGTTTAAAGCCATCCTCGGACACACAGTGAGTTTGAGGTCAGCCTGGGCAACATGAGAGCTTGCCTTCAAACAAAACAAAACAAAACAAAGGAAAACAAAACAAAACAAAACAAAAGCAAAAATTATTCATATGGACATTTTTGATTGCTTCTGTGCTGGGGTTGGATCTGGGCTTTCTAAGAAGTGATCAGATTGTTAGAGAAATTGATGGTTTTGTTTTGTTCTCGTTGAGACAGGGTTTCTCTGTGTAGTCCTGGCTTTCCTAGAACTGGCTTTGTAGATCAGGTTGTCATTGGACTCTCAGAGATCTGCCTGCCTCTGCCTCCTGTGTGCTGGGATTAAAGTCGTGCACGCGTGCGCGCACACACACACACACACACACACACACACACACACACACACACACTGTGTTTTTCACAAGATCAGGTTGCGGGAAGCCACGCTAGCTCCTCTTGTTTTTCACTCCTGCGAGTGTCTATATGTCCTCTTACATTTCTGCCATAAACTGAAGTAGCTACTGTCCCTTTCCAGAAGTTGCCATTATGCCCTTGGTCTTACCTCCAGGTCTAGCCTCCTGAGCCACATAAACATCTTTTCTTGATAAATGACTCAGTCTCCCACATTCTGCTATAACAATGGGAAAATGAACAAATACATTTCCAGGCTAACAAAACTCAATAATTTGACTCTTATTTGCTTAAGATGTTGAAATGTGTGAGGTTCGTTTGTTACAGAAGCCAGCATCGCTCTGTTTGATACTTTTCTATGGCCCAGGGCCATCTTTTTTTTTTTTTTTTTTTTTTTTTTTTTTGGAGCTGAGGACCGAACCCAGGGCCTTGCGCTTGCTAGGCAAGCGCTCTACCACTGAGCTAAATCCCCAACCCGGCCCAGAGCCATCTTAATAGTCAGAAGTTTTCTAAGAGGCGTAAGAAGGTACATTTTGGGCAAGGCTACGATTTAAGACAAGAAAAGCTGAACTCTGTGGTCAAATCCGAGAGATAATTTCAAAGGTGGAAACAGAGAAAGTTGGAAAGTCAGCAACCAGGTAAAGTCTAGAAGGAGTGGGGAGTGGGAGGCAGGAGCAAGGACTGATGTAAGAGGCCTGTGGTTTGGTGGGTGGAACTGCCAGCAGCAAGGAACTGGGTGAGTCTTCGGGTTTAGAGGGGCAGGGGTGGGGTGGGCAGGAAGCACAGGTTACTGGAGAAACCATCCAGGCATCTGGCCAGGGGACGGGATGAGTTGGAGCCTCAAACAGGAAATCAGCCGTGACGTCAGAACCTGCAAGATTCAGGAACATGCCGGGATGTAGAGCTGGAAACAGGTCAAGACAAGTGGTTCAGAACTAATGGCTGAGGTATTTTGGAAGCTCATTTTCTGTGGAGTCTTGGGCTGGGTCTCTTAGGTAAAGGGAAGGAAAGCAGCCAGGTAGGGATGAGGCATCCAACAGAGCAGCTGCATCTCAGCGCCCACTACCAGGTGACCACACCTCCCGAAGGCCTCAGATCCGCCCCCACCCCCACACCCCACCTTTTTCAAGAAAAGCAGGAAATTCAGATTTTTATGTGAAACCCCCCAGCATGTTAAGAGCTGGCAATGAATTAAACATTTCCCAAAACATCTAGTAAGCCAACTAGAACACCTCTGCAGGCTGAACTGAGCCACCAAGTGCCAGCTTTGGGCCTCAACTTAGAAGAAGTAGGCAGAGACGGAAGCATAATTTAAAAAAAAAAAAACTATGAAAATTGTTTGCTTCCCCCCATTTGTAAACTGTAGGGCAGAACAGGAGGAACTCTGTGGTGCTGGCTAACAACACAAGACCCTTGGTCTTCAGAAGAGGTCCGGGCTCCAGAAGTTGCCGTAGATAATTCCTGTGGTCCCTGTGCCGTTGCAACCTCTTGCAAACTGGCTCTCCAGCTTTGATGGAGCCAGTGATCTTCCTTGATATCGCTATCAGGCTTATCCGTTTAGAATCTCTCCCTTCACGGCTGGGTCTTCAATAAAAGCAATCGGGAAAAACAGTGCCTGAACCAAACATGACCTCGACTAACTGGATTTTATGATAGGAAATGCTTCCAGGCCAAAAAAACCTCAGAAGTGATCAAAGCTTTTCAAAGACTGGATCCAACCAGCTGAGCTTATTGACCTTGGCCTGTGTCTGGGCCACGGTCATGCCCAGAGGATGTGGCAGAGACCCAGTCTGATTCACTTAAAGGTAGTGTCTTTGAGGCTGCCTATTATCTAAGGCTTGTGCATCCCATTCATCCTGTCTGCCCAGGAAGGAGCTATTTCCTGGGACGTGGAGCTTCCAGGGATGTGTTAGTCAGGGTTCTCGAGAGAAACAGAACTGATAGAATGAATCTTCTATCTATCTATCTATCTATCTATCTATCTATCTATCTATCTATCTATCTATCAGTAGATGGATCAGTAGGTAAATAGATATGGAAATTATTATACCGGCTCACAGGTTGTGGTCCACCTAGTCCCACAATGGCTGTCCACCAACAGAAAGTCCAAGAATCACTGTATTACAGTGGTTGCTCAGTCCACAAGGCTGGATGTCTCAACTGGTCTTCAGCATACGCCAGAATCCCAAAGAAGTAGGCTCTAATGCCAGTGAAGGAATGAACTTACCAGAGAGAGCTAGAGCAAGCAGGAAAAAAAAAAAAAAACCAGCAGCGTGTTCCTCCCATGACTTTCTATAGGGTGCCACTAGAAGATGTGATCCAGATTTAAGGTGAATCTTCCCACCTCCAAAGATCAGATTTAGGGTTCGTTGGTCTCCCCACTTCAAATGGTTTAATTAAGAAAACTCCCTCACAGATGTACTTAGCTGCTTGGGTTTTAGTTAATTCCAACCCTAGTCAAGTTGACAACCATGAATAGGTATCACAAGGCTAAAAGTTGGACATCCTTGGGCAAATTATCATGACTGGTCACCCTACATTGTAAGGTCCTTTTCTTAGTGTTCACGCTATGAAGCTTTGACATCTTTCAACTGTTCCTGAAAAAATAATGACTAGAGACACGGCTCTCTGAGAGCTCTTGCCTATCATGTTAAAGGCCCTGGGTTTGGTTCTCAGTACCAAATCGTCGTTGTCATCATCATCATCATCAACAACAACAAAACAACAACAACAACAACAGCAACAGCAACAGCAACAGCAACAACAGCAGTAGCATTTCTAGTACAGTGGAGAATACCTGTAATCCCATACTTGGGAGGCGGAGGCAGTAGTATCAGGAGTTCAAGTCTTTCTTTGGCTACATGTTCTAAAACAAACAAACAAACAAACAAACAAAAAACACAAAGCAACAACACCCCTGCCCCCCCAAATCAAGGTTTAAGGCCAGTCTAGTTACATAGTGAGACCCTTGTCAGAAAAACCAGTGACTCATGGGCCAGTGAGGTGTCTCAGCAGGTAAGGGTGCTTGCCACCAAGCCTGGGGTCTTGAATTTAATTCCTGGGAAGGAATTTAATTACATGTGGAAGAAGAGACTTGACTTTGGAAAGTTGTTCTCTGACCTCTTAAAATGCCCCCCACCCCCGCCACCAAATAAGCAATAAATGTATTAAGATTTTTAACCAACCAATCAGTGTCAAAACAAAACAAAACAAAAACAAACAAACAAAACTCTCCTCCATAAACTATATTGGAACTCTCTTAGCTGTCTTCCTGTTTCTAAAACTGTTCTCTCTCCCTCTCTCTGTCTCTCTCTTTGTCTCTGTCTCTGTCTCTTTCTTAATGGTGCTGGGGATTGAACTCAGGGCCTTGCCTTACCTGTCCACGTATTCACTCTACTAAGCACATGCTTGACCAATAAGCTTCACTTCTAGCCTTTTACTTGTTCTTTCTTGTCTTCTCTTTACTGACTCTCCCCCATCCTCCTCCACCTCCTCTCCCCTCCTCCCCTCCCTCCTCCTCTCCCTTCTGTGTTACCCTCCACAGTCCAGCCCTGGGGCTTCCGTTCTATTTTCTGCCTGTCTCGGTGGATTCACCTTTACATGGAAGATGTCTCCAGTTAGTCCTTGAGCTCTTGCCTGAGACCCAATCCTCAAGCTCCAACAAGCTCAGGAGCTTTTCCCTAAGTTCGCCCTGACGGTCTCACTCCTGAGTCACCGTCTTGCAGTCCGGCTCCTACTCACTCATTCACCGCTCTCCCACTAGCAGCGACTTCATCTTTCCAAGCCCTCAGCCACGGAACCCTGGAGTGGTCCCAAATTAGCATCGCACACTGCGTCCCCAGCAGCCGCCTGTCAGCTAGGCGGAAACAACTCAGCGAGTACTTACTGAATCAAATCAGATCTTGACAAAAAGAGTCAAAAGAAAAGGGCCCTGTAAGGGGTTTGGACGGTGGCTCAGAGAGTAGAGTGCGCCCTAGAATTCACAAAGCCTTAGGGATGCTCTCGCCGGTACTACAAGAACATGGTATTACGTAGTTGTATTCTGGTACTGAGGAGGTAGGGGCAGTTCAGCATCATCCTTGGCCATACCTCATTATTATTAATGTTCTGCACCTCATTATTATTAATAAAAATTACTAATAATGTCCCTGTATTATTTTTTAAAACCCAAGTACTTTTCCAGTGTTGGGGGAAATCTGGGTCATGTTACTGCTGCTGGTACAGTAAACTCAAATTTTCACCAACGCGGCTTCAACCACGGCATCTGACCATCTCCAGGTAAGTGTCTCTCAATCCACAAGTCCACTCCTTGCCAACCTGACAGCTAATCTCTTTAAACCACACTTACTTTCCAAGTAAAGATAACCAAGTCGTGGTCCTGCATCGCCTACCTATGCCATGTACAACCGAGAACATTCCTTCCTAGGTTGAAAGTCAAAGGTTTGCTTGTTTATTTATTTACTTATTTATTCATTTATTTATTGTGTGTGTGCATTCCATATATAGAGATCAGATGACAACTTTGGGGAGGCAATTCTGTCTTTCCACATGTGGTTCAGGGGATTGAACTCAGAGTCAGGCATGGTGGGGATTGCCTTTACCCCTAAGCCATCTTGGCTGTCTAAAGAAGCTGAGTTTCTTGAGTGACGCTGGAGCAGCAAAGACTTTGAGGGCTTGAAACCTACCACTGGGAGTGGGAGGTTCTTTTTTTTTTTTTTAAGATTTTTATTTATTTAATGTATATGAATACATATATGTATGAATACACTGAACTGTCTTCAAACACACCAGAAGAGGGCATCAGATCCCATTACAGATGGTTGTGAGCCACCATGTGGCTGCTGGGAACTGAACTCAGGACCTCTGGAAGAACAGTCAGTGCTCTTAACCACTGAGCCATTGCTCCAGCCTCTGGGAGTGGCAGTTTATGCCTACAACCCCAACTCTTAGGAGGCTGGAGCAGGAGGATCTCCATGAACTTGAAGCCCTCTGGGACTGCATAGTGGGTTTTCCAGGTCAGCCTGAACTACAGAGTAAGACCCTGTCTCAAAACATACACACACACACACACACACACACACACACACACACACACACACACACACACACACACCCACACCACACACACACACACCACACACACACACACACACACCACACACACACACACACACACACACACACACACACACACACACACACACACCCATACACACACACACACTGCTTGGTGCCCTGGGAAGCCAGAAGAGGGAACTGGATGCCCTGGAACTGGGGTGACAGACAGTTGTGAGCTGCCATGTGCGTGCTGGGTATTGAACTTCAGTCCTCCACAAGATCAGTGCTTTTCATGCTGAGCCATTGCTTAAGCCACTTGGCCTCAAGCTCTTGGTCTCTCTGCATTGTCCTCCTGAGTGTTGGTATTGTGGTGTACTCACCCTGCTTGGCTATCGTAGGTGTCTTGTGAGAGTCAGTAGCTTGGACACACTTCTTTTGTTTCTAAGGGAACTCTTCTTCCCATGGGTCCTCTTGTTCAGTTGTCTCCAAGTCTGGATTCTCTGGAGCGACTCTCCTTAGCAAGCACACAGCTCCGAGCACATCCTGGGCTGGGCTCTCCCAGCCTCAGCAGCACTGGCATTTGGCCTGTGACAGCAAGTGACAACAACTGACAGCAGAGGTGGGGTGAGCTTTGCTTTCTGCTGCCGTATTCATTGTGAGGTATTTGCAAGCATCCCAGCATTTTTCATATCAGATAAAGATAGCACGTACACGTCCACCTCCTATCATGACCACCCCAAATGTCAAATGACGCCCCAAAATGGCCATTGCCAAATACGTGGTGGGAGGCAAATTGACTATAGTTGGTTCTTTTGCACAGAAACTGGCCACAGGGCAATAATAATAATAATGATGATAATGATAATAATAATAATAATAATAACAAAGCATCTCATCCTATAGTCCCCACAAGCCATGCCCCAGCCTGCAGCTGTCCCCAGAGACAGGAAGACAGGACAATCTCTGTGCAGGACCCAAGGCTGGCCCTGACAGTCCACTCAAAGACACAGAGCACCCAATATCTTATCAGAGAAAACTCTTTTAGAAGGTATCCAGTTCCCAGATGGATGGAGACTGGGTGCACAGAGAGAACAGGTCGGCTGGGGTTGGAGACGTTAGAGAGGGCAGCCTGAGTCAGCAGAGCTGCTGCAGGCCCTGGGGATTTCCACGGGGAACTGTGTGCACAGAATTCCCCCCGGGATGATGGTCTAGACAGGGCTCACCCTTCCCTTCGCTCAGCGAGAGCTTCTGCTTCCCTATTAGGAAGAGGAAATGCTCTGCCAGTTTATTTTGGGATTGAGGATGTGTGGTGCGTGTGCCTAGGATGGGCACCAGGGCATGCCTTCTTGCAAGGAGCACATTGGGAAACACGTGGCTTGGCACCCCAGGGGATGCAGGTAAGCGGTTAGAACGACTGGAGGAAGACAGTGCCTGGGAGTACGGTCCAGTGAACAAGAACATCTTAACAGCTTAAGGGCAGGTTAGAAACGGCTGTGGTGGCACACGCCTGGAGGCTGAAGCAGCATCTGAAGTAAGGGAGCAACCCAGGATAGAGACAGAAAGACAGACAGACAGACAGGCAGATGGACAGACAGACAGATGGGATGGACAGATGCTGACATAGATGTTCTGGGAATACGGACACTTCCCCAGATTTTTAAGTAGATTCGGAGATTTTGAAATTAGGTCTTCGAGATTGTGTGACAGTCACCTTGCCAACTGAGCCACCCCCTCAGTCCCCTACCACATGATTTTGACTAAAACTCTATCCCTAAGTAGATGGAATTCCCGTTTATCACATGCCAAAGGGACAAGAATCTTCCAAGTGCCGGTGGATCAGGTACTCTTTGGCGCTCTCTCTCTTCCTCTGAGACAGGCTCTTACTCTGTAGCCTGGGCTAACATGGGACTTATTAGCTCAGGCTACCCTTGAGCTTTGCAAGACTCCTCCACCTTCTCAGGGCTGGGGTCACAGAAGTCACCTTGCCATGGCGTGAATCAGGTTCTCACTGGGGCCTGTGACCGACACTGTCAGAGTTGGAAAGTCCACACGGTGGCCACAGATCCTCAGGCTGATGACAAAGGGCTGTGTTTCAGGGTGGAGCCATGAATAAGGCCTCACATTCATAGCGTTTTAATGCCTCGTCAGACTCTGCCTGTCCTTTATATGCCACATATCTGATCTCCACATTTGGTAGATCGGGGCCAAAGTCTATGAAATAAAAGCATGTTGGTCCAGCTGCTTGCCCCCGGTGTGTGTCTATTGGCACTGCTGGGCAGTAGCAGGCGCTTTCTAAGGATCTCCTTCCCACCACAGAGCCTCTTTCACTGTACAAGAGGAAGCTTCCTCCTCAGGACCCCTCCTCAACCCTTTTCCTCACCGTCACGACATTCACTTGTCAGCAAGACCTGCATGCTTTCTCCAGTGTGTCTGTCTTCTGTGTCTCCCATGTCCACGCTCCCACTCTAATCCCACACATCATTGTCCTCTGGATGACCACAGCTGCCTCTTAGTTGGCCTTCCCACGGCCTTCTGGTTTCTTCCCCACACCACAGCCAGAATGGTCTTTTTAACAGATTATATCTTATTTCAAAGCTTCGAGAAACCTTCAACCAAATTCCAGCTGCCTGCTGCCTTGCTGAGGAAGCCCTAGAGAGCCCTGAGGGCTGCGTCTGCCTCCTCCTCAGCCCTCGCTGCACACTCATGAACACACACACACACACACACACACACACACACACACACACACACACACACACACACACACCCCTACCCTGCTGTTCAATTCCAGTCAGGCTGCATGGACTTCTCTCTGCTTCTCTGTCCAGCAGGCTGGCTCTGTGGGATCAGAGGTGACCGTTCCTTACACCTGGCCCTCTTTCTCACTTGGCTTTGAACAGCCAGCCCCTCATCATTCTGAGTTCAGCTTAAAGGTCATTTCTCCAAGGGGCTTTCCCAAACTACCTGTGCCAGGCGGCTGCTTATCCACTCGCTGGCTGTTGCGTCTGCCTGTGTCTGCCTGTGTCTGCCTGTGTCTGCCTGTGTCTGTCTGTGACTGCCTGTGTCTGCCTGTTTGTAATGATCCACACACTCACCAAGGCGGGCGCTACTCATTCCACCATTCATTCATTTACCTCCTGGGTCTTTCCATCACAATCTGTCCCCAGTGCCTAGAACACTGCTGCTGGATCTGCACTCGCTGAATAAACGTAAAAGTGAAAGAATGACATTTTCATCTAATTAATTAACTGGCTCGACTAACATGTATTACCTGTTTAGAGCCTGATGCTAAGCTGTGCGGATAAGCAAGATACATCAACCCGGCTGACACCTTCTCTAAAGTAACTTTAAAAGGAGTTCAGGTTGTGTGTGCTGGCGATGAAGGTCAGTTGGTATGCGTGAAGCCCTGGGTTTGATCCCCAGCACCAAACAAGCCAGCCATGGAGGTGCACACTCGAGAACGTGTAATTCCAGCATTCACTGGGGTGGGGGCCGTGGTAGTCAAAAGTTCAAGGTTATCATTAGTTGTTTATTGGATGTTTGCAGTCCTATCTGTAAAAAAAGAAGGAAAAGAAAGAAAGAATTAGAAAGAAAGAACAAATGAAGTAAGACTGGCCAAATGTTGATGACAGATGGGACACCATGAATGTCATTGTCCTGTTTTCCTGACTTTTGTGTGTCTTTAAAATATCCATAATAAAAATTGTTTTATTTTATTTTGAAAAAAAAAAATGACCAAGTGCCTCTCATTGCAGACTGTTGTGAATTGAACGGCATCGCTGGAGAAGCCATTGGTGTATAAACATTTACTGAGCATCGAATACATGTGCTGAGCACCAGGGAAAGAAGAAGAAACCCCAGTCTTGCTTTCAGGCAGAATGCAGCCCAGCCGAGGGACGTAGGGACACGGCTAAATGAAAGGATAAACAGAAGGTTGCAGGAAGGTGACTAAAAGAGCGTTCCCAGGGCGTGTGCTTCAAGAAAATGGTATGGAGGGAGGGCAGACAGGGAAGAAGGGCACAGCAAACCGCCCGGCATCATTAGAAACAAAACGAAGCAAAAACCAAAAAAAAAAAAAAAAAAAAAAAAAAAAAAATCCTTGCCTCAGAGGAGACCAGTGTTTTCAGACTAAAAGAACACAGAACAAAGGGAGAAAAAAAAAAAAAGGCTGAACCTGTGAGCAGGTCAGACCCACAGGGATATCAAAGTCCTGTTAAAGATTTGGAAGTTTAATCAGGACTGTGGTAGTGCACACCTTTACTCCCAGCAGAGACAGGCAGACCTCCAAGTTCGAGGCCACTCTGGTCTAGAGTGAATTCTAGAACAGCCAGGGCTACCAAGAGAAACAAACAGGAAACCATTCGGAGGTTTAAATTTAAGGGGGATGCAGGGGAGCGGCCCAGGATGCCTTGGAGGTCAGGAAAACTGCAAGAGGCAAAGCCATTAGGGCCAGGCATCCGTGGTAAGGGTAACAGAGTGGACTATAATCCGGCAGGAGAAAGTCCAGGGTATTGAGGAAGCAGCCAGCGCCTGTGTGGGAGGAACCCTGGCGCTCGGAGGGTGGGAGAGGGCAATAAGCCCAAGTAGGAAGGTCAGAGACAAATGCCAGCTACCATATCCTAAGAGTCTGGACTTTACTCCACAGACAGCGGGGAGCCACTGAAGATATTTTGATCATCGGAGAGATATGACCAGAGCTGTACAGCTTAGTTCAGCGCGGGACACAGACAAAGATATCTACGGGAGAAGCAACGAGGGTGCTGTAACCCTCAACGGTCTATCAGGCACCGTGGAGCAGCCCTACGAAGGAAACTGCCCCTTCTGACCTGGCAGAGGACTGAGGCGACAATGCCGACCCAGTGAACCAAGCCCTTGAAGAAGGGGTTCGAGTGTGCACACACACGCATACGGAAAGGGTCAGAAAAGGTTTCCAAATGATGCAAGGTTTTATTGAGCAATTCCTTCCTCCCAGTCTTCCTTCCTCTCTTCCTTCCTTCCTGCCTGGCTTCCTGAGCTACTGGGGATTGACCCTAACACATCCTACAAACCAGGCAAGCAATAGGCCACTGAGCTGCATGCACTCTGGCCTTTCTGGAGGCAGCTGGAGATGTGGAGAAGGAAGGCCTAAGGGATGAGGAGAAGTGCTGCAGACACCGTGAGGGGCTTGCTCATCAAGTTTTGTTTTGTCACCTAGGCAAGGGACCCTCCCGGTTGCTAAATGAATAGTCCTGAGGCCTTCCTTCCCTGAGGGTGGGGTGTCCTTTTTTCAGTTCCTACCTCAATAAAATATGTTCTCTCTCTCTCTCTTTTTCCCCCCACTGTCCTAGCTGATAATTTTAGACTTAGTAAACAATTGAATATCTTCGGTTTTACCTATTAAAATAAACTATTTGAAGGCTTGGCGCGGTGGCATAAACCTGTAACCCTGTCACTTGGGAGGACGGGGCAGGGCTATCATAAACATGAGGCTAGCTTGCATGGTATAGTGAGTTCTGGGCCAGTCTGGATAAGATTGTCTAAAAAATTAGATAGATTTATAGACAGACAGACAGACAGACAGAGATAGAGACAGTGAGCAGCTGATCAATTTTAAGAGGATGAAGCCAGTCAGATCTACATCTTTCTGGGTATCAAAGAAAGTAATAGGTCCACTCCGGCACAGTATTCTTATCCTATGGCGGTGAACGCCAGCCTGCATTGTGATTGGGAAACAGGTGGATAAGGGGGATACAGTCAAGGGACACTAAGGAATTAGAGTTATCAGAAGAAGGATCCCAGGTTAGGTTTCCGGGTTTGCATAATAGGTAAATTTACTGGGACACAAAATATAGAGGCATTCATTCATGGTTGTGGATTCGCAGGCTACAGAAGACAAGTCTTGAGAGGCCAGGATAGCCTAAAGAGTCTGGACTGCAGTCCTCAGACAGTAGGGAGCCGCCGAAGAGTTTTCTGATCACTGGAGAGGCGTGACCGTAGCTATCCCTCAGAAGGTCAGAAGGCTGAGTAGGGAAGAAGCCAAGGCCGTCTTTACGTAGAGGCAGTGTGGACCTGACTTCAATGCTCAACAGTCTATTCAGTGCATACCGTGTGCTGAGTGGGGGCGGAGTGGGAGCGGAGCCACCGGATAGAAAGGTTCCAGAGCCAGGCTGTATCTACAGATCTGCAGGCAGAGCAGGGACCCAAGCCAGACAGATGACACTGGGAATCTATAGGAGATGAGCGAGGTCAAGGTCACCCAGAGAGCATGTGGCAGACAACAGGCAAAGCTGGCCAAACCTCAGAATTCAGGAGACAGGAGGAAGAAATTGAACACAGAACCAAACCTTAAAAGGGGGCTGGGAACCACAGAGTGATGGGGTGGGGGACACTAGACAGGACATTCGTGGGAAGTGAGGAGGAGCTAGGTCCCGAGGACTCAAAACTTGTGCAAGAGCATGTTACGGGGACGTGAGTCCGTATGCAGATTTTCAGCGATTCTTCCCCTTTAGCTTGGAATACTGAGAACGAAAAGAAAAAGAAACCTTTCCCATCAATCCTGAGGCCATTGGGTGACCTAGCCCAACCCTTCACCATTGTCCAAGTGCGTCAGGGGAAGCCACCTGGCAGGAAGGAGCCAGGTGGAGCAGAAAGCAGTCAGTCTTATAGTCAATAACTGGCG
Organism: Rattus rattus; assembly: GCF_011064425.1. Lineage (NCBI taxonomy): Eukaryota > Metazoa > Chordata > Mammalia > Rodentia > Muridae > Rattus > Rattus rattus. The sequence continues at coordinate 99,532,844 of NC_046160.1, forward strand.
ATAAGACCAGATGTGTGGCAATATCAAATAATTAAGAATTGGCGTCATCCCCAGGCAGCCTGGTCAACTGTCTTCAGTGTGGAGACGAGGAAGGAATGGAAGAGTAGCCCAGACATCTGAGAGGCAAGTGGGGGAGGAGCTTGAGTTTATGGAGTGGGCCAGGGACTGTGCTAGACTCTTGATGTGTTTTCAAATTTTCCTTTAAAAGCGAAGGAAGCTGAGGCTCAGGGAGGTCAAATAGTATTGCCCAAGGTTACAGTAACTGAATGGTTTTTAGGATGTGACTGGGGAAGGGTATGGCTGCTACCTCGGGGAGCCCTGAGCTACCACTTAAATCTATCCATGCTAGCGACCTGAAGCTCCACATCTGAACCTCAGGTGGGTGGACACTGTCACACACCTTCCCCTTAGAGCGGGAGCTGGACGTGAATGGTGGCTCACTGTTAAATCAGTGGCCCAGTGAGGCATTCCTCAGAAGTGGTTATCGTGGGTGGGTGCTGGCTTCTAAGCCAGACTTCCGGTTATATTCACACCTGCCATCTCACTCTCTCCTGGGGTTTTTGCCAATTTTTTTTTTTTGCCACTCCCACATGGGGTGAGGTGACCTGGCAACTTACAATGAGGAGCCTGTCAGATCTATTGACCCAAGACCTGACAGGCTGCCAGGAACTCTGGAGAGGAATCCTTTTCAGCCAGCTTCTGAGACTCTGAAGGACCCCATCTGAGCCTGTGTGCAGGCTGAACAGCGGTGACATCTGAGGGATGCCAGGGTTCTCTGTTACACTAGCTCAGCATCATATGCCTGGTTAGCATTGTTTCCCATAATCCTTAAAACAACCCAGGAGCTGGGTGGGATGATTACACTCATTATATACTCAGTGAGGTCAGAGTGAAATATGAACAGCCGGAATATCCCAGGTGGGTCCGCATTAGATGTCTGCCAGGTCTCTCCCTCTCTGTCTCTGCCCTGGGGCCCTTGGCATAGATTCCCTGATTCCTGAAGTTCCCTCTCACTTTGTGTCTTGACTCACATAGCCCAGGCTGGCTTTGAACTCCATAGCTGAGAATGACCTTGGCCTCCTGCCTCTCCTGTTGAACTTGCAGACATGTATCACCATGCTGAGATGTTTGCAATGCTAGGGTTTGAACCCACAACCGTGTGCATGCTGGACAAGTACTCTACTAACTGAACTACAGCCTTAGTCCCTCCTCCTCTTTCTAAGCTAAAGAAAAGACTGACCGGAGCCGTAATATGGTAGCAAAGGCAATGTGGGCCTTGGGCATTCCTAGAGCCCATTCAGAACCTTGTACTCCATAAACCTTTGTATACAGAGAGGAATAAAAAAGCTCTGTGCCCGTTCCAACTATAATATACTATGAATGGAGCCAATAAAGAAGGCATAGCTATGTGTGTCTGTGTGTCTGAATGAATGCTTACACATACGCAGAAATGACCTGGGTAGCTGGCCAATAGACCTCAGAGGCTTGTTTCCTGTGTCTAGCATTCCATGTAGCAGCGGTGACCACACTAATCAATCAAAAACAAGGACACACACAGCGTCCATTGCAATGGCCTTTGTCAGGAATAGCATACCAACAGTGAAATCTATGCCCCTCGCGTGAGACACAGCGGCTGCTCCCTAACCATCGGGGACATACCCAAGCCAGTATTTCGTCAAGAGTTCAGGCCTGGATATGTAAGCCCAGACTTCAGAGCTACCACAACTGATTAAGGATGAGGGCCAGCACACTAAATCTCATGGGTGTTCTGGTCTCCCTGCCATGTTAAACCAAGGTAAGGTAAAGCCTAACTCAGTCATGCTGGTGCAAGCATCTCATCCCCCCATCCTCAGGAGGTTGAGGCAGGCGAATTGAAGACTCAAGGATCAGTCTGTGCTTCATATAACACTCTTGGAAGGGTGGGGAGAGACCCTAGCCAAGTAAAAAAGACGACTTCTTAAAATACTCGGTGGATGGGAATAAAAGAAACTTTAGGTTTTAAGTGACATTAATTCAGCATCATTCCTTCTTCCCCACTAGTTTCCAGACACCCTCGTGTCAGGACTGAGGTGGATGGAGGAAGGGAGGCAGTACCGTGCACCGGCCGCAAGTATGTAGTCGGCACAAAGTAAGGAGGGTTACTCAGGGTGTGGGTTCCAGAGGGCGATTTATTGTGGGGCCTGGCTTTACTTTTCTATTACTGTAGAACAAAGTAGCCCAGTTTAGCCCCCTAAGAGGACAATAGCACCCCTAGTTTCCATGGGCCGCGGGTCTAGCCAGAGCCTAATTGGAGTCTCTGCTCAGGGTCTCACTAGGTGCCTGTGGTCTGAATCCGTCTTGGGAGTCTGGGGTTCTCTTCCAGGCTCATGTGATAGTTGGGGGAATTCAGTTCCTTCCATATAAGTCATTAAGTCCCTGATTTCCTTCATTCATTCTTCAGTCATTGTTCAGTTAGCTCCTTTTTTTTCTTTCCTGAGACAGAGTGTCATATAGCCTAGGCTGGTCTCAAACTCTACATAGCCAAGGGTAATACTGAACATCGCATCTGATTCTCTGCCCTCTGACCTCCAGCCTCCAGCTCCCAATCCGAGGAGAGCAGGTGAGCAGCAACGCTCCTAGCTTCTGTGATGTTTTGTTTGCCCTTTCCTCTTGTTTTGGTTACTGAGACAGGATCTCACCCTGAGTCTCGGGCTGACTTCTATTTCATGCTCCTCCTAATTCAGCCTCCCTGGCGCTGCCTTACCTGGTTAGATCCTTGCTTTGTTCTTAGCACCTTCACTTGCCTTGTCCTTGCCCTGTGGCCTCTCTACAGGTCCCCCTCACAGCCTGGTAGCTGACTTCCTCAAGACCACCAGGAAATTCTTTCTGACTTCAGGAAGAGTCCCACCACCTCACCTGATTAGCTGAGACCCAGATAATCTCTTTTGATTAACCCCAAATCATGTGAGTAGGGGCCTCCATTATACTGGGAAAGCTCCCTTGGCACTATCCAGAGTGAGATGTGCTACCAAACCATACTCAAGGGAAAGAGATTAAACGTGATGTGCACCAGAGGCAGGAATCTCGGGAGTCACCTGAGAGTCCTGCCCCCTAGGGCCAGGGAGGGAAGGCCAGGCGTCAGGGGAAGTCACATCTTCACTGTGCATCATAGAATACATTTTTAAAAAAAGGTATTTGAAGTTTATTTTTATTTCCTGTGTAAGAGAATTAGCCTGCATGTATGGATCTATATGTGCCACAGGTGTACCTGGTGCCCTGTGAAGCCAGAGGGCATTAGAACTGGCACTGGAGTTACAGAAAGTCATGATCCATCATGAGGGTGCTGGGCAGCTAACCAGACTGCCTTGCTAGAGTTGCCAGGGTTCCTAACCCACAGAGCCATCTCTCCAACACCGAAGAATGAATTTAAGTTCTCCAGGTTGACAGAGTCGAGGTCGTGGGGGTGGGGGTGGGGCGATTAGCCAGAGTTTTTCTTGATTAAAGGGGATAAAGGAACAGAATGTAGATAGGATAAATGATGTAGTTAGCAGCAATGGGGTTGTGAGGGGCACTCCATTGAGTGCCTCTCTTTCCCTGCTTTCTCAGTTAGTTCTTGGTCTCCGCTCACGTGACCACATGAGGTGGGCTGAAAGACTAAAGCTGTCCAACAACAGAAGCTCTACCTCGAAGCTTCCTACACTCCCTTTGTTTATCCTGTCTACAGCCCAGCTCCTGCAGAGAAGTGCCTTCCTTCGAGGTCTCTCTGCAGGTCTGCCATGCTCTGGCACCAGGCAGGTTCATCACGGCTCTGTTGGTCTATGGAGAAACATACTCATAGAGTATCCATACTCACATCTCACCCTGCCGTACAAAGGGGAGCAGAGCTTTGCCTACTGAGTCAGTTTGGGGGATGCAGGGAGAAGCTGGAGCAGGGCAGATCAGCACCAGAAGAAAGAGATAAAATAAAGAACTAGAAGGGAGTGGGGGAGGCAGTTAGGGGGTCTCAGGTGGCTATAAGGTCTGGACAAGAGCAGAAAGGGGGTGCCAAAATGAGGAGATTTTTGGGGAGGCTGGTCAGAGCTCTTTCCTCCCACCTCCCCTTTGTTCTCCCCCCTCCCTCTCTTCCTCTCACTTTCGCTCCCTGTTTTCCCTCCTCACCTCTGATCTGTCTTTTGACACAGGGTCTAATTCTACATCCCAGGCCAGAGTGGCCTGGAAGTCACTATGTAGCTTAATCAGGTCGTATTTATTGCTAAATGGGAGCCGATGACTCAGTGTATAGGCACCTGCCACCAAGTCCGATGATCTGAGTTTCCTTCTCAGATCCCATATGGTGAAAGAGAACCAACTCCCATCGTTGTCCTCTGACCCACACATACACACACACACACACACACACACACACACACACACACACACACACACACACACACACACAATTGTAAGCAAACACTTGGAGGAGACTCTTATAAAAAGTTGTGTAAGCGAAGTGGAGTGGTGCACATCTGCAATCCCAGCAGTGCAAAAGTCAGAGGCAGGAGGATCACAGATATCAGTTGATGTTATATAGTAAGTCTGCCACCTTGAAAAATTTAAAAAAAAAAAGAAAAAAGACAACGGGATGTGATGGTGACACATCTTTAATCCCAGCCCTCGGGAAGCCAAGGCAGGCATAGCTCTGAGTTCCAGCCCATTTTGGTCTACATAGTAAGTTTATACAGAGTGAGACCATGCCTAAAATGAATAGTATATATTATTGATCGTGTGTGTGTGTGTTGCTTTGATTCTGAAAGCTGATACTACTCTGTTCCTGGGCTTCACAAAAATTTACCCAGAATTTATTATGGCTTTAGCCACAGCCCAGGAAATCATGTACAATAGTTAAATAGAAAGTCGCCCTCCCCCCATGAGTGTGTAATAGCAGACTTTGAGTGTCTATAGACCAGCACGGTAGAGCATGCTTGCTTTGTACAAAGCCTGGGTTTCAACCCCTAGCAGTCAAGCCAGAGCAAAAGGACAACAAATAAACAACCACCAACTCACCCTGTCTAGCCTGTACCATTTTTCTGGTCTCTGGGGTCAGCCATGTTACCCTGGAGGTGGTACCTGGTTGGTATTCACTGATGCAGTAACAAACTATATCTCTATCTTTATCTCTGTCTCTGCCTTTGTCTCCTTCTGTCTCTGTCTCTCGGTGTCTCTCTGCCTCTCTCTCTTTCTCTATTTGTCTGTCTGTCTGTCTGTCTATGCACCAAAGGTTCTGTCCTGCCTCCTCTCAGACAGCAAAAATCACACCACTGCTCTTCTGCTCTAGCTGGATATTTCTGCCCATCACGCCCTCGAGCTGAGTTTATGGCTTCCAGACAAGGTCAAAGCCCCAAAGCCCACAGAACAGCCAAGCTTCCTTTCCCGGTCTTGTTTCTCTCTCCCCTTGACTTCTTGGCAGTCTCTTAACCTCTAGACTCCATGTATTGGGTTCAGCCGAAAGCAAAACAAAACACAGTAAGACTTTGCATTTGCTTATCTGTTTGCAGAATGCGGTTTCAAAGGGGCCAGCCTTCCCCCTCCGTGGCTCAGAGAGAAGTGTGTGGGTCCGTGAAAAGAAACTGCAAGGTAAACTTGAGACTGGTATGGGAACCGACGTCCTTCCAAATAGCCCGAAACGTCTTCTGCACAGTCCCACACAGCCAAGCTCCTTGCCACTAGCTCCCAGGCCCGTCTTTTGACACGCTGTCCTCAGAGCAGGTCGCTACATGGCATACATTCTCACCAATGAACACCCCCACGCACACACAGACACACACGGCTCCGTCTGGTGACAGATTGGGGTCTGAAAAATCTGGCAGCCCGCGCGGCTAATGGCAGAGTGTTGAGTCTGTTCTGTCTCCCTGGAGTCCCTCTGCACACGCAGGTGCACGTCAGCGCCTGCTCTAATTTTATCCCTGGCTGATGGAGGAGACTAACTGAGCAGCAGGGAAGATGCTATTTTGGGTCTCTCTGCAGCTCTGGGTTATATAAAGCCTATTGCCGTGACCTGCATCGCTCCGAGGCTGAGTCTCACTCTTGCGCATGCTGTCATAATATGTCATCAGCTCAGACACACACACACACACACACACACACACACACACACACATACACGAACGCGCACACACACTCACACAGCTCTTGGGGGACGAGAAGAGAGGTGTGTGCTGAGGAGGAGGAGGAGGAGTGTGTGAGTGTGTGTGTGTGTGTGTGTGTGTGTGTGTGTGTGTGTGTGTGTTCCCAGCTCGACTGCACTATCCGGTGAGGGCTTTGTAAGGGAAGGAGGCTTTTTCTGGAAGGAAATGCAAAGCCCTTTCTGATGAAGAAACGTGAGGGTCCTGCTTCGAGCTTTAGGACAGAGTGTTTTGTGAGCTGATGTTTGTAGGTCTGCTGTTGGCATGGTGATAAGAATAATTTCTATTCTGGTAACTCTTTTCATTTTAAAGGAACCTAAGGGGTTCGTGAATTATACACAAATGGCTCTGCTTTGGAATGACAGGATTTTTTTTTTTTTATCTGACATTAACAGCTGCTGCTGCATGAACAAGCGTGATGGTCTGTTTTAGAGATGGGCCGTGACAGAAAATTGCCTTGCCCACACCAATGGGGATAATCTCACCTGGAAAGTTTTTCCTTATAGGTCAAAACGTCCCTTAAGCTGCTGGGAATACGCCCACCTTCTTAAAGATTCCCGCTCGCTTGACTCAGTCGTGTTCTATAGATGAACTGTCTTTGGACTTTCTCTGAGATTGAATCTTTTATTTTTAGATATATACGTTTTGACAGATGAACATACAACAGACTCTTACCAGAACACCCTTGAAAGTACTAGGATTCTCAAACTGTGTGTCGTTCACACAAAACTAGAGTGACAGGGCTCGAGGAGCTTCTCCCCATCTGTCCTGTTCCCCATTTCTAGCAGGGCGAAGAGGCAACCGTTTTCAGTAAGCCACATGTTTCCCCGTACATAATCTCCATGGATATGTTCTGAGTGGCATGACAGAACCCATAAGGTATTGCCCAGGGGCATGCAGACTTGGCAGGTTCAAATGTTGGCTGCGGGAGCTGCCAGAATGGGAGGCCCAGGGCCAGGGCTCCTGCTGTTGATTTGGTTCCCGTCATTGGCAGCGGCTGTGGCCATGGAGTTCCCATAAGTCATAACTTGACGGATGCACTCTTTCTCAGCTGCCCTTTGAAAGGAGTTGGTCCTCCTCTCCCACTGGCCAAAGCGCTTCTAAGGGATTTTTGGAAAGAAAAAACCTGAAGCTTCCACAAAGACAGCCAGGAGAAGCTGGCAATTAGCTACAAAAGGCAGAGAGGAGACGGCCCCGGAGAGAGTTCTAGTGCAGGGAGCCCCTAAGAGAAGGAGGAAAGGGAAGTGAACCAGAATCAAAGACGGGTCACAGAGGCCGGATGGGGAAATGAAGCCAGGAATGGGGAAGGTGCAGATGAATCATTGTGTGGCTTATTAATAATGGTCACTTGTGCCCTCCTTTCCCCTGTCTTCCAGGCTGGGAGGTAGCATCTCACCTTGGTGGACTATTTAATGCCTTTGATCTACCCCTGCCCATTAGTCAAGCTCAGTAGCTCCCTGTGTCTGTGTGTATGTTTTTCTCTGTGTGTCTTCTTCTTTGTCTCTGTCTGCTTCTGTGTCTGTCTGTCTCTGTGTCTGTCTGCCTCTGTGTCTCTGTGCCTCTCTCTCTCTCTCTCTCTCATTATATAACCCAGACTATCCTCGAACTTAAGACACTCCTGCCTCAGCTTCTCATTACTCCAGGCCTGAGTACACTGACATCAGACATGGAGCTCTGAGGCCTGCAGCTTAAGTCTCTGACTTCTTTTTTGAGACAGTGTCTCACTCTATATCTTTGGCTAGCCCGGGGCTTGCTATATAGACCAAGTTGGCTCCAAACTCACAGAGCTCTGCCTGCCTCTGCCTCCTGGGTGCTGAGATTAAAGTGTGCACACCCTCATACTTGGCTCTGGCTTAATTTTTATAGCCACCCCTCTCTATGCCACTCCTTACCACCTTACGCTGAGTGTTCTCAACTCTCTCGTCTTCTCTGTGTGTGTATGGACTGTTCTGTCTGTCTGAAATGCCTTCCTATTACTGGTGTCAGTGGTATTTGTGTGTGTTGTGCAATGTAGCCAAGGCTAGCTTCAAACGTCATCCTCTGCTCAGCATCCCAGATAATAGAATTAAGGTGTGAACTATCATGTTTTTCTTCTTTTCCTGGAAAATTCCCAATTTTTCCTTCTGATGCTGACTCAAATGCGTTGTTTTAACTCCCCCTGCCCTGGATTAGGAGCTCTCCTCTGGCATGCTTGTCCCCCTTTTGCCTGAGTGCTTCACTGCTCTGCAGCCCACCTGGGCCATGGGCATCTGGAGGCGTCCTCGCTTAGCCTACCGCACAGGCTGCCCAGCAAGCATCTGTTGATTGAGTGACTGCACCGGGCAGAAGCCACATTTCAGCACGAAGGCTTCCTCTGTGTCCCAGAGGCTAGGGACTGAACTTTCAGGCAGTGTCAGTGTACATGAAGAGAGAAGGCCAAGCCCTGGGTAATCTGATAGAGACTATAATACGTCCTGAGTTATCTGCCCCCAAAACCTAACCGGAGGAACAAAAGCAGAGCTGGCCGATTGCTGTGTCACACAGGTGCGGTGCTGAGCAAGACGGCCTGTGTAACTAATCTGCCTTTTCTGTGCCCCCTCCCAACCAATTCATGGAGTAGAGTGAACAACTTGCACGGGATCTCACTGTCCTTCCCAGAGAGCGCCAGGACCCCATCATGCCATGGTAGTCCAACCCCACCAACGATCTACCTAGCCAGCTGTGACTCTACCATGAGCATCAGAACGTACAGCCAGTGGGACCTGGTGGTGCATGTCTGTGATCCCCGGGATTCAGGAAGCTGAAAGAGGACAATTGCAAGCTCAAGGCCTACCTGAGTGGCTTAGCAGGACTGTCCCAAAATAAAAAGTCAAGGGAGGGAGCACCAGGGATGAAACTCAGTGGTAGAACTTGCTTAGCATGAGTGAGGTTGGGTTGAAGTCCCACTACGTGGGTAGGTGACGGTGGTAAGAACGTCATAGCTCCATCACTGGGCTGGCTGCCATCTCTGCCCAGGTCACACCCTAATGATGCTGGCCTCAGGGACTGAGGCACAGGAGAAAGTGTGGAGCACCCAATGTTTGACCCAGTTACACCAAACCACGGGTCATGGACATCATCAATTCTAGGGACACCTGAGATGTATGCATCTAAGAAAGCCAAGATAAGACCAGAGGAAACACCCAACTCCAAACCAGGTTTAAATGCATTATTTAATTTAGATTACTTAATTTAACTTCCGATACAGCCTTGGGAAGAATTTTGTGATGGCATATCATCAATGTGTGTGTGTACGTACACATAAATATTACCCTAAAACCTTTGCTCTCACACTCAGAGACACCTTGTGATAGGACCACAGCGACAGTATCCTAGGAGTAAACCGGCTACGGGAAGGTGGGCCTATAATTGGCATCTGGGGGAAATTTTCAAAATGTTAAACAGTTCCTTTTGAGGCTTATGAATCTCGACAGCTATCCTGCTTTGACAGAGAGGAGAAAAGAGCAGCGGTATGATTGGGAGCCTGCAGGAGAGAGGACGGAAGAGGGCTGATACCCTAGCCAACGGCTTTACAACAGCTGCAGGGGCTGGAATAGCTCACCTTAGATGAGATGACGCTGGGCCACTTAGGGGAAAGAGAGAAAGATCCTAAGACGGACGATGACCACAAGGCAGAGAAGGGACTCGGGACACAGAAAGGCTGGGTTATTAAAGGATTATGTGTTTTAGGCCGAGTTACCATCACCCAGAAAGGCATGCGCTTTAACTGCCAAGAAGCTAATCATGAATTGGAACACCATCCAGGGAGGAGAGCAAGTTAAAACAATAAATCCTGTGCTCAACCTGTGTGCTATTTCAAAATCAGCAGTTCGCTGGCTTTGCGGGGAACAGTGCGCAAAAAGCAGTGTAGGATTCTGTGCTGTCATTTAAAGATTTTCTTTTTAATTTGTGTGTTTATTTTGGTTGGGGGAGAGTCTTAAGTAGTTGTTTTTGAATTTACTATGTATCCAACACTGGCCTTGACCTCCTGATTATCCGACCTCAGACTCCCGAGTTCTGGGATTTTAAAGGTATGAGCCTCCATAGACCAGTCTGATTTTGATTCTTTTTTTTTTTTTTTAAAAGACAACAGTTTACTATGTAGCCTCAGCTGGCTTAAAATTTGCTATGTAAACCAGGCTAGCTCAAACTCACGGAATCCGAGTGCCTCTACTTCTGAAGTGCCGGGATTAAAGGTGTGAGCTACCTTACTATCTGATCCTTTTTTTTTTGTAATGAATACAAATGCTTTATTTAACAGTTGTAGGTGATTCCGTGGGCTAAGGAGTGGATATCCAGGACCCAGCAGCAAGGTCAGCACAGCCTCTAAGCTTCTCTTTCTGACTCCAACAGGGTGAGCCCATCACCCTCTCCAACAGGGCCTTTGACGTTTCGGATGATAGAGTGGCTGGTGTCATCCATAAATTCCACTCACACCTGCGTGCACTGTCCCTGCAAACCGGTCCTGCCCAGCACTTTGGTTACCCTAGCCAGCTTGGTGGGCGGCACGCGACTTGTGTCCATGATGGCAGCGATCTGGCGGAGACCTGATCCTTTTTTAAAAGATCAAATAACTGGGCTCCTTGTGGTTAGGATCCTTGTTGGCATTCTACCTGTCCTTCTGAATGTTTTAATGCCGATCACCTCACACAAGCCTCACGGCTTTACTACATAGCCTTCTAGTAAGTAACTATCCCCCTTTCACCGCCGGCCAAATGTACCCGCTGAGAAGTTCAGTACATGCCTAATGCCACAGAGTTAGTGAATGGCAGAGCTAGGATTTGGACAAAGGCAGTCCGGCTCCAGATCCCAAATCAGTAACCATCACTCTGTACTGCCCTCGAAGTAGCCCATAAACATAAAAACAAAATAGAACAACAAAAGAAACCCTGACTATTGGTGGTATGCAGGGTGTGGGTTCAGGCCCTGTACGGCAGATGAGAGCGGCTGTGTGGAAATCCTGTGTATGAACGTCAGCATGACATCATTGGGGATGAACGCCTATGAATCCAGGTCAGCTGTGTCACCCGAAAGACTTCACAGCCTCTCCATACAGCACTGGGATGAGTCTCGCTTCTGGAGGCCCTGCCCTTGAACATTCAACAAGCATTCCCTTTATGTGTTCACTCAGTAAATGTGCCTTGAGCACTTAGTCTGAGTCAGGCAAGCTGTACTAGGCCCAGAAATGAAAATGGACCTGACACATAGTCCCTCCTGTATAGATCAGGAGAGGTGAGGGTAGGTACCCTCAACCAACGACGAGTGGGCTTAAAGTTTAGCAATACCCTGAGGCTGATGTCACCCACTGTCTCTCCATCCTCTGAGGATGCTACTATTTTCTACATGTCTTACGATGGCTTGGTGGCTAACTTACTGGGCTGTCATCCCGGCAAGCCACCTGTGTCTGCAGTGTTCAGACACCAGCTTGAGGTTTGTTTTCGGTTTTGTTTTTCCTCAGTGACCGGGGTTGAAGAGGAGGTAGGAGACCTTGACAGAGACTCACATAGTCCAGACCAACCTCCAACTTGCTATGTAGCTAAGGCTAGCATTTAACCCTTAGTCTTCCCCGGTTTCTGCCTCCTTGAGACATGTACCACTTTGCCATTCAAGAGCTTGACTGTCTCATCTAGAAAGTGGTATGGGGTGATGACAAAGACGATGGTCAGATGAGAGATAACTGTGAACAGAATGTGTAACACCAGCCCACAGTGGTTTAGTTAAATATGCGTAAACCAGCATCTTCAGCTAAACATCTAACCATCTGCTGGAACCCAGTGACTCGGAAGGAACCTGGGCTCTGAAGTCAGGCGACTTTATTTCTGTTAGAGTTGCCACTTGACCCTTTCTACGCTGTGTGTTCTTTCTGTGTGGATTACAAATAGTCAATGCAAGTCACAGCAAAGCCCAAACGAGAAACTACAGGTCCTTAGAATGGTGCTAAAACACAGTAGGTAAGTGTAAGTGCCAAGTTTTTATTTTTGCAGAAGTGGTAATCTTTAAAACGATATTATTAGTAACCATAGTTACTTTATTACCTCTAGAGAGTGGCTTGAAGGGCGAAAGAGGGGAGACTTTACCATTTGTGTGTGTGTGATTTGATTTTTTTATTATTGCAATTAAAGTAGGAATGAATTTTATAATTAAAAAAGAAAGGAAAAAGAATGTAGAGGTCTTTTTGCTCTCCGGGGGCCCTGGTTGAAATTAAATGGGTTGTCTGAGAGGTACATAGGTGTGTCCTGTCTACCTGCCCCACCTACATTTGCTTCACAGGGGACTTCAGGTAGGAGACTTACAAAGGGGCAGCCTAGTTTCTCTAAGAAGTCCCTCATAGAACTGAATAGTCCAGGACAGGCTACATTGAGGAGATCCAGGGCCTGTCCTTGTCTCTCAGCAAGTCTCCCAGGCAAGTAACTCTCAGCCTCCTCCTGTTCGGTGACAGATGGCAGCTTTAGGGTCCCATGCTCCAGGTTCTATGCTAGTGCAAGAAACGCACCACCTCCTCTATTCTAGGCCAGTGTAAGAACTGCACCACCTCCTCTCTCCACACAAGGTCTCAATAGGTATCAATGACTCACTAGGGTCATGTGCCCATATCTGAACCAATCACTATGGTTGGAAGATTGAGCAAGGCTCTGATTGGTCATACCTTGGTTGTACATCTACTGGGGAGTTGATCCATCGAGTCACCTCGATGTAATGTAGAGACCAAGAAGACTAAGAAGAAAATGAGTGGTTTCCTGAAAGAGAACAGGAGTCCAGTTGCAGAAGAAGCAGGAATGAGTGTTGGGTGGCAAAGCAAGAGGTCTGATACAGCCAAACATGGTGGCAAATGCACACAATCCCAGCACCCGGGAGGATGGAGAGTTCAAGGTCAGCCCGGGCTACATGGCAAAATTGTTATCAACATAGCCAAATGAGTCTCCAGAGAGATGGCTCAGTGGCTAAGAGCATTTGTTATTCTTGCAGAAGACCCAGGTTCGATTCCCATCACCCACATCACATGGAGATTCACAATGATCTGTAACTCTACTTCTAGGAGATTCAAAACTGTCTTCTGACAACTATAGACACCAAGCACACATGTGGGATGTGTGTGTTCGTGTGCGTGTGTGTTTGTGTGTGTTTGTGTGTTTGTGTGTGTATGTGTGTGTGTGTGTACACGTAGGCTAACCACTATACACATAAAATAAGATAAAAGAATCTAAAAGAAAAAGTAAAGAACCAAACAAAGGCCAACATTAGGGCTCACGGTCTTCAAGCCTGGCATCCTGAGTTTACATAGTGTAAGGACTCACATAGTGTAAGGAGAGAACCAATCATTGCAAGCTGTCCTCTGATCTTCACATGTACAACATGCACACATGCACACGTACACACGCACACGCACACGATAGATAGATAGACAGACAGACAGATAAAATCTAAACAACAACAAAGAAAATGCCATCGTTTTCGTTATGCTCAGGCAGGGAAAACATGTTCATAGTTGTCTTTAAGGTAGAGGACTAATGACTTGGAATCAGAGGAACCATAGAGAAAAGGATAACTCGAAACAAAGCATAGAGTATACAGACTCAGGCGTCAAGGGCTTCAACCTCCATCCTGGTGGATGGAAGCTTTCTGTCTGCCTGATATCGCAAACACCCGACTCCAGGCAGATCGCATAAAGGAATAGAGTAGATTCCTGTATTAGCCTCCCCTCCAACACCACATGGCTGCCAGGCAGCTGTTTTTCCCTCACAAAGGCCCGTGTGTGCATCCAGACTCCAAGCCTTTGCATGCACATGCATGCAATCTCTGTTTTTAAACGCCGGGTAATTTAAAAACACACTACAGGAGCCAAAACAAACACATCGATGGGTCAGAATGTGTGTGTACCCTCTTCCCTCCAGTAAGTGACATCTGAAAGAACCCTGTTGACATAGAGCAGATGAAAAGCCCTTCTCCTTTTATAGAGTATCGAATCTGTGCTCCAGTCCACAATTGCCCAGTGTTAGCCCTCCTGCCAAAGGTCAGCCCTTTCATCTCAACTATCTAACTCAAATCTGAAAAACACCAAGTGGGCCATGAAAGGCGAGGAACATTACTGTGAGAACTGTACTTTCATTTCCTGGCGGGGGTGTGGCTACATTCACAACTTCGGTGCGACTCTAACCGTTGGAGGGTTTTTACATTCAATTTCCTGTTTCCTTTTCTTAATAAAGAAAGGAAAAGTGGGGGCCCCTGCCACAACTGTTCTTAGGGTTCCAAAGGGAGACACCATGGGGGTTCCGAGTTGGCCACAAGCAAATATAAAACAAAACCTAAAACCCAGCAAATAGCAGTCCATTGAAGGTGGGGGCGGGGGTAGGGGGAGAAGAGGGGGAGGTAGGGGGAGGTTGTTGTTTTCATCCTCTCAGGCAGCAATTTTCCATTCTACAACCATCAGACGTGTGACCATCTCTCCCTCTCTGTTTCTGAGATGCTGGAACCATTTCCCACAAAGGTCTAGAACGTACTGATGGGGACGGTAGCTATCCCATTTCCGGGACTGTCTAGAGTTCTAGCCTAACCCTTCTAAGAAGACTTCTGCTCACAAGGGAACACAGGCATGGAGGTGCTGGGATAATTTGCCCAACTGTCCTTCTTAGCTTTAACTGTCAACTGGACACAGCCTAGAGTCATCAGACAGGAGAGCCTCAGTCGAAGAATTGGCTAAATCAGATTGGCTTCTGGGGCTGTCTCGGGGGTGGGGATGGGGTCTCGCTTGTTTGTTAATTGATTTCCAGAGGGTCCAGCTCACTGTGAGGAACGCCACTTCCCGTACATGTGTTCCTGGGCTGTAAAATGAAGCTACGTGGGTATGATTCAATGGGCAGTCACATTTCTCTTTGCTTCTTGCCTCCGGGTTCCTGACTGCGGTTCCCTCAGTGATGGGCTAGAAGTGTTCAATGAATTTTCCTAAACAAGCTGCTTGCTGTCAGACTATGTTATCACAGCAATAAGAGAGACTGGAGCACAGACCTCTCAGGTAACAGGTAGCGCACATCATTCTTCCATCCCTTGGATTGGTCACCTATTGGTTGAGAAGGCATTATCAAAAGGGTTCCACGATAGGGTACCTGTGTTAAGAATGAATCCTGCTGGCTGAAAACGGCCCGTGTGGAGTCCATGTTTGGCATATATCTCAAGAGTTTATTTATTTATTTAATTTCATTCATTCATTTATTTAAGTTTTTTTCACAAATTTATGTATTTACTTCTGTCATGTGCAAGTGTATGCGTCTGAGTATTCGCGTGTGCACGGAACACATGGCATGACATTGGCGGCTGAGAGAGAGCATCTGATCCCTGGAGCTAGAATTACAGCTAGTTGTAAACTGCTCTAGACGAGTTCTGGAAAGTGAACTCGAGTCCTCAGTAAGAGCAGCAAACCCTAACCCCCACTTTAACTCTAACATTAGGCTTATATAGCCCTAATCCCTAACCCTAACTCTACACCTAACTCTAGCCCTAGTCCTAACCCTAACTCTAGTCCTAACCCCTCACCCTAACTCTAACCCTAACTCTAGACCTAACTCTAACCCTAAAGCAAATGCTCTTGATTGCTGAGCCATCTGTCCTGCCCTAATCAGACTCTTAATTAGCACCTACTGTGCGCATGATTCTAGGCTGAGGCTAGAGGGACACAAAGAGGAACGCAGAGGTCCCTTGACTGCTAGGGCTTGTTGCTTAGTTAGAAGGCAGTCTATACAGTAGAGCCCACAGTACAAGACGATGCCCAATACGGACCAAGGTCAGTGGTCCAGACAAAATTCAGAGTGGTTTTTGCCAGGCACGGTGCCACAAGACTATAGTCCCAGAACTCTGGAGGTAGAGCAAAAAGAGTCAGGAATTCAAGGCCATAGTTAGTTATATGGTAAGTTTGAGATCAGCCTGGGGGCACTTGAGACCTTGCCTCAAAAAAATAACCTCTTTTTTTCAGAAGGGTGATGGACTGACTATTCTATGCTGGAATGGTTGGAGCAGCAAAACAGTGAAATTTGTGTGTGTGTGTGTGTACACTTGTACTCACACCTGAGTGTGTGCAAGGGATAGGCAAATTGCAAATAATATCCGAGGTAGGTATCCAGCAGGAAAGGGGCAAATCGTAGCACACAGAGGGTATAGAAAGAGGAAAGTATATGGTATATATGGTACCTCGTAATTTGGCAAAAGAGCCCTTGGTTGTAGCAGTCACATGAGATGCCAGGCTCTGCACCTTCCTACCCACGTGACCCTAGATCACGTATTCCACTTGTACTTCTCAACCTGTGAAGCGAGCAGAATCCACCAACTGATACAGAGCTGTGCCCGTCCCCATTGGTCTGCTTGTGGGGGTATCCCTGCAGGTGGCTGTTCCACTAGAACAGCGGAGAGATGTATATGACCACAGTGAAACCATAACGTAAGAGCCCAGAGGACTGGAAACTGTAGCCGTGAACTGAAAGCAACATGTGTGAACCCCAGAATCGGATAACACAAGCAAACCACAAACATGCCGCTTAGTTGTTTGAAGTTCTCCGACAGGGCAGGACCCGCTGTAAATTACTTCATGCAATGGAGTCAAACCGCTTTTTTTTTCTTCTTCTTTTCCTCATCTGACTTCACAGGAAATCCACTCCTCTGTTCAGATTTGAGATAAAACAGCCTTTCACCTTGACCCTCCTTTGTGGCAGGAACTCAGCCCGTGATGTTGATCACTTTCTATCCCAGACTAGCTCATCATCAACTTATATTTAGTACGCATGTGGGTTTGAACTGCCCTTATGTTACAAGGGAGGGCAGTTAAATCTATGAAGATGGGCTCAGCCATCAGGCTGAGATGATGGGCTAAGAAAAGGAGGTGAGGGTGCTTAGCGCGAAGCCAGCCAAAGCATGTGGATTTTTTAAAAAGGTTGTTTATCTTCTGCCTGTAATCCCCTACCACGCTGTTGCCCAATAATTATTTTAGGTTTCATGACTTTCAACCTAACCTCTGTACCCAACGGAGAGAATCTATCCCAAGGTGTTGACATGATTTCTCAGCAGCTGTTATAAATGAACGGCTTTGGCCGCCTCCCCCCAATTGACATATTAAAATTATCAGGGAAACTGGCTTTGAGGAATTTCCCGAGCCCCCCCCACCACGCCTAGTCGGATGAGCCTACTGTCCAGTTGTCCAGTTCTAAGAGTGATTGTTGCTTGGTCTCCGTGGAAAGGAAAACTGAAGAGGTGAAGACGGGACACAGCACAGTGACTGTGAACACTAGTCCAGTAGGTGACAGCTCATCTTACCATAATCGAGAAAGAACCAAAGGTATGACAACCCACCACCAGTGTATTAGTACCCGATCTCTGTGGAGTCCTTGCGCCCCCACCTCTATATCTATTAACCCCCAAAAGAAGGCACTATGGTGTAATGGTTAGTGTTGTCAACTTGACAGAATCTAGAACCACTCTGAAGCAGGAATCTGTGGGAGATTAGCTTGATTGCGCTCATTAATGTAGGAGGACTCCTTTAGTTGTGGGTGAGATCCCTGCTTATGCTTGTGGTTCCGGACTGAACCAAAAGAGAGAAAACTAGCTGAATACCTACATTCATTGCCTGCTGCTTCCTGATTATAGGTGAAATGTCGGATTCCCTGCAACTGGACAGCCATTAGCTGTCCATGTGGGTGCTGGGAATTGAACCCAGGTCCTCTGGAAGAGTAGCTGGTGCTCTTAACCACTGAGCCATTCTGATTGGAGATGAAATGTAATTCATCAGCTGTCTTAAACTCCTGCCTTTCTAACGTCCCCTACTACTAAGACTATAACCTTGAGCTACGAGCCAAAATAGACCATTCTGTCCTTAAGTTGCTTTGCTTAAGTTGATTTTTTTTTTAAATCATAGTAACAGGAAAGAGATTAAGATATATAGACCTAATCTAATAAATGAGGTAACTAGGCACAAAGTAATGACAATTTGGAAAATTAACTGTTTATAAGTAATGTATTCATTGTCCTCTGCTTCTTTAAAGAACCTAATGGATGGTCTCACCCACAATGAAACTGAGTCTTCCTACATTAATCAACACAGTCAAGATAATCTCCCACACATTCCCACTTCAGAGTGGTGCCAGATTCTGTCAACTTGACAGCACTAACCATTATACCATAGTGCCTTCTTTTTGGTGTTAATGGATATAGAGGTGGGTACTCTATAGACATCAGGCACGAGTACTGAGGTAGTGGGATGTTACATCTCTGATTCTTTGAGCTAGGATTTGAACCCTAGGGGCTGAGGAACAGGGCAGAGGAGAAAGAAGTCTAAGATAAGAAACAGAAAGGAGAATGAGGCAGGAGGATTTCGGTGAGTTAAAAGCCAGCCTGGTCCACACAAGAAGTTTCAGTATAGCCAGAGATATATAGTAAGACTTGGTCATGATGGAGGACAGGGTAAGAATGGGTAATAAAGAAGTCTTGAAAGGTGCTTGTCCAGCAATAGAACAGAATTGAGGCCCAGATGGATGAGAAGTCCAGACAAATACCCAAAGATCGCCTGCTTATTATACCTGCTTTCTGTCTCCAACCTTTTCCATTTTGTTGGGTCAGTCAAGCTCCTGGCCATTCTGAGACTTACAGCAGACTGTGGGGTTACCGGAGCCACCCCTAACCCATGAACTTCTAAAGTGGCCACTCGGAGTCTGGGTGCCTGTCAGATGGTGTTCTGTAGGCATGGGTCCCAAGGATCCCCAGACAACTAGACTTTGAGGCCTTGAATCCTCAAGTCAGTATAGCCATGCTGACAGACTCTCCCTTGGTTCCACATCATCTTCCTGGATTCTGAGGGAAGTGGAGCATACTCCAGGAAGTCAAAGTGAGTTTGGACTTCGCCCTTACTTGTACTGACTCGGGAAGGTTCTATTCTCAAGTCTCTACTTCTTCCCCAGTCCGATGGGATTATAGGCTAACATACCTCATAGATTACTTGGGAGTTAAGTGTCTGAATCTACATCAGACACCTTAAGGACTCCACGGGCTTGGTTAAAGAAGGCGAGGTAATTACCCACCCTCCGTCATCTCTCTTTGAGGAGAAGATTCTAACTGTCTCAAGCCCACGACACAGATTATAGCATCCGGGTAGGGAGTGACCTCAGGAACAGAGCCTGTAACCCTGCCAGACGCTTTTGGAAAGGAAGTGGTTTCATCACCCAGGTGTCTGAGTTGAGGCTACTTTCTTCAGGGAAGGGCCCTTTGCTGTCTTGCCAGCTCAACATGCTGGGTTACACCAGGCACCACCAACCTGGCTCTGCCAGTCCCTAGTGTATCAAGGAACCCCTGGGAGTTACACACCTACCTCTTAGGCAAAATGTTCATTCATGACAGGCCTGAGTGTCATTGTGTTGGCTTGGTTCCTGTCTGTGACACAGGTGAGAAGCTCGCTTAAGCAGATGCCCTCCCGAAGGTCCTTCTGTTTACCTGGTAACCAGGACTGGCACCTTCAGTCAGGAAATGCTGGCATTTCAGTAAGGCTACTCCAGGGCTCACAGCGAAAAGGCTCTTTCCAAAATTGACCTAGGAGCCTGGGAAATGACTTGTGAGTATGATGGAGTGGGGAAATAATGGCTGGATTGGTGTAGCTACCCTAGCACAATATGGCCCTGATGTAACGCTGCCAGTAAGCTATGGATCCTGGACCAAACGCCCTCTGTCCAAGACTGCTGTGGTCACATAGAAGCATGTGGTAGTTGGCAATTTTCTTGACTTCTCTGTCTCCATTTTTCATCTCTATCACGTGATGATGATAACAGCATTCAGCTACTCACCTCTTTAGGTTGTTGTGGGATATAAGTGAATTTCTACAAACATGTTTAGAGTCCTGCCTGGTTGTTGGGAATAGTGGTCCATGTCTGGAATATTTGGGATACACTTAGATACACTTGGGAGCAAAGCAAGACTTCAACATTTTTGGCTACACAATGAGTCCGGGGCCAGCCTGGGCTAGAAACCCTGTCTTTAAAATCAAATATTCAGACAGCTAGCAACAGCAGCAAACAAAGGAACGGTTGCCTGGAATATGGTAATACAAGGACTAGCTGTTGTTTCCCCATAGGCCAGAGATTTCCATTCTCGACAGAGCCTCTCAGAAAGAAGGAGGGAAATCCACAGTCTAACCTTGAAGGTTTGCTCTCTTTGAATGCCATTACCTTGTCTGAAAAGAATATATGCAAACCCCACACTTCTTGGGGGGGGGACTACTGTTCCCCCAAACAGAACACAAACATCAGATGGTAGATTTTTGTTTTATTTGACTTTAATTAATTAATTAATTAATTAATTTTTCTATTTTGCTCTTTTGAGACATTGTCTCATGTAGCCCAGGCTGGTCTTGAACTTGTGGTAATCCTCCTGCCTCAGCCTCCTTCCTTCCCACTGTTCAATCACATGTGTCTCTATGTGGAATTTGTTGTTGTTGTTGTTTGTTTGTTTTTGGCTTTGGGCTTTTTGTTTACTTGGTTGGTTGGTTTTGGTTTTTTGTTATTTTTAGAAGCAAGGACTAGGGTGCCTCTGGGTAATAATATAGGCTAATCTAGCCCAGTTGGATTTGACCACCCATTCCCTAATCCCGGATCTCAGAGTGTCATGAATCTGGTAGGTCTGCCCTTTGGCCTGAATCTTAGTGATGTTAGTTAGTAATACAGGAATAGGTGAAATGGCAGCCACGCCTAGTTAACCCAGCAAAAGGAAATACTTCCCACCCCTTGCTTTTGCACATGAGGGCCCCCAGGAAAGGTATCCCCAACGCCAGTGCCTGGACCTGCTTTAATGCCTGGGTGTGGCTGCAGGAACCACCCAGTACAAACTGGAGTGAACCTGCTGCTCTCCCTCACCTCCCCCGCCCCCTCCACCCCGCTACCAAGTCAAACAGAACACTGGGAACACAAATAGAATCATCACAGTAAACCGGTTGTTGGAGCCAGACACCGGACAACCCACTCCCTGGCACCGCCACCTCCATCACAGGTCCAGACATGAGAAGGGCTCTGAGGGCTGAAGAAGGTGTGGCCCTTGGGCATTCCTGCCCAGCAAGAAACCCTGCAGCTTGTCTGTGCTTATTGCCAGCTACATGCCTTGTTCAAGGAGATGCTTGCCAAGACGGGGAGGGAGAAGGGTCTTCTCTTCCTCCAAGTCCTGGATCACTAGGAAATATCCTTCTCACCAGACCCACTTAACAAATACAGCTTGTCAAGAGAGAACACTTCAAGAACATTCGAATCCTTAAAGGCATCTGAGGTTGGGAGGCATCTGTGCTGGACGTGCTTCTCTGCAGGGTCAGGCACGGTGAGAAGAAGGAGGGGCCAGTCCTAAATGACAGCTTCAGATAAATGAGAGTACAGTGCTCCGGGTAGCTCTGAACTGGGGTAGTGCCCTCCCTAGCCCAGAGCAGGTCAGACTCCTCAAACCGCCCAAGCCTTTCTGCTGTGTGCTCTGGGGCATGTCTCTCTTTGCTTTCTTGGATCCTGAGCCAAGGAGGAAATGCAGGTTAGTCCCAAGAGGCAAGCATGGATCCTCCTTCTTACTTCCTGATGTCAGCACCTTTTCCAGATAGTCTAGCAAATCTCACAAACGATCTGCAAACGCCCACCCCACCCGCCACCCCCGTTTCATTTTAGTAAGTTTGGGTACGTGATTAGAACTTCCCAGTGGAGAGGAACACATACAGAATGAATGATCTGGGAGGAAGCGCCTTCTTCTACTGCATGGTGAGGGTGGGGGATGGGCAAAAGATCCAAAAATGAACATCTAGCCAGGAAGCCTGATTCTTTGCAAATATTGCATCCTTGGTATGCTGTTTAACTACCGGAACCTCAGTTTCTTTCATTGTCAAAGAAAGGTCTCCTTCTCAGAGGTGTTAGAGGGATACAATGTGACAACAGGAGGATACACTGTCCTATCACATGGAAAATACTAGCTATATCTTCTCTCCTGACTCTTTGTCCTGGCCTTGCCAAGTCCTTGATCGGCATGAAGAATTAGAGGAGAGCTTTGGAGAGAGAATCATTCCGGAAACTGTTATTCTAACCTAGCCACGATTTTCTTGGGATAATAATGATTGCAAGGTGGGATTTCTGTTGCCTACAGGGGAATCTCATCTGCTGCTCCTCCCATGGAACAAAACACAAAGCCTAGAAGTGACTCAATCTCATCTACCTACAAGCCAGGCTTTTCCACAGACCTGAACTTGCAGTTCTTTCTTGCCTCTGCCTTGTGTTCTAGGTGCTCAGGGAGGTCTAGCCTGATGCCTGTTTGGATAACAGGGAGGTCTAGCCTGATTCCTGGTTGGATAACAGGGAGGTCTAACCTGATTCCTGGTTGGATAAAGTAGAAATGGCCGCCACATCCCTGAGAACGTCAGAGTGGGCAGTTGCTGCCTTACCTAGACTCCTATAAGGAACAGCTCTCACCTGGCTGTACCTTAATATTACCTGGGGGTGTAAGTGCAAGGGTAGGTTTGT
The DNA here is from genome assembly GCF_011064425.1 of Rattus rattus. Taxonomy (NCBI): domain Eukaryota; kingdom Metazoa; phylum Chordata; class Mammalia; order Rodentia; family Muridae; genus Rattus; species Rattus rattus. The sequence continues at coordinate 99,555,501 of NC_046160.1, forward strand.
CCCATTTACTATACTTGTCCTTTGTTTGGAACGGGACAAGGCTTCCAAATGCCGCCTTGGCAAATTAAAACAGAGCCCTATTTTTTTTTCTTTTTTATATTATTCTTGGAGACGGGTATATAGGACAAGAGTTTAAAGAGTGTTGGTTGATGCGTAGAGACCTGGAGAGAGGCAATAGAGTAGGAAGGGAAGGGGAGGAGAGCTGTTTAGAGAAGGGTGCCAAGGAAGTGAGAAATAGGCGGGTCGAGGCTAGAGCAAGAAGCTGGGAGGAAGCACCATCCACTGCATGGTGAAGATGGGGGATGGGCTCCCTTTGTGGATAGGTGCTAAATGTCTATTGGACGCCCAGTGAAGGGCTATTGTGGAGTAACAGGAAACCCCGAGGCGCTGATTGGCCAAAGACGGAAAAGGCGATGGGATGTGTGTTGGAGGAGGAAGGGAAGAATACCCAGGCCATTTCCAAACGCCATTTCTTTGCACGAACTCCTTCTTTATATCTTCAGTCTCTAAAGCACACTCTACTATACTCACCCATCTGCTTGCATTTTGGATGTTGTTTTGAGCTTGAGTCTTGCTGTATTGCCAGGGATCGTTGGGGCTGGAAACGCGCCTGCTCCATTTACATGCTGGGATTACAGCAGCGCACCCCATGCCCTACCACGATTGTTTTGAATTCCAGTGAGTAATCTCTCTTTTGACTCCCCACCCCCATAGGGCACAATTTAAATCTAGATTGTGACTATGTAAAATATTGAGTGCCTCAGCCACGGCTTATCACCCACAACTTGCATTCTGTTTAGGGGTTGCCTTAGGGTGGTTGGCTCAACCCTTCACTCTGTTTCTTTGCTTCTTCAATCTTTTCTGCAACTGTTTCCAGAGCTGGGCCAAGGAGGAAAAAAAGAGCAAGAGCACAAAAATTCCTCATGTTTGGCCGGCTTGTCTCAAGAATTAACACAGAATAAAGCTTCAGTTGTTTACCTAAAATTTTCAGGACTTTCTCAACTTTGCAAATCCCAGTTCTCAGGAACTTCTGAGTGTCCTTTCCCTTCAAGTAAGGTCATTTAGGCATCCCTTCCCCCAGATCTTCAACAAAAGTTCCACGGAATGTATGCCTCGAATTCTGCTATATGAAAGGCAAAATTTAAACTTTCCCTCTCCTGATTTTTCTTGACTCTGGGGTTGATTCCAACAGTGGGACTTCTCTAAGCTGGGTTTGATTTTAGCCTCCTGGGCAAGGTAGCTTGGTTAGTGGCTGTTCTGTGGTCTACTGTCTGAGGAGAAGTGGTTAGGGAGGTCACCCAGACAGTTATGGCCCACTGAGGGTGGAGGGAGTGGTCTAGGTTTGGCTTCAGTCTGGAGTCCCGGGCTCACAGACAGATCTTGGCTCAGGACCTGAGGCTGAGGCGTGCTGGGACAGCCTAGGGGGTGTCCTGGCTTTCCCAGGGCTGGGGAACCCTCGCTGGCCCGGGGGCGGTAGACACTGTTCCAGAATCTGTTCTGGCTCCACTGCCGCCTCAGCACTTTCTAATTACAGCTCCAAACAACAACAGCAGCCTCGGCAGTCATGACAACAGGCCCCGCCCACCAGGCCTCCCGCCCAGATGGCAACACGTGATGGCGACGCTCCTCCGCCCCTGGCGCACAGGGAGGGCGGGGAGGCGAGGAGGAGGGAGGGATGACGTTTGCTCTGTCGTCTCCATGGATAAAACGCATAGACGTCAACGCCGCCAGTGTTTAGTGTGTAATGTTCTTTGGTCTCCATGGGAACGTCAGGCTGCCCAACACAGAACCCCGGCAACAGGCTTCTGATTGGTCGGAGGTTAGCAGGGGCGGAGCTTTGGCTCCCGCCCGCTCTACCAGTGTTGCTGTTTTGGTTGTTGTCTCCCAGCTGTTTATTTCTGTAACAGATCTTGGAGGCTGCGGTCTGGATCCGTCGCCAAGGATGAGATCCAGGAGAAAACGTGCTCAACGTGCAGCTTTGCTCCTACTGATTACAGCCCCACAGATGACATCGCTCCACAGTCACACCAAGTCTCCTGTGGGAGTCTTGCTCCTCGTTCCCAGCGTCTGCTACAGCTCAGTATTTTAGTGTCAGAACGTCGGCTCCCAGCCCGCACCTCCGCTCAGCAATGCCATTATCTTCTCAGCCAAGTCCTAGAAATGGGTTGGCTTCCCAGTTAATGCTTTTCATGCTCTCAAGAGCAATCGGAGGCTTTCATACCCAATTCCTGGATTCAGTGCTACCCCCTGCAGGATCTGGCTCCATTTCCTCAGTCTGGTCCTAATTCTGTGCAATGACATCATTTACCCACATTCCCACCGAGATGCCCAGATTTCTTCTAGCCGGCGTACATCAAAAAAAAAAAAAAAAAAAAAAAAACAAATGACCTTGGGCGGGTACTTCTGGTTAAGGACTCTTATTATTTTTCTCTGTCCAGTTGCAGTCTGCAGCGGCAAATGGGGGTGAGATGTAGTGATGTTACACTCGATTTCTCCAAATGAACTAAAATAAAACTGAAGGAAGATACAGAGTCACTTTTTACATATTAAAATGCCAGATATTTAATAAATAATACTACCATACCGATGGAGTTAACGTTCCAAGACATAAACAATATCTACAGAAACTTTTCTACCAGCCTCTCTCAGATGAGGACTGAAGCCAGGGCCCAGGACCTTGGGCATATTAGGTGAGCGCTCTGCCAGTGCCACACATTCCCCAACTGTGTTAAACTTACCCTGAAACCAAGTTAGCATCTCTCTAGAGATAACAATCTCTCCTTGTGGCTTTCAGTCAAGTCCTGCTATTAAAAAAAAAAAAAAAGCCTTAAAATCTTTAGTTCCCAAGTCAAATAGAATGCACCTTCACCAGCTCATGCACGTACAAGTCGGAGATGTTTCGATGACCTGATAACATGTTTTCAAACCCCGGGGAGAGAGGCTGACACAGTTAGAAGTTAAAAACAAGAAGTAAAATGGGGGGTTGGGGATTTAGCTCAGTGGTAAAGCGCTTGCCTAGGAAGCGCAAGGCCCTGGGTTCGGTCCCCAGCTCCGAAAAAAAAAGAACAAAAAAAAAAAAAAAAAAAAAGAAGTAAAATGGCCGTCCTAGTCTTGGGATGATAGGCGAGCATCAATCCCTTCTGCTCAATTGTAGCCCACAGCTTCCTTTCCCCTTTCTCTGCCCTGGTGAATATCTTTGCTAATTTCCCTTGCCCCCTTCTTGGCCTGCCTTACAGCCTATAATTCCCTTCAGAGACGTGAGTGAAATTAAATGAAATTAGAAGCTTGCTTAATGCAAATAGGACCAAAGGGCACAGCTCTTAATCCTAATGAACTTCATTCTGATTAAGTCAGGAACTGCAAGCGTTTACTATTTACCCAGTAAATGTATTAAAGAGTCCAGCAAGTCTCCCTCCTGTCCTGACACTGCTAGCGGGTATTTGGAAGTCTGAGGTAAGATCGTTTCTAGACCGTCATCCATTGCTTTCTAATGCTATTGTTTCTTTCTACAGTTCCAGGAATACAGAAATGCTGTGGTTTCTAAGAGACAAAATATCTGGGTTATACCAAAGGGGGAGTAATGGGGTGGTATTTACACTGCATGCTAAAGAGGACCCAAAGAGACGGAAGTTAAGTGGGAGAGGAGGGGGGAAGCGCACGTCTCTAAGTGCCTAGATTTAACTCTAAATCAGGAAGCAGATTTGTGACCCTTTGCAAGGTCATCCATTATAATAAAGCTTCCATGTTTGAGTTCTCTCTTTGTTAGACCCAAACATGACACAGGCATATGTGGGTCAAAGAGTCTTTATTTTAGCAAGTCCTAAGTTGATTACGATAATGGTATTACAAGACACACACACACACACACACACACACACACACACACACACACACACACACACACCCTGATATAAACTCTTTTCCTATTCTGTATTTTCTTTGTAAGCTTTGGTTTTTTGGTATCGCGTGTCTGTATGTGTGTCTATGGAGATGAACACAGAGGCTGGAGGACTGAAGTCCTCTGCAAGAACAGCACTCACTCTTAACTACTGAGCCATCTCTCCAATCCCCAATTGCTATTTTTTTCTTCTTCTCCAATTCAACCAAAGGACCGTGATGACCTTCCACGTGGTTGAGTTTCTTAAACCACAGGACAATCAATTTCCCCAGTGTGTTTCCTGCTCTGTAACGTGGGACCTGGGCACTCCCTGTGTTTGCTTTGACTGAAGAGGGCTGAATGGATGGGGTGATTCCTTGTAGGCACTGTGGAAATACCAACTGCTGGGGCTATTATGATTGGGCACACTCTCCCACAGCACCTCTCCGTCCCACTGCTGAGTGGAGCCTCTACCCCCAGATTTCCAGAGCAAAAGTTTTGTCCAAGGCCAGGATGTGTGGGAAGAGTGACCTAAAACACGTGTACCTTGAACCTCTTCCAACCGCAGCCAGGGTGGGAAGCAACCCCTCTGCTTGTGCTCTCTACGCTGACTTTCCTCAGATATAAAAGTAGGTGTGTCGATGTCAGTCGCACACGCTTCTCAGATCTGATGAGTTCCCCTAGTACTTCTCACAGGGGTGGTTGAAAACATGAAGCAGAATAATTTTCAGGTTTAAAAATATTTCGTAAGTGTTCAAGGCCAGGCTCTAGGCATGTCACTCACTTGGTAGAATGTGTGGAATGCACAGCCTGCATGAAGCCCAATACTTCATAAGCTGGATGTGGTGGTGCACACAGATAATCCCAGCATTCAAGAGATGAAAAGATCAGAAAGGTAAGGTCTTCCTATATTACATGGTGAGTTCGAGGTGGTGAGAAGCAAAGAGAAGTGAAAAGTCCAACTCAAGAACTGTGTATGGCCTCGCATGGTGCCTCTCACCTGGAGTCCCAGCACTGGGGAGACCAAGAGGCCTAGGATGTCTGACTCCAGGTTACAGCGTCAGACCCTGTATCAAAAGTAACAAACAAACAAACAGGACCAAACTACTTCTTGGAGGGGGCATAGTGGCGTGTGCCTTCAATCCCAGCACTGACAAGGTTAGGCAGTTGGGCTTCTGTGAGTTTGTGGCCAGTCTGGGCTATACAGTGAGACTATCTCAAAAACAAAACCAATCCATTGCTCGCACTAGAATCTTTGGGTCGCCAATAAAACAGAGTCACATAACCCTAGTAGGACAGTTTACCATTATCAGGATACAGTTTCTTTCAAAATTGGAACATTCCACCCTCAAGCAGGAAAGTGAACAACTAGAAATAGCTTCAGGAAGTCTCTGAAACTCACCAGATTCACCAGGCCCCACCCCGCCATGCATGGGATTCCCTCTGAGACTAGAGGAGCAGAGCTTTCAAAAAGACTCTCAGACAAACTGAAATGCAAAGAAGTGGCTGAAAGGAGAAAAGCTGCAAAAGACAGACGCTCTAAGAAGCCAGGTGCTCGCGGCACACGCATTAGTTCTAGCACCACAGAGGCAGGCAGAGCTCTGAGTTTGAGGCCAGCCTGGTCTACACAGCAAGTTCCAGGACCACCAGGGCTACACAGAGAAACCCTGTCTGGAAAAACAAACACACACAAGAACAAACAGACTGATCTCAGGACTGGAAGAAACGGAAAGCAGCCCATCTCCAGTTAGAAAGGACCCTCTCCAACCTGCTAGCTGCCTGCAGGCTGTGCAGTGCTGGTTCCCAGCTTGATGTGACCTGTCTGTCACCCATGCTGGGGTGGGCTTTGGTGAGGCAGCTGTCGTTGAGTCATTGCTGCTCCTTTGAGTAACCTCTCACCCATATTCCTGTAAATAACCCCAACGAGGGTCTTTGGCTCACCAAGCTGGACTTCGATGGTCCCCGTGCTTTGGTCTGTCCTGGGGTCTCCTATTTGGGGTGAGAAGATGAAGTTGATCTCCCCATGTCACACAGCATAGGAACACAATATTATGACTAATTCCCTTGGAATTATTTCTACTTTGGAGGCCAGCGGATCTGGCTTTAGTGGGTCCACTCCTTGCTTTGCCTGTTTCCTACCTAGATAAACACTAAGGGTCTAACCTCTGGGAGGTGGGGAGGTGGAATTACTGATTGTACTATGTGTGGTTCATTCAGATCTGATGGAGCTAAACAACAGGAACTCCCAGGCAGAGTTCCCAGAATAGGGAACGAGCCTGTCTTTTACCTCCTGTCCCAGGACAGAACCCAGATACTGGCAGAACCAGTTTGACCAGCACCTTGAGAAACCTCAGCCCATTTTTTCCTGCTTCTAGTTTTCTTTCTTAGAAGTGGAAGCATTTTACACGTTCTGTGATTGCATATGAACTTACTGAAACCAGGAAAAAATGCCCCCCAACACACACACACACACACACACACACACACACATACAGTACAGACACCACACACACCACACACACACACAGACACCACACACACACACAAACACACACACCCACACACACACACACACACACACACACACACAAACACACACACCACCACACACACAGACACCACACACACCACACACACACTACAGACACCACACACACACACACACACACACACACACACACACACACACACCACACACACATGAAGATAAATAAAACTCTATGGAGTGCTGGTCTTGCCGAGCATGTAAGAGAGCCTGGATGCAATCCCAGGCACCCTAAAACAAACAAGCAAACTAAACCCTACAAAAATCTCTATGTGGAACTTATCTTTTTGATATTAGACCAATTTCTTTGTAAATAAACATGTATAACTATAAACATGTGCTATTATAAGTGTTGTCAAATATACCTGGAAGATGAGGCTATAATTTAGTTCTCTGTAATGTAAATATAATTAAGGCCCACAAGCCTGAGTTTCTCTTATCGGACTCTCTCCCTGGTAGGTACCTAAGGGAAACAAATTTACTTAGGTCACCAGGGCACTTCTTCCACTACAACGAAGAGGTGAAGAGAATATTTAGACCAATTATCTACTGTGGGTTTGGCGATTATAACATCAGTATTAAAAAAACAAAGCAGGAAGGAACCTAAGTGAAGAGTGGTGATCCGTGCCTATAATGTTCAGGAGGCTGAGGTAGAATGATTGAGTTTGAGCCATACTGGGTTTCACATTGATTTTGTCTTAGCCGACAAAATAATTGAACAGGTTCAGCCGCCCAAACAACCCGGTTAACAAAACTCATCACCAAATGAAGTAAAATACTAATCTCAGTGACTATCCTACCATGAGTCTGGAGCAAGCCTTCAGTGAGCACAAGCTCGTTTAATAGCATTTCCACGGACTCCGAAGAGTTTCTAAAATGTTTATTTTTTGTGCCAGTGTGTTTATGCCATGTCTATACAGGTGCCCAAAGAGGCCAGAAAAGGGTGTTGGATCCCCTAGAGCTGGGGTTACAGGCTGTTGCGAGCCTCCCAACGTGCGTGTTGGGAACCTCGTATACTCTGGAAAAAGCAACAAGTGCTCTTAACTGCTGAGCCATCTCTCCCGGCTCTGAAAGTGTATTTCTGAGCAGCTATTATGTGGCAACTGCTGTACTGGACTGGAGAGAGCCCATGATGAATGAAGCCCCAGGGGATTGTCTGTCTGCCTTTCTGGAGTTGGGCAGTAGACACCGAACACACGAACACACGTACCCAACAATTACTAGTTCCTAGAACCCGGCCTCTTGAAGCGTTCAAGGGTACATCTGTAAATAAACGGAATCATCAGTCAGGCCCGGTGATCCAGACCTATAATCTCATCTACTTGGAAGACTGAGACAGGAGGACTCCAAATTCATCTGGGACTTCCGGGTGATTTCAAGGCTAAATTCAAAGGGCAACTTAGTGAGACCCTGTCTCAAAATAAAAAGGGAAGTCAGGGCTGGGGGTATCTCCGTGGTAGAACACTTGCCTAGCGTGTGCAAGGCCCTGGGTTCTGTCCCTAGTATAACAGGGCAATGAAGGAACTACCTCCTCTCGACAGAGGTCTCTTCACCGAGCGCATGCGGTTGATCTTGGGCTGGTTCCTTCACACATACGAGTGTATGTATATAAACGGTGTGCGAGTGCAGCCAGTGGAAAACCTCGGACTGGATGAGGAATTCTAAAAGACTCCTTAACTCAGCCTGGGTACATGTGAACCCAGGAGTACATGTGAAGATGACATTTGAAGTTTGAGATCTAGACAAGGGGTTGGGGGAGCGGGAGGGGGAGGACGGAAGGACAGCACTCGTGGCACATTTTAACTCTTCAGGCCTTTCCCCAACTGTCCTCACATTCGGGGCTGCCCAAAGACAAGGAACGCTTTTTACATCCCAGATGTGCGTGAGCTTGCATCGAATCGAGGCCTCAGCTCCTTCCACTGAAGCAGCTGCCTAGAGTCTTCTCTCTTCCGGGGATTCACTGGCAGAGGACCCGACAGCCGTCGCCGCTGCCTCGGCTGCCTCGGCTGCCTCGGCTTCCCGGGGTCTCCATTGCCTGGAACCATCAGTAGTCGCTATGATAGAAACGACCTCTCTGGGAACTGAACTCGACTTCTTGTCCTTGCTGTAATGAAAGTCACCCACGTGCCCCCAGGAATATGTCAGCATACATTTGCGGCTGGATTTAAATAATAGAGTGTGGTTTGGATAATCCATCTGGGACTGGAGCTCCCCCCTCTTCGCCCAGCACTCACCCGCCCCCACCCCCCAGCCCTTTGCTACCGACTTTTCTCTCGCTGCACTTTTAACGCTTTGCTTATGTCATTCCCATTAGCAAGCTTTCCTCCTCGGGTTCATATTCCAGTCGCGAAATAGTTCACATAGCACAGTGAAGACATAATATTTACAGGAACTGAAGATGGGTGGATTTGATAGTGGCTTGTGGAAAAGCCCTCAGTGCAGTCAAAATAACAAAAAATTCAAGAAGCAGATATTTGCAACGGTTTCCCAAGAAACCCCACCCCCCTCCCCCAACACACACTCCATCAAACCTTGGGCAAGAATTCAGGGACGTCTTGCCCTGGGTGAGAAAGCTTGGTTCTGCGGTTTTACAGCACAAATTCTAAGCTGAACTCTGTTGTCAGTAGCTTTCCAACAAAGGGCCAAGTGGAATGTGCCTATTTCCACATTCCTGTAAAACAGCCCTGGGAGACCTCAAAGCCTGAGGTAGAGTGAGTGCACGACAGACTTCATTGTTTTGAAGACCCCCTCAACTACAGAGAAGCGTGGCCCCAACCACCATACCATCACCACACTGAGTGTGATACCCTCTATGAGGGCTTATGTTAGCATGAGAATGAAATGAAACTGTCCGTATCCTGTTTGAAGTGGAGGGGCAGCTAGGGAGGAAATGAAGCGAGGAAGGAGCTGGGAATTTTCCAAATTTGGTAGTCTGGATCCAAAAAGTTGGCATTTAAGGTCTAGGAAAGGGAGAGTCACCAGACAGCAGGGGCGGGGTGTCCCACTGCAGCTTGGTAGGGTGGGTGAAGGAGTTATCCTATCTATCTGTCTCCCCCCCTTCCTCTCTCTTGCCCTCCCCTACCTCCCCCCTTCTCTCTCTCCCTCCCTCCCTCCCTCCCTCCTTTCCTTTCTTTTGATGGAATCCCTTAAGCCCAGGCTGACCCCCAGTTCACAGCAGTCCTGCTCTGTGTCCCGAGGTCTGGCATTGCTGGTGTGCACCGCCATACCCTGGGCTAGCTTTACCCTTCACAAAGTAGCTACAGAGTTACAACACAACACAGTCTTCCACTTTCAATTAAACTCAGCATTACTTTAGAAAAGTCTCTCTTCCCCCACGTGCGTGTCTAAGAGACAGAGAGACGGAGACACAGACAGTGATACCGAAAGTCAGACAGTTATCCTTGCAGGGACAGTTCTCTTCTATCCTTTAGGTGCCAGGGATCAAATTCATTTGGGTAGTCAGGTTTGAGTGACAAGCACCTTGGCCCACTGATGAGATGTCTGTCATTAGCACCTCAGTATTTACTGTCATCTGATTTTTGTTTTGTTTTGTGTTTCTGTTTATCGTTATCAGACAATAAGCCTTATGTTAGGAAGCTCGCCTATTCCCTATGGATTCCAGTGATCTACACAGAGTAGGTGCTCACCAAAGGTGTTCAGTGACTGCAAGGAGCAGGACACTGGAGTCTGCACAATTTGAATTAAGGAAGGATTAACTGCAGAGGCCCACCCTGTCTCAGTACCTTCTGGCTCATATACAAGGAAATGATATTTTGAAGGATGTGAAAACCCCTTTCTTCCCCATAGGGAATTCTGAAACCATTGGGAAGTAGAAAACAAAACAGGGTCATCTGATAAAAATACAACTCAATTATCTCAGACTAGATGCATGATATAAATGCCCCATAGCTGCCCTTACCCAAACATAAGACTCAGACATTTAATGTGAAACCCTTTGCTTCTTCATATGGTCGCTTTACTGTGCGAGTCATAAATGGTTAGAAAGAGCCAGGCAGGTACCTGCCTATAATTCCATCACCCAGAGAGCTGAGGCAGGAGGATTTCCAGGAGTTCAAAACTACCTGAGGTTATATAAGTGAGTAACAGGTTAGCCATGGCTACATAGAGAGACCCTGACTTAGAAACACAGAAAACAGAACAAAACAGGAAGAGGGAAGGGAAGAGGAAGAGGAGAAGGAGTTGTCCCAGGAAATGGCTTAGGGCCCGGAGAATTTCTGGCCAGCATGGCTCGGAATTACCTTTTGATCAACTGTTTCAGTGGACCGATGTGGGAAAAGTGGGGTGCCCGTCAGAGTCTTTATTATTTATTTTCTATTCTCTTCTTTTCTACCCTCCAGACTATTCCACAAGCCTTTGCTTATCTCTTTTCCAAGTTCTGAATCCAGGCAGGCATCTGCCAGATGAAGCCCAGAGTTCAAATGAACTCGACGTACCAGACACAAACACACACATTTCCTATTTGCAGCAAGCAGAGTCCGGGCAAAAGCAAAGACTGTTAACCCACAGACAGCCTCTGGGCATGTATCCCAGGACTTATTCCAAACCACTTGATGAGTCTGGACAGAGGGCTATGCCTTCATGCTACATGTGCGTGTGTGAACCAGGCAGGAGCACAAGGTGGTACGTACAACAGCAGACCGGCTCTGTAGGGCTGATGTACGGATACATCTGGGGCCTCAGCAATCCTGGGTGTGTGGATTTATTCTTTGGAGTTAATGTACAGTGCCCCCTGAGTTTGCTCAGTCATAGCCAGATTGCTCCCAGAAGCCAGCAGCTGGAACAGGGGACAGGGCTATTCACCAAGAAACAAGAGACCTGGATCCTTTATCCTGTTGTGTTAGGTGCTGTTCCTGGTACTGGGGAAGCAGCCCTCCCTCCTCCCTCTGTGGAACTCAATGTCCTGGCACGATCTCAGCATACTGTAAAGTGTGTGTGTGTGTGTGTGTGTGTGTGTGTGTGTGTGTGTGTGTGTGTGTTTTAGATCACATATCCCAGGCTGGTTTTGAACTGTATGATAATAGTCCAGGATGCCTTAGACTTCTAATCTTCTTGACTCTAAATCCTAAGTGCTGTGGTTTACAGTTTTGTAAATTCATTTTTTAAAAAATAAAACCTTTGTATCAGCTCGATATTGCCTTTATTTTGAATTACTAGGGAAGGATAGCTAGTCATTTCAGTATTAGGGTAGTGAAAGTGTCTTTGTTTATGATTTTGCTGTACTGGGGATTAAACCCAAGGCTTCGCACATGCTTGACCACTGAGCTACTCTCCAAGTCCTGTTCATTTTTTTTTTTTTTTTAATGTTGGAATTGGGTCTCACTTCGCTGCATTCAACTTGTGCTGCTTCTGTGTCACACTCCTGAGTAGCTAGGATTATAGCCTTGCACCAGTAAGCCCAGCCTGTTTAAGTGTTGCTACTGCTGCTGCTGTTGTTGTTGTCTTGAGACAAAGTTTCCCTGTGTAGACCAGGTTGGCCTCGAACTCACAGAGATCTGCCCACCTTTGCCTCCCAAGCACTGTTATTAAAAGGTGTGGTCCATACACGTTTTACCATGCCTCTGTAACCAGAGTCTTGCCATGATCAATCCCAGGTGTCCTTAAACTCCCAAGTTTCCTCCTTCCCGGAGCTGGGATTACAACCACCACCTAGTATACCTAAGGAGTGCTTTCAAATTTAAACGTTTGTTACATTTTTTATGTGCAAATATTTTCTAAAAAAGTTACTTGTAGTGTTACAATTAAATTTGTGAATCTGGGCTATAACCCAGGACAATCTTGCCGTGTGTGTGTGTGTGTGTGTGTGTGTGTGTGTGTGTGTGTGTACGTGTGTGTGTATACACTATGTGTGTTTGTGCGTGTTCGTGTGTGTTTGTGTCCTTGCAAGCATGTGTGTGCTCATTCATGTGTGTGTATGCATGTGTATGTTGTAAAGTTCTCATGCGTGCTGGGTCTCATTGATTATTCATGGGTGGAAGGGTTATGGTTTTAAAATGAAAGTACCTCAGATCTTCCTGTCTGGGTACCAGATGCTAGAAACATAGAGAGAGCAGGGATGATGGGTATGTATAGTCCTAAGAACAGGTGTGTGTATGTCTTGGGTTGATAAATCTTTGAACTATATCGATCATGAATATGCTAACCAGGGTTTTGGTTTTGCTGAGGAGGGTAATGCCCATTACAACTCTCTGTACTAATTCCAACATTTAAGAGGCAGGGGCAGGAGGATCACCATGAGTTTGCGGCCAACCTGAACTACCCAGTAAAGCCTTGTCCCCAAAACCAAACAACAGTTTCTTATCCAAAGAAGGAAAACTATGCTGTTCTCTTAGTTACAAGGCTCACTAGCCTTCTCCTTAACGTCCTTCCATTTCACAAGCATTTACCCAATGCCTCGTGAAGGTTGATACTCAGGAGCTCAGGATCTACTTGGAGAAGACGATGAAAAAGCACATGGACAAATGAGTAATAAATGCTCGGTAAAAGGAAAACCAAGGGGTGTGACAGAGTGTGACAGAAGGCACGGAATGTACAATGCTGGAGGAGGGCCGTGATAGGCTTCCTGGAGAAGGTGACATTTGAGCAGTCATTGCTAGAGGAAGAGTCAAGAGGTCAGTGTCTGGAGCAAAAGGAAGCAAGGAGAGGAATGGTCCTGCTACAGAAACAGCTGAGGTCATTCAGCAAAGGAAAAAGCACAGCATCGAGGCTGGAATGGCGGGAGGGCAAGTGTTAGAAGCTGAGGTCAGAGGCTAGGTGAAGGGCTGGGTGCAGCGGATGTAGAGACACGAGAAGGAGTGGCGTCTTGCTTGTATGTTTGATTTTTAAAAATCGAGTTTTAAGCAGGGTGAGTTGGGTAGGATAGCAGGTCTGTTCAGAGCCATGATTTAATTCACCCTTAAAGGAGGAAGTAGAATCTGCTGGTGGGGGATCTGTCTCCATTTGCCCTGATGACTTCATATCCACAGTAGCCCAGATTTCAAAGGTAAAAAAAAAAAAAAAAAAAAAAAAATTGTTCTGGTATTGGTCTCGAACCCATGGCCTTTTGCACTCTAGGCAAGTGAGGTTCCTGTCCGTCTCCAGCCTTGAGGATGAAATTCTTAGGTGAGTCCCTTTTAGAATTTCACCAGTGATCTCTAACACTAACTCTGCAGGTAAACAGGGCAGCAAAAGAAAATCAGACCCAGGCTGGCAGTAAGCTACCGCTGCAAGTTTTCTTACAGGACATAATCCAACAGTAAGACGAAAAAAGTTGCCACATCTAAGGGGAAACTGATGGACAAGCCAGAGAGCAGCTTCACTCTGCATTCCCAACTGGGATTTTTCCCAGTTGGGGAAGAATTTCTTTGGCATTCCGACAGTCTGCCTCTTTCAGCTTCTGTTAAGAAAGATGATGGATAAGATGTCTCAACGCCTTGACGCACGTCATGTGCCAGCCCTTTCAAGCCACCCTTGGCCCTGCCCATGGTGATGGTGAGATTTTCTCGTTGGATGGGAGCCCTGCAGTCGAGGTTTCTCAGGGTGTGTTGCTGTCCTATAGGTTTGGTGACGTATGTGAGGTTCCTTTGGAATCCCAGCAGCTAAGCTGACCAGAACCACAGGAGGTCAGCTCAGGACGATGGAGCAGCCGAGAATCCAAAGAAGACCTCCCTTGTTGTCTGATAGTGTGTTCTTGTTTCTGGAGCGTGGCTCGGCATGGCAGAGAGACGGGTGTGGGGTTCTGCCGCTGGTGGTGGAAGGCGTAGCGAGTTTGGGCTGAAGCGAGTTGATCTTCAGCACCCAAGCCACCCGGTTTCCTCAGCTCCAGATGGATCTGCTTCTAGCATCCCACAGCCTTGTTTAAGTGTTCGCATTAGCAGCAGGAAGGGGTTCCTATTGAAGCATCATCTCTTGTCAGAAAGCCAAGAGTGGCTCAGAATGAAAACAGAATTCTTCCCAAAGAGGCTAAATCACTTGTACTAATTAGCCGCAGTGGTGGCGGGTGCGTGGGGTGGTGCTAGTGGGCAAATCTGTGCCTGTGCTCTTCTAAATAGGGACAACTTGGGGCTTTGTTCGCAAGCAGAGGCAAACGACGGCTAGCCTTGGGCCCCTGAGACCCCGTGTTGGGCCCCCATTCATCTGAGTCTCGCAGAGACGGTGAGACGTTTCTGGTCGAGTCCAGACATTCAGAACGAACACATTTAGAATACTTTCAACAGTTACTGTCATTGTAGACAATGCGGTGTCTAGGTCCGGGCACTGCAGCCCTTCTCATGAGGTAGAGGGAGTCTGATCCTTTGACCTTCCACCCGCCATGATCCACTAGTATGTTACGCCACATAGCCTGTGCCAGCTGAAGGATAGCACCAAACGTGTTGTGTATTTTGTCCTTCCCAGTTTCTGACTATTCACACTCAAGAGCGTAAGCCTTGTCCCCTTGGCTTTTTGAGATAGAGTCTCATGTAATCCAATCCGGCCTTGAACTTGCCACGTGGCCTTGTGTCCAAGGGGGGCTGGGGGAAGCATAGAAATGACCAAAAGAGTGCAAAAGAGAAGAGGCTTTCTCAAGTCACCAGAAGAGTTGATTCTGGTGTGCACATCTTCCTGACTGCTGACTGGTCTCGTGCTCTGACCACAGCCCTCCACCACTAGACCACACTTCCCTAAATAAATAACTACTTCTGCACGCTGGGGACAGGGCATGTGCGGCAGCACTTACGTAGGTGGCGCGGACGGCAGCCTTTCACTTAATGTTGCAATAGCACAGGCTAAACAATGCACACCCAGCTTCAGAAAGTTACCGAACTGTCTTGACGCTGGTCAGGTTTCCCTGCCGTCCCCACCACGCCATACAGCAAAATCAGAAGAGCCTGCATGGGATCTGCTGAGAGAAATGGCCCCTTCCTTCCTCCTTTTCCCTCCTTCTCTTTCTCCCTTCCTTTCATTTCTTCCTTTAGCTCAAGATAACCCCACATTCCCTGTGTAGCCAAGGATGACTTGGAACTTCGGATCCTCCTGCATCCACACCTAAGTACAGGCATTACAGGCATGGGCTGTACTCTGCTTTGATCATTACGAAAAATATAAATGTATTAAAATACCTCCCCCCACAAATCTATACAGTGATCTGCCCGGCTCCTCAGCTCCTGTTTTTGACTTGGCTGTTTCTTGTCATTTTGTTTTTTGTAAGTCAAGGCCAGTCTCACTTTGTAACCAAGGCTGGCCTGGAACTCCCTGGGTAGGCCAGATCCAAAGCCATCCCCCTTCCTCAGCTGACTGAGCACTGGGGCTACAGCCCAGAGCTACTATACCCACCTCGAATTTATTTTATATTTGGGTTAAAGCCAGACTAGAGATTCTGTAGCCTTTTGGCTCTTGATTTCCAGTGAGAGGAACTCAGCACACAGATAAGGATTCATTGTCAATTTTGGGGTGCTTCCGTTCAGGCTTGCCCAGGGCACGGAATCCCTGCCCTACTGGGAGACAGCACCAGGCAATGTGGAGCTCAAACACCTGCCTCAAAGTTGCTCTGACCTTTGCAAATGACAAAGATAATTTCTCATGCTGGGGACGATTTGTCTCTATTATCAGGCTATATCAAGTGCGCTTCATTTTTTATTTTAAAAAAAAGTTTATTTTTAATTGGCAGCTCACTGTATAGATTTGTGTGTGGGGTATTTTAATACATTTATATTTTTCGTAATGATCAAAGCAGAGTAATTAGTGTCCCTACCATCTCCAATGTTTATAATTTCTTTGTGGATAGAGGGATCGAAAATCCTTTCTTCTGTTTATGGATATTTTGAAATATATGTAATTAGCCAGGTTTAGCAGCATGTGTCTGAAATCCTAGCACTTGTGGGGAGGTCAGGGGGGTCAAGATTATCCTCAGCTATGTATGTAGTGAATGTTGGCCAGCTTTGAGGCCCTGTTTTAAAACATGAAAATCTGTGTGCTTGTGCGTGTTTGTGCTTCTGCATGTGTGGGTGTAAATGTGCATGTGTACACATGCATGTGTGTGTGCATGCGTGTGAGCATGCATGTATGCATATGTGTGTGTTTGTGTGTGTGTGTGTGTGTGGTCTATTAATACAAGACCACAACCTATCCTTCCTGCCTAACTGTATCTTTCTACTTGCCCACCATCTTTCCCTCTTCTTCTGGCTCCTGGTAATCCGGTTTCTACTCTCTTCTTCCAAGAGTTCCACACTGATCTTTCAAATGTAAGTGAGATCACATGCTATGTGTTTTTTTGGTGTCTGACTTATTTTACCTAGCATGATGTCCTTTAGGTTCCGCCATATTATTGCAAATAACAGATTTTTTTTTTTTTTTTTGGTTCTTTTTTTTTGAGCTGGGGACCGAACCCAGGGCCTTGCGCTTCCTAGGCAAGCGCTCTACCACTGAGCTAAATCCCCAACCCCAGATTTTTTAAAAGACTGAAAATACTATTTTGCTGTCCGTGTACACCATATTTTAAAAACCGACTTGTGTTGATGGATGCGGGTGTTTCTGGCTACTGTGATGAATGCTGCTGTAAATACCTGTGCCAACACACTTGGCACAATTTCTTCTTCCTGCTTGCTATCAGGTTTTGTAGTGGTGGGATCAAGCTGAGGGCCTTGTGCACATCAGGAGTCACTGTGCCACTGAGTCATACCCCCGGTCTGCCCTGTTTCTTAAGGTGTGACGTTTATACTAATGAATGGGGGCCATGAACAAGTTGAGATGTAAGAGTGTCTTATAGGTCGGGGAGGAGACAGGAGGATCTGAGTAGAGGGTTTGGATCCCATATGATGATCTGACCTTTGCAGTCCTGGTCTTACCTGAAGGGGAGATGTTCTAGGCCCCACTCTGCATTGCAGTCACTTCCTCTGAATTCTGTCTCGAAATCCTCACTGTGCCCCTGGCTATTCCATTCTTAGATCTGTCAAGCCACTTAACAGTCTATTGACTTACTTATCTATCTTTCCCAGAGGCTGGCTCCGTGTGAAGGTAAGGATAGGTACACCCCATTCGCTACAGGAAGTGCCAGCCTCTACCCTAGTCCTGGTCCTTCTATAGTTCTTCGTTAGGCAAACACAAGAAGGTACAACACAATGGTCTGTCCTTTTAAAATTGTATTGTGTTATATATATATATATATATATATATATATACACATATATATAATATATATATGTGTGTGTGTTTTGTCTGCATATATGTATGTACAATGTATGTGTGCCTGATGCCCAGGGATGCCAGATGAGGGCATTGGATTCTCTGGAACTGGACTCACAGGCTGTGGGGTAGCCATGTGGCCAAGGGACTTGAACCTGGGTCCTCTGGAAAAGCAGCCAGTGCTCTAACCACTAAGTCATCTCTCCAGTCTCTGGCTTGTCCTTTTCAGAGGACAGATGTATTAGATGTCCAACTCTCCGGCCATAATGTTGCCAAGAAGGAAAAAAAGACAAGCTATTTGGAGGAGCAAGGCTCACCCAAAGACCTTTTTTTTTTTTTCTTTTTTAATTGCCAAAGTAAGTGATGTACGAGATAAATCCTGGATATAAAATCTTGACACATCTTTGAGGTGTTGGCCAGAGCTGCTTCAAACCTGAAAAGGAAATAAATCAAATCACTGTGGTTTTTCTCCAAGAGCCCCTGAGATGTGGTTATGAGTGGAAGGCAAGGCCAGACAGAACCAGGAATTCAAAGGTTGACCTACTTTGTCGAAACTAATAAGAGGGAAGAGGTCTGCATAATCTTTCTGTCTCTTCCTTTCATAGTAAAGAACAGTGAAAGCACATGACAGACTAGAATTCACAGAGAGCAGAAGGCCAACGAAATCGCTTCAGGATT